>NC_086445.1:813892189-814214689 GCF_028390025.1 Pseudophryne corroboree
ACAGTATCCAGCAGCCACTCATACATATTAACAAGAGGCAGCAGGATCCCGACACACCGCACAGTACGTACAGTGGGCAGTGCACGGCACGCAGCACTGAGAAGTGTGAGCACTCAGCACACATAGTGATAGATTTGAATAGACAAAAGGTTAAAATATTTAAAATATTTTTGACCTGAAAAAAAAATAACAAATTTAACCTGAGTGAACCGAGGTGAACAAATATTTTAATTATCATGTATGGTACAAGTGGTTATCATGAGGGATTTTCAAAAAATAGTCCCCTGATTTCCTGACTGTTAATTCCCATCTGGGCATGTGTAGGGTATGCAATAAAATAATACTGAACTGAGTTCAGGATAATCTATGAGACTGCAGTGCATGACAATTTGTCAAATATGAGTGTCGTTAATCTGGTGCTGATTGAAGGGGATCAATCTCTTAGGTTATACCACCAAAGTTTGGTGTAAAAAGATAAAAATATGTATGTATCTTTATTGTAACATCATAACATTCATAAGTTGCAGTGCAGTAAGGAAGAATGGAACGGATAACGCCCTGAATGCAGGGTTTCTAATCACATGCAGTCGTGTGGAAAATCACAATACTGATAGATAGGGTTTGGGATAGAAAAGTTTAAGAGATAGTTGTCATTGAGGTGTGGAGGTTTACAACTTCTGCTTTTCACCAAAAGGATGTTTACTGCACCTGGTATTCCCAGGAGGTCTCCTATCCAGGTACTGACCAGGCTTATCACTGCTTAGCTTCCAAGATCAAAAAAATCACTGCGCTGGTTCCTTACAGTTAATACTTAAAAAAAATAAAACATAAGTGAGGTCTGCTTCCCATTACCAATACTCAGAAGGCTTTGATATATAAACAATTTTATTAAATGAATGTAAAAAACAATGTCACATTGATAAAAGAGAGTAATTCGTTTGATACTATTCACATGTATGAAAGTACAAGATACTTGAGATAAAAAACAGATGATATAAAATATCAAGGGAGCGCTTCTGGAATCTTTCTAAAAAATATTTTATTTTGAAAAATATACAAAAAATAGCACAATATCAACTACATACACATTACATGCACAAACAATGCAAAATGTATTTAAAAAAATTATTTCACAACCATAGAACCGGAAACCAATCGTCCTCTACTGATGGCTTATTATTGGCCAATGATCTCGTTAGAGTATTAACTCAATTCACTGTCCGTGATACAAATAAAATGAAAGTTGCAGGAGATACTTGTAGTATAAATGAAGGGTATCCCAATAAATGCTTAACAGCACAGTATTCTTCCCAACTTTGCTATGTTCCTCCGAGTCAGTTGTAAGTTCTGATGGAGGAACAGCATTTTTTTAGCTCTATGCAATACACATAACGCTGAACTCACCTCCTGGATATGTATCATTTAGCTGAAATTGCACGTAGAGGGGCAGAGGGGAGATCACCGCTGTCCTTTATATGGTTGTTGCCGCCTGTGTCTGTTGCACACTATTTGCAAGCTCCGTTTAGCAGTGGATGGGAATACCGCTCACTGCTCCACTCCACCACTGTCATATTGTGCCTCGATTGTCTGCGAGCCTAGGGCTGACCAGGAGCCGGCGTGTTGTATTAGAGAAATACAGTTAGGTGTCCGGATACAAATTGCTGAATAAGGCAGAGTCCTAAGTTTTATTGTTTGTGCATGTAATGTCAATGTAATTGATATTGTGCTATTTTTCGTATGTTTTTAAAAATAAAACTATTTTTATATAGATTCCAGAAGCGCTCCCTTGATATTTTATATCATCTGTTTTTATCTGTAGTAATTTTTGTCACTACAGCTGCTTAATAGCACTTTTTGTTCTATTGAGAGACCAAACAGAATTGTATATAAGCACTAGGGATTGATTGTTTATTTCAGATAGATACTTTATATTGACACAATGTTGCTTGTAAACATTTATACACATAACACTGGCGTCCCAGTGAGTGTTTAATTGTAAGTGCCAGTCCAGTCACTGCATAGGACTTACCGAATAGATTAGACTGAAAAGCTGTCTATTCTTCCTCAATAGGAATAAAAATGTCCACAATGTGAGAAGCGGTGCCGTTATAGATAAGTGCCTTTTGGCTGCTTCAGTGGTAAGATCTTACCACCATACGGCGTAAGTGGAGTTCCATACCTCCATGGTGCGTGCTGCCTTGAGGTGTACTGCCGTGGAGCCTCTCTGGATCAGTTGGGAGGCCGTCTGCAGCTGGTCCCTTGTTACCACTTCGGCAGCGAGATGAATGACTGGGAAGTGACTGCCGGATCCCATGCTGCAGTGTACATTGGCGGGTCAGGAGTGCAGGTGCCGCTGGAACTGTCCAGGTAAGTGCTGAGCCTGTGATGCTAGAAGATAGTCTCTCTCCGTGTACACGGGCTGTAATCACAGTGGCTGTATATGTCAAAAGGCAAGAGCAGGTGCTTGGTAGTTTCATTCCCGTGTATCCAATGCAATGGGTCACTTTGGGATTAAGGAGGAGGGCGACTTACCGGCGCCATGCTTTGTTCAACCATTAACTGAGACAAGACAACTTCATTTCTTGGGCAATTCAAAAACGGTCACAGCTTTATTGATTAAATACATAATCACCACCAAAACAACCGCAGGGCAAGGAAAGGGAAGCGGTGCGTCAGGCTCTCGCCACGTTGTACCACCTGGGGCATGGCTGTCCCGCCTTCACGGGTATGCAGCCTCGCCCCCTACAATTCTGGTACTGCCTGGGGCGTTCCCGTCCCCACCATGTGGTTACGGGACCACGCCCCCTACCATTTTGGGACCAGCTACCATCCTTATGGCTCCTGCCGTGTTAATGCTGAAACCAGATGTGCGGCCACCTACTGGTGAATATGTGAGGCATTCTGTAAATCCCCTACTTTCATGCCTTGTGCACCGCTCCCTCCCCACCACATGAGGTCCACCGCATGCTGGGTACCGAAGCGCTACCAACTTACTCACTCCAGGGCGTCCTGCAAAGATTTATTGAAAATGTCCAGGCCTATGTCGGACAGGTGCACCCCATCGCTCCTATACAAACCTTTGTATTTCCCGGCCAACTCGTTGTGTTGAACGACACGATCACCAGTGGCTGTGACCAACTTGCTGATGGCTGCATTTACCTTCTTACGGGCCCTGTCAATCCCTGACCATACTCTGGCTCCTCTCCAGGCTAGCCATGGGATGATTTTCGACCATACTATGTGAACATTGCTCCACTAGCCTTTTAACCGCGCAATGTCCTCCCGAGCCATCCTAATCATGTCTACCAACTTGATCTTGCCCAGATTATTCCCGCCAACTGTGCAACACTATCACATCCGGCCAGGGCTGTCTTAACAGCAGTGTAGGCCCCTGGGCACAGCAATGCACTGGGCCCCCTACCTATCCTCCAGTGGTAGCGGTGGGGGTTGCTATAAGTGGCAGCTTTGAAGTCCCCGCGGGTGGTAGGGGGTGTTCTATCTTCCGCTAAGCATGTAGGACCTGGAGCAGTCATTTCTGCTAATTACTCCTTTACTGCACAAATGGGGCTAAACTGTAGAAGGGGGGCATTGGGCTGAATGAATAAGCCCCTGGTACATGACTTTTAGGGTGGTAGGGGGTGTTTAATACGTTAGGGGAGGGGTGGATAGTGGAGTGGGCTTAATATTTATAATTTTCTGGTGGGAGGGCAGCTTGCTTGACTGCAGATATCTCCAGTTCCTGAAAAATATATTTCTTAGCTTTGAATGGGATAAAAAACTAGAGTGTCCCACTTTTCACAAGGTACTGGGGAATTAGGGCTCAGAGTTCAGGTGCCAGAGCAATTCACCAATGAAAACCTAAAACTGCATATTAGGCGTGTGGAGCTGAAGCAGGGACCAGCTGCTTGAAGGCTGATATTTCCGGTTCTGGGCATAGCAGAGACAAGCTGCCAGTGTCCACCAAAAGGAGAGAGTCGCAGCTTTTGGATTATACCCTCGGAAAAACTCTAAGTCAGACAGAACCCGAGATATCTGGCTGGGAAGAGCAATTAACAGGCTTGGATGGGGACCACTACTTTGAGGGTCGGATATCTCCGGTTCCCCATGGCCGATTTTAAAAAAATCTGGTACCCCTGGAAAGAGGGGACCCTCAGCTATCAGCCTACGGCCCTTATACTCCTGGGGCCCTTGGGCAAGAGCCCATTGAGCCCATACGGAAAGACGGCCCTGCATCCGGCTGCCCTGCCATCCGCTTGGCCTTGCACAGTGTCTCTCTGGCTTGCACCCATGCCATGCCCCTGTTTCCGTACCAAAATACCTTTCCTGCTTCCTTCCGCAGCCCCAGCTGCCGCCCGTATGGCCTTACTGCAGCACGCAGTGCTGCCCAATGCACGTATGAATGGCCCAGAATCCAAATCTTCCTCTCTGTACCGTTTCTTGTGAAGCATGCGGGGGGGGGGGGGGGGGGAGAGAGAGGGAGGTGTCAGCAGGTTACAACAATAGATAGCTCTTGCTATGTTGTCGCTACCACTGGCCTGACATACGTTTTATAACTGTCTGATCTCCACCTCCCCAGCCCCTTTATTTCTTCCACGGAGCGCCCTTCACTGGCTGCGGATGTTGCCGCACCAATCTTGAAGGAATGAGTACCGTACTTGTTTGCGTTCCAGCCCAATGCTGCAACGCATCTCTTAAAAACTGCTGCAAATTGGTACCTGGTGAAGGCCACCCTATCTGCATGAATACGAAAATTCTCCCCTCCGGCTGGTCTGACCTAACCAAACTTACGCGCTGCCACAACTGGGCAAACTGCTGTATCCCAATGCCTGGTTAGCCGGATCCATCTCCCTTTTCCCCCTTGGTCTGTCTTTGACCTGTGAATCCTGCACAAAACCATGTCTTCATTTGCCACCATGTTTCTGAATAGCAGGCCTTTCCTCAGTTACTGGCTTCAGCCCCGTAACTAGGTGTGTGCTAGTGGTGCCTGGCACAAAGCGCAGATGTGCTGGAGGCGCAGGACCACCAGTAACACCCGCCTGCCCGCTCCGCTGCTGCTATCGCCACACTGAGGCGCCCTGGCCACGTCTCCCTGCCTGTCACCGGCCGGCCCCCAGCTGCATTGCCTGGCTACCTCTCACATAGGTAGCCAGGCAGCGCTACAACTCCCCCTCCGCTCCCCTGTGTGCTGGGTGAGATGACGTCTCTTCCAGCCCGCCCCCAGCCCATCCACAATGCCCTGCGCTGCAGGAAGACGGAAGAGGTGTGGAGAGGAGAGGCGCATCTGTCATACCGGCTCGTCACAGGTGGTGAGTATAACACACGCACACACACTCTTACTCTCTCTCTCCTTCCTTTCCCTCCCCACCCATAATGTGTAAAAAGGGGGACTGCCTGCAGTAATATGTAAAAAGGGGGACTACCTGCAGTAATATGTAAAAAAGGGGACTGCTGTCCATAATGTGTAAAAAGGGGGACTGCCTGCAGTAATATGTAAAAAGGGGGACTGACTGCAGTAATATGTAAAAAAGGGGACTACTTTCCATAATGTGTAAAAAGGGGGACTGCCTGCAGTAATATGTAAAAAGGGGGACTGCCTGCAGTAATGCATAAAAAAGGTGGACTGCCTGCCGTAAAGCGTAAAAAAGGGGGACTGCCTACTGTAATGCATAAAAAAGAGGGACTGCCTGTCGCAAAGCGTAAAAAAGGGGGAATGCCTGCCATAATGTGTAAAAAGGGGGACTGCCTAGCATAATGTGTAAAAAAGGGGGACTGCCTGCTGTAATGTGTAAAAAGGGGGACTGCCTGCCATAATGTGTAAAAAAGGGGGACTGCCTAGCATAATGTGTAAATAAGGGGGACTGCCTGTCGTAATGTGTAAAAAAGGGGGACTTCTTGCTGTAATGTGTAAAGAGGGGGACTGCCTGCCGTAATGTGTAAAAAAGGAGGGCTCTGTTGCTGTATGTGTGAAAAAGGGTGACTTTGTTGTCGTAATGTGTAAAAAGGGAAATGTGCTGCCGTAATGTGTAAAATAGGGGGTCTCTGTTGCTGTAATGTGTAAAAAGGGGACTCTGCCTGCTTAATGTGTCCCCATGAAGCCACGCCTCTATATTTTTTTCACTGGCCCTGCTTTGTAAATGGGAGTTGGGGGTTGGGTGGAGGGCGCCGATGCTGTTTCTTGCACATAGCGCTAAAATGCCTAGTTACGGCACTGACTGACTTGTGCGTATCTGGCCTCCTTGACTCTGCCCTGGACCATCCCCTCATTACGGTGCGCACTAAAAAAACTTTAGTATCATCCCCTTTGCCGTGCAACTTGAGAAAGAAGGAAATACCTGCTAGCGTGGTGCTGGCCAAGGCTTTAGACACCCCTTCCTGCCTCATCCTACCAAGGAAGAATAGCAACTGCCACAGGGGGTCTCGCCCTTCCGCGGCTTCTATCCCCTGAAATTGCTGCAACCTCCCCCATGCTGTCCTGTAGGCTTTCCACATCTTGGATGCCAAGGACCTTTCCACCAGCACACTTAGACAGGCTCGACTATCTGCCAAAGTTGAGAGGGGCATGTTAAGCCTTTTTCTTGTGCAAGCGGTGCTGCTGCCCTAAATAGCTCCCATTTTTGATGCGACAGCGCATCTGCGATCACATTCTGCTCGTCAGGCACATGTATCGCCCTGAATGTGATGTTGTGACGGAGGCATACCGCCACTAAGCCTCGCCGTAATTTTACTACCGGGGGTGACGAAGCAGACTGATTGTTTATTGCTTGCACCACTCCCATGTTGTCACACCCAAACTGAATGCGTCTATTTGCCAGCCTTCGGCCCCAGATGCCTACCGCTACTACTATGGGAAATAACTCTAACACTGCCAGGTTCTTTGTGAGGCCTTTCTCCTTCCAACGGTCTGGCCATGACTCTGCACACCACTCGCCCTGCCAATATGCACCAAAACTGTGGCCCCTGCCGCGTCAGTGAACACCTCCAAAGCATGGCTTGACTGCGCAGCCTTAGGCCATGGGGGTGATTCAGACCTGATCGTAGATGTGCTAAATTTAGCACATCTACGATCAACTTCCCTGACATGCGGGGGGATGCCCAGCACAGGGCTTGTCCGCCCGCATGTCAGGCCCTACCCCGTCGCACAAGTACAAAAGCATCACATGGCGGCAATGCTTTTGTACTGGAAGAGTAGCCCCCTGCCAGCGCAGCTCCTGCGTGCTTGCAGGGAGCTACTCATCACTGTCCGGGTCGCAGCGGCTGCGTGTGACGTGCAGCGGTGCTAGTGTGTGGGTACGGGTGGGTATGGCGTACCCTTAAGAATTTAGCCGTGGGTACGCCATACCCACGCCGACGGGCCAACGCTCCTCGCCACTCTGTCCCTCCCTCCGCTGCTGACCGCCGCTGATGCGGGGGGAGGAGAGCACAGCCTGCGCCTCTCCTGCCCCTCAGTGTCTTCATTCAATTCAGCGCCGCCCGTGAGCCAAGACTGCCGGACCGCGAGCTTTGATTGGCTCACAGATCGGCGCTGAATTGAACGAAGACACCCACCGGAGACTGAGGGGAAGGAGAGGCGCTCTCCTCCCCTCACACACACAGGACAGCAGCAGCAGCGGTGAGCAGCAGGGGAAGGGGGGGGGGCATGTGTACCTGGTACTGGGACATATCTGGCACTGGGGGGACATGTGTATCTTATGTGTATCTGGCACTGGGGGGACATGTGTATCTCATGTGTATCTGGCACTGGGGGCATATCTGGCACTGCGGGGACATGTGTATCTGGCACTGGGGGCATATCTGGCACTGGGGGGACATGTGTATCTGGGTGTAGTATGGCTGACCGCCGGTCAGCTTACCGACGCCGGGATCCCGGCAGCATACCGACGCCAGGATCCCGGCGGGGAGGGGCGAGTGCAGCAAGCCCCTTGCGGGCTCGGTGTTCTATTCCCTCTCTATGGGTGTCGTGGACACCCACGAGTGGAAATAGTCCCTGTTGGTCGGCATGCCGACCATCGGGATACTGAGCCGGCGGGATGATGGAGGAGGTCATGTGACTGTCGGTCAGCAGACCGGCGGTCACATGAATACCACCCGTGTATCTGGCACTGGGGGCATATCTGACACTGAGGGCATATCTGGCACTGGGGGGACATGTGTATCTGGCACTGGGGGCATACCTGACACTGAGGGCATTTCTGGCACTGGGAGGGACATGTGTATCTGGTACTGAGGGCATTTCTGTATCTGGCACTGTGGGCATATCTGGCACTGGGGGCATATCTGGCACTGGGGGGACATGTGTATCTGGCACTGCGGGCATATCTGGCACTGGGGGCATATCTGGCATTGGGGGGACACGTGTATCTGACACTGGGGGCATATCTGACACTGAGGGCATATCTGGCACTGGGGGGACATGTATATCTGGTACTGAGGGCATTTCTGTATCTGGCACTGGGGGTATATCTGGCACTGTGGGGGCAGTTCTGTATCTGGCACTGGGGGGCAATGTATATCTGACACAGTGGGGGCATTTGTGTATCTGGCACTGTGAGGCAATGTATATCTGGCACTCTGGGGGCATTGGTGTATCTGGCACTACGGGGCAATGTGTATCTGGCACTGAGAGGCAATGTAAATCTAGCACTGTGAGGCAATGTATATCTGGCACTCTATGGGCATTTGTGTATCTGGCACTGTGGGGCAATGTGTATGTGGCACTGTGAGGCAATGTATATCTGGAACTCTGGGGGCATTTGTGTATCTGGCACAGTGAGGCAATGTGTATCTGGCACTGATTGACAGGCAGAGGCGGTCGATGGGCGGGAGGGGGTGTGCCGGCGGTGTTTGGCTGCTGTTTAGGGGTCGCGGTCCCCTTAGGGGGGTGGGCAGCTGCGACTCGGGCAGCAACGAGTAGCTCCCTGCCAGCACGCATGCTTTGTACTTGTGCGACGGGGCAGGGACTGACATGCGGGGCGGGCTAGCCCTGTGCTGGGCGTCCCCCCGCATGTGAGTGTGACTGATCGTAGATGTGCTAAATTTAGCACATCCACGATCAGGTCTGAATTAGCCCCTAGGATCTAGGTAAGCACATATGGATGAGAGAGTGCACAGAAAATATAGTTTAGTAGTAGAGAATTAATTATTCTCTGAAGGGTTTATAGGAAGATGGAAATATAAGAATGGACGGACTGCGCTATCCCTTCCAAAAAATTTCCTGTCATATTGCTGGATGCAGGACAGTGAATTAGAGGGTACCAAGCACAGAGAATCCCTTTCAAAATGATACAGTCCTAATACAGTATGTGGTTTTTTCCCCCTTACTGCATAGGTAGGTACAGTGACTCCAGACGTGAGTGGTTCCTAGACCCCTCTGCATGCAATTTTAGATGAATAACAGCACTAAGGTACAGGTTGTTATGATAGAGGTTGCTTATATGTCTTCACCATACAAGTGCATACATACTTCCTAAATTTGTGGTAGTATCTATTTGGAATCGGTGTTGGCCCAGGTATATTTACCATTCTGAGAAAAGACACACAAAGTATATCTAGCACACATTAAACAGTATTCCAGCCAAAGCTCAAATACAGTATATATATCTCGTGTGGATGGATCAAAACACAGTATTAAAATGGTGACCACATATACATACTGCACAGATGTTTAAACAGATATATATCCTTTATCAAATAGTTTCTGTACGGTTAAAGGACAAAAGGCTCAAATGCATACGTTGCCTAGGAACACATCCCCCCCCTTTTTTTTTTAAAAGTGGAAAATTCTATACAACAAATGATATGTAAACCCAAATGGGTGCATATGATACCAGATACCCTGGAAGTGGGTACAGGCTGTGCACTGCCTGGTACCCTGTTCAAACGGCCATTTCACCTATAAAGGAGGCTTGTTCACTGGTTTTGCCCCATCCTAGTACCAGGCCTGGAAGTGGTGTCTCCCCTGCTCCTGAATGATATAAGCTTTAGCCTATTCCAGCCCACCAATGGCTAGCAACAGCAAGTACAAGTTAGTTCAGTCAGTGCTGTGTCAGTGATTGATGTATTGTGTCTGTCAGACTCAGCAGTTGATTGTTAGCTTCACTTCAGTGTGGTGATAGTATCATAGTATTAAAAAGTCCCTTGTGCGCTTTCTGTTCGTACTTCAAAGCATAAAATGAAAGGGAACATATGCTCATATATACTGCCTGGCAGGAGGTCTTCCACTTCAAATATGACAAGATATTTGCGGCTTAAAAATCCGTCTATGAACCTAACACAAAGTCATTCAACTTCAAGGCCATTGCCAATACATGAAGAACATGAAGATGACAAAGACAATCCTTCAAATACACGTAACAACCAGCATGACAATTTCACTTTATCAGCAGCTCCTCCTGAGCAGATTTTTGTAGTATATATGTCTTCTTTAACAATTATTGGCAATTCAAATCCAAAACAAAGCAAAATCATTATGTTTACAACCAGACCAATATCTGCCAGCAAACAATCTCAAATGAACAGGTTTTAAAGATGGTTGTGGGGCAGTACGGATGGTGTAATGGTTAGCATTACTGCCTCACAGCACTGAGGTCATGGGTTTGATTCCTACCATGGCCCAAACTGTGCAGAGTTTGTATATTCTCCCCGTACTTGCGTGGGTTTCCTCCGGGTACTCCGGTTTCCTCCCACAATCCAAAAATATACTGGAAGGTTAATTGGCTCCCAACAAAATTAACCCTAGTGAATGTGTGTGCGTGTACATGTGATAGGAAATATAGATTGTAAGCTCCACTGGGGCAGGGACTGTTGTGAATGGGCAAATATTCTCGGTAAAGCGCTGTGGTATATGTGTGCGTTATATAAATATCTGGTAATAAATAAAGAGTATCATCCTTTTAACGTTGTGCAGAGTACTGAATTTAAGAAATTAATTTCTATGCTTAACTACTACCTAGCAGAAAAGCACCAATTGCGTATTAAATAGTTTTACAATAAGACATTGGAGGAAATGAGATCAAAAACAACGCAACATACATTTCTCTCACAACTTCTTTGAAGAACGAAAATTATTTTGCTGTGACAGCACATTTTATTGACAAGGATTGCTGCCTGAAATCCTACCTCCTGTGGGTTATGGAGATTCCCCAAAGTCCCATATTATGACTGTACGCATTCCGTGTGTCCTAGGTAAACTGTGATGTGTTATGAATAAAAACCAGTATGGGACCTATAAGAGGGTTCCCAAAATGTACAGTATGTCTGTTTTGCTTTAACAGTGGGGGAAGCTCTTGCTCTGGCCAGAGACAAAGACAAACAGGCTATCAGAGTGTCTTCCTGCCATAAAACTTATTAGGTAAGGGGATCCAGAATCCTCCCAAAAGATATACGAGTAGTGGTCCCAGCCTAATTTACATCTAGGAAAGCCTTGAGTCAATATCCTCTGACATCACCAAGCACAGCTATGGCATGGTGATGATGGCACAATAACCTGACTATGAACTGTCTGCATACTACCTCATTGCAGGGTTGCCATATAGCATGTCTCTCGCTCTCACACATGTCAGTATCCTCCTGGCTCATCTAGTCAGCTATGAATGACAATCTGAATAATCACATATCACAATGAAATGTTAGGACCAGGTGGGAGTCCTTCCATCCTCTATGCCCTGCCTACAGCTCCTTAGTATCTGTACCCCACTGCATACACCTTATATGACTTCCTTGTGAAGAGTTTTATATAATGTTAAATGTCCATGAGACTTTCCATGCATATAAACTGGGAAAGTTAAAGCAGCATTCTTGGGGGGCAGAAACATGTGGTTGCGCACTTCACTTTGAATTATGGTAGAGCAATACCGTTATTTTGTGGTGTTCCTCTCTGCAGGAACAGGGTAAATTGTACGACATTCTGAGTGTTCTCATGTTGTTCCAAAGGGCACACTGAGTACATCACTCATAATTAAACAGCCCTGTACGCTTCTCATTCAGAGGCCCATTTATCATTGTATATTTGCGGCTATTACCCCGAAAATGGGTGTTTCTTCTTAGGGTCCATGCCTAATCACAGGGACATTGGGGTGTAGGGCTGTGGAGTGGATCCGAGCACCAGACATTTAAAGCTTTTAAGTTCCCAGGATACTCCGATCCTCTCTCCATATACCCTGCCCCCTGGGGACTTCAGCTTTGCTCTGGAGCCGGATGCACCGTTAGACAGGGGGTCTACTTCTAAGCAGCCCCAAGCTTTATTTTATGATTTCTTTACTTTTTAGAATTTTTACTTCAGAGCAGCAGCGATTGTCTGTCCAGTGGACGCCAGCGCTGCTGCTCCTACAACTCCCCGTCAAGTGCGATGACACCTGTCTGGTCTGGTGATCTCAGCAGGCACTGAACAAGGCTCAGCTAGCAAGCTTCCTGGCAACGCAGGGACCATAGCCGGCAAACGGTGGGGGGACACAGGTAAGGCGGGTCTCCGTGCAAGCGGAGACCCATGTCTTTTATTGTGGTCTCTCCTCCGGTCGCGGAGACAGACCGGAGGTGCTGATGTGGGCGCCGGTCCATCCTTGACCCCACTATGCCACCAGGACAATATTTTACTGACCTGCTGAGGACATTCTGCAGCCAGGCACCCTGGGGTTAATGTCAGCATAGGGGAGGTACGCCTCACCAGCGGCCCCTCTCCCAAGCCAGGTACGCTGGGGTTAACGTCAGCATAGGGGAGGTACGCCTCACAAGCGGCCCCTCACCCGGCCACAGCAGTTTCCTGCCTCTGAGCTGCTCCTCCCTCACCGTCCTTCCTTACAGAGACGTGTTTCCTCAGGGACACAGGCTGCAGCTGAAGCTCTCCGGGAACGCTGGGTTCTGAGTCTCCAGTACACCTCTCCACATCGGTCAGATTATACAGCACTTCATCCTACCAGCCACTGCGGTCTGCGTAGTTGATACAGTGCTTATTGCAATATATTTATGCATTGAATGTGACTTGTGCTAACTCTGCTATCTGTTTATTCAGTTTCTCTATACAGACTGTTGCTATCTCTTTCTCTTTTTTTCCATAACCCTAGAGTACAGGTGTTTAAGGGTTACAATAGTACTTCACGTATAGACGTATTTGTGAAGGCAGTCACATTCCATTTTTAAGCCATACACTGCGGTGTGCTTTACAGTTATTGCTTTGTATTCTAGAAAGGATCACAAGGGTGCAGGCTGCTCCAGTACTGGTTACATGCAGGACCTGTTAAGCAGGTTTATCCTGTTCAGGATGGTCAGTGCTCAAATTTTTATAACCCTACCCGCCAGTCTATCCCAGCGGAGCAGCCTCTGCCACAGGAACCCCCATGGGCTTCCTTTTCACAGCTCTTTACATAAATTGCAGATTGCTTATCAGCACCTGCTCCACCTCTTAGTGTGGGATTTCACCAGCAGCTACAGCCAGTGGCAGATTTACTGCAAGGCAACAGATTACGGCCCAGCGAGTCCAGGGGCCCGCAGACAGGGAGATGCCAGGGTCTGTTGCTGCTGCTGTGGGGGACATTTTTCACTTACAGTTACACTAGTGGCTGCACATACAGCAGCTGCACCCGTCCGGCAGTGCTCCTGCTACCCGCAGCCAAGCGGCTCTGCTCCCAGCCCCTTCCACCCGCACAGCAATGTCCCCAGCAGCAGGGACCCTCCGCCCGCCCCCAGTACCACCAGCTGGAGACCTTGCTGGATTGCATCACCTAGTGGACGAACGGTTGAAGCGGATCCTGGAACTGGTATAGCCAGCGCCACATCATCTACTGGTCATTTCCCTGAAAAGAGCAGGAGACCGGAATGAGGATCCCGTGGTTCCAGCTGGGGTCACAATTCGGGGAGTGCTGGAGCCGAGTCAGAGCTCTGCCATCACTGGCATCGGGGGGCCCGTGTCCTCTGTAACTGCGTGAAGGACTTCCATTCTGCTGAGGGAAATTGCTCCTGGTGAGCAGATGTGTTCAGAATGTTCTGCAAGTTGGGGAGTGACCCTGTGGGGTGAGGGTCTCAGTGACTGGGGATATCTGTATCTGTTTATGTATCTGTTTATCTGTGAGTGGTGTTGAGACCAGGTCAGGAGCAGGGATGAGTGATCATCCACCAGCACCTGCGCAAAATCCCCTCAAACCCCCCTCCTTGCTGTCTCTTTCTTTCTATCTCCCTCTCTCTTTCTATCTCCCTCTCTTACCCTCTTTCTCTCCCTTTGTATCCCACTTCCTCCCTCCCTCCCCCTCTCTCTCTCTCTCTCTCCATCCATTTCTCGCTCCCTCTATCCCTCCCTTGTTCTTTCCCACCATCCTGTTTCTCGCCCCATTCTCTTTCTCTCTTCCTCCATCCCTCTCTCTCCCACTTCCTCCCTCTATCTGTCCAGGATGCCAGAGGAGGAGCATGATGGGCGGCGGTGGACTGATATGGACGACATGCTGGATCTGACCAGGGAAGCCGGCCAGTTCTGTCATTGTCCCACCTTCTCCGTCTCCAAACAGCCAAGCCTGCAGAGGAGGAGGGAGCCCAGAGACGTCGCCAAAGGATGAGGAGCCCAACCTCCGGGTTTATCCTGCTATAGACTGCCCCTCTCTCTATGCCTATCTCTCCTCTTTCTCTGCTTCTCTCTTTACCTCTCTCTCTATCTCCCTTTTCTCCTTTCTCTGCCCCCCACCCCCTCCACCTCTCTTGCTCACTCTCATTAAACATCTATTCCAGCTCCCCACTCGCTTATTGCACCTGTCCACGGTCTCTTTCTCCCCTTTGTTGCTGGATCCTTTTGGCATCCCTCTCTCTCTGAAACTGCAACACTATGGTAGGGCCACACAAAGCAGCCAAGCGGATCCTGCTTGGCCGGAAGGAGACTACACATGGGCACCTATGCAGGCGCCCACACATATGCGGCAGTCCCGCCATCGCCGGATCCAACCGCAGCATGCTGCGGGTGGCTGGACGACAGGACGGCGGGATTTCAATGTGAACACATACATTTCAATGTATGTGTTCACACAGTGCGGTACAGGGCCTAATTCAGACCTGATCGTAGCAGCAAATCTGTTATCGGCTGGGCAAAACCATGTGCACTGCAGGTGTGGCAGCTATAACAATTGCAGAGAGAGTTACATTTAGGTGGGTTATATTGTTTCTGTGCAGGGTAAATACTGGCTGCTTTATTTTTACACTGCAATTTAGATTTCAGTTTGAACACACCACACCCAAATCTAACTCTTTCTGCACATGTTATATCTGCCCCCCCCCCCCCCCCTTGCAGTGCACATAGTTGTTCGCTCGTTGGCGATTTTCGCAACGAAACGATTAAGGCGAAAATGCGCATGCGCATGGTACGCAGGGGGTAATTCCAAGTTGATCGCAGCAGGAAATTTTTTAGCAGTTGGGCAAAACCATGTGCACTGCAGGGGAGGCAGATATAACATGTGCAGAAAGAGTAAGATTTGGGTGGGTTATTTTGTTTCTGTGCAGGGTAAATGCTGGCTGCTTTATTTTTACACTGCAAATTAGATTGCAGATTGAACACACCACACCCAAATCTAACTCTCTCTGCAAATGTTATATCTGCCTCCCCTGCAGTGCACATGGTTTTGCCCAACTGCTAAAAAATTTCCTGCTGCGATCAACTTGGAATTACCCCCGCAGTGCGCATGCGCTAAGTATTTTAGCACAAAACTTAGTAGATTTACTCACGTCCGAACGAAGAATGGGGGTCATTCCGAGTTGTTCGCTCGTTATTTTTTTCTCGCAACGGAGCGATTAGTCGCTAATGCGCATGCGCAATGTCCGCAGTGCGACTGCGCCAAGTAAATTTGCTATGCAGTTAGGTATTTTACTCACGGCATTACGAGGTTTTTTTCTTCGTTCTGGTGATCGTAATGTGATTGACAGGAAGTGGGTGTTTCTGGGCGGAAACTGGCCGTTTTATGGGTGTGTGCGAAAAAACGCTACCGTTTCTGGGAAAAACGCGGGAGTGGCTGGAGAAACGGAGGAGTGTCTGGGCGAACGCTGGGTGTGTTTGTGACGTCAAACCAGGAACGACAAGCACTGAACTGATCGCAGATGCCGAGTAAGTGTGGAGCTACTCAGAAACTGCTAAGAAGTGTCTATTCGCAATTTTGCTAATCTTTCGTTCGCAATTTTGATAAGCTAAGATTCACTCCCAGTAGGCGGCGGCTTAGCGTGTGCAAAGCTGCTAAAAGCAGCTTGCGAGCGAACAACTCGGAATGACCCCCAATTTCATTCGTTGAAGTGAAGTGATCGGAGTGTGATTGAGAGGAAGTGGGTGTTTCTGGGCGGAAACTGACCGTTTTCTGGGAGTGTGCGGAAAAACGCAGGCGTGCCAGGATAAAATGCGGGAGTGTCTGGAGAAACGGGGGAGTGGCTGGCCGAACGCAGGGCGTGTTTGTGACGTCAAACCAGGAGCGAAACGGGCTGAGCTGATCGCAGTAGGAGTAAGTCTCGAGCTACTCAGAAACTACTAAGAATTTTCTATTCGCAATTCTGCTAATCTATCGATCGCAATTCTGCTAAGCTAAGATACACTCCCAGAGGGCGGCGGCCTAGCGTGTGCAATGCTGCTAAAACCTGCTAGCGACCGAACAGCTCGGAATGACCCCCATGGTTTTGCCGAACTGCTAACAAATTTGCTGCTGCGATCAACTCTGAATTACCCCCCTGTGTTCTGTTAAAATCCTGTATGGCAGTGGTCGGATTCTGTTCTGTGTCATTCTGCATAACAGGATACCTGTGCACACAAATAACCCCTCCCGGCCAAGCGGGTCCCATTCAGCGGGACCCACTTGGTCGCTATGTGTGGCCCTAGCCTAACCTCTCACAGTGAGGGAATGTCCAAGGCCAGCTCCCCTAAAAGAAAAGTAAACATCTGCCCCTGCTGGTGCTGCTGTTCTGGGACGATTCTGCTCATCTCCAGCCTCCACTGCCAGCAACAGCTCTCTGAGCAGCAGTGCGGCTTCTGGGAGAGCTGCTGGATGTGGCGGAGGCTGGAGATGAGCAGAATCGTTCCCCACTCTGCCCAAGAGGAGGCACTGGAATCTGCCCCCCACTGCAGGAGTGCAGGTAGGACCTGCGCTGCTGCCTCATGGACATGCACGGCAGGCACAGCCAGTGGCAGAGATGACAGGATATAGTACTATGGATTGTTTGAGGAAAGGGGGCCCCAAATCAGTGTTTTGATTAGGGCCCCATGAGATCGCCTCTGGCTACAGCCTTCAATGGTAAATCCCCCTATACTTCCTATAAAGCCTCCCTGAGTAGATGTACTAATTCAATTCTAATTCAGTACAAAACTTAGCTCAGACCTCTGCTGTATTCCAGCAAATATTACAGGCTATTAGATTCCAGAGGTGAGGCTCCAGAGAAGGCCTATACAATCCTCTCAATCTACTCATGTGCCTGATTCAGAGGAATCATCTGGGAAACCAGATCAGACATCACTTCATTAGTGGAATCCCTCTGAGGAACGTCATTCCACTATAGATGTACCAGCTTTAGTCAGAGCATAAAATACATTCCAGAAATTGAAAGTGACAAACAACCGGCCCCTAAATCCAAATCTAAGGCGCCAGTATTTAAGCATCCAAAAATGGTTACAGCAGAACTTCCTCAGTCAGAACTGACGGAACTAATGCAAGAAGCCTGGGCTATGCCTGGTAAAAAAACGAGATTTATGGTAAGAATTTACCGTTGTTAAATCTCTTTCTGCGAGGTACACTGGGCTCCACAAGGATTAACATCGGGGTGTAGAGTAGGACCTTGATCCGAGGCACCAACAGGCTCAAAGCTTTGACTGTTCCCAAGATGCATAGCGCCGCCTCCTCTATAACCCCGCCTCCCTGCACAGGAGATCAGTTTCGTTAACCAGCCCAATGCAGTAGCAGGTGCTAGAGACGACAATTGCTCGAAGCCAGTTACACCACACACTCACCACAGGAGAGGGTGTCAGCGGCTAAGTCCACACCAACCCAAAGAAGCTAAGTGCGTCAGGGTGGGCGCCTTGTGGAGCCCATTGTACCTCGCAGAAAGAGATTTAACAACAGTAAGTTCTTACCATAAATCTCATTTTCTGCTGCGGGGTACACTGGGCTCCACAAGGATTAACATCAGGGATGTCCTAAAGCAGTTCCTTATGGGAGGGGACACACTGTAGCGGGCACAAGAACCCAGCGTCCAAAGGAAGCATCCTGGGAGGCAGAAGTATCGAAGGCATAGAACCTAATGAATGTGTTCCCTGAGGACCACGTAGCCGCCTTGCACAACTGTTCAAGGGTCGCACAACGGTGGGCCGACCAAGAAGGACCAGTAGAATGGGCTTTGATGGTAGCAGGAACCGGACGACCAGCCTGTACATAAGCATGTGCAATCACCATTCTAATCCATCTGGCCAGTGTCTGCTTGGAAGCAGGCTAGCCATGTTTGTGAAAACCAAACAGTACGAAAAGAGAATCAGATTTCCTAATGAAGGATGTTCTCTTCACATAGATACGGAGAGCCCGTACTACATCCAAAGACCGCTCTTTGGCAGACAACTCAGGAGAATTAAGATGGAAGGAAGACACCACCTTGGATAAATAACCTGGTCGCGTTCTAAGAACCACCCTGTCACGATCCGGGTATCTGGACGCCATTACTTGCCTTTTAGATGCCTTCTGAGGCTGGCTCAGCGTTCCAGGGCCGGATCTCATCTGTGTTCCTGATGTCCACACTATGCATGTCCCTCATGTCACTCTGAGATGCTGTCACAGCGGCGCCATGTTTGAATCTAGCATGGCGTCTCCCGTCCTCCGCGGCCTCCGCCGCCGCTCCTGTGTTACAGTATGCAGGTTGTCAGAGTGGTGCCCCATGCCTGCGCGGCCTCCGATGTCGTCCATGTGTCTCAGTGTGCAGTTGTCAGTTTGGCGTCTCCTGTCCTCCGCGGCCGGCGCCGCCATTGCTGTTATGATTCCACATGGTTTTCCAAACCAGCTTTCCCTCCAAGTACTAACATGGTCGCAGCCATGTTTGCTTCAGTCACATGTTCAGTCTCCACCAATCTGCTGCACAGTGAACCTGCATGATTGGCCAGCCAATGCCTGCCCTGCAGCAGGTATAAGTATCCTGTGCCTGAACCAGGAAATGTTCAGTGCTTTGAATGTCAAACCTTGTTCCAGTGTCTCTTCCCTGTGGTTGTTTTTCCAGGTTCCAGCTCCTGTCTCCAGCAGCCACTACGAGACCCGCACCTGCCTTCCATCTTGCGGTGCAGCCTGACTCTGCAGCCCTCCGTGGCTATTCCAGCTTCCAGCTACTACCCATCTGCTTCCAGCGGTCAGCTTTCAGCAGTATTCACTTTCTTCAAAGTGCCGGTGTTACTCCAGCGGATCCCTACTTACCAGCAGTATCCACTACCAACGGTAACCTCTTCACTACTCTCCTGTTTCCACGCTCCCTAGCATCTTACAGTATCTACTCCGTGTCTTCATCACCTGTCTGGTTCCATCCAGCATCTACTCCGTGTCTTCATCACCTGTCTTTTTCCATCCAGCATCCACTCCGTGTCTTCATCACCTGTCTGGTTCCATCCAGCATCCACTCTGTGTCTTCATCACCTGGCTGATTCCATTCAGCATCCACTCCGTGTCTCTACCACCTGGCTGGTTCCATCCAGTATCTACAACAGTCTGTTCAAGTTACCAACTACATCTATACCTCCACTGGCGTGTTCCTCGGCTATCTTCACTACTACAGCCAGGCCTGGTAAGGTTAATCCATCAAGGGACTTTAACATCCATTCCTCAACCTACCAGTGCTCTGTGATACCTCTCGTGGTTATAAGTGATCCAGGAACGGTATTATATGCCACTTGCTTTAATCAACTGTGAATACTGTTGTTTATACACGGAGTCTGTTAATAAAACCTTTTATTGACTTTTAACCTGGTTGTCATGGTCACACCTTCGGGTAATCTTTTACACTTACATGTCCAGGGGTCTGACTAAACCCTCCAGGTTTAATTTCATTCCAGCCCCTACAACTGAGGCTTCCTCCTGTCAGCCAAAACCCTCAGTTGTGACACACCCGGTCACGGTGAAAAATCAAATGGGGAGACTTACAGGATAAGGCACCCAAGTCCGAGACCCTTCCAGCTGAAGAAATAGCCAGCAAAAATAGTACCTTAAGAGAAAGCCACTTAAGGTCAGCAGAGGCAAGAGGTTCAAATGGAGACTCTTGCAAGGCCTCCAAAACCACCGACAGATCCCAAGGGGCCACAGGTGGCACATAAGGAGGCTGAATCCGCAACACGCCCTGAGTGAATGTATGGACATCAGGTAGGGCAGCAATCTCTCTCTGAAACCAAACCGTCAAGGCAGAGATGTGAACCTTGAGGGAGGCCAGACGCAGGCCTAAGTCCAGGCCCTGTTGTAAGAAGGCCAATAGTTTGGTCGTACTAAACTTGAAAACGTCATGATTATGAGACGCACACCAAGTAAAGTAAGCATTCCAGACCCTATGGTAGATCCGAGCAGAAGCCGGCTTACGGGCCTTCAACATAGTTTGAATGACCGCCTCAGAAAAAAACCCTTGGCCCTCAGGACGGAAGCTTCGAGAGCCACGCCGTCAAATCCAGACGGGCCAAGTCCTGGTAAACACAAGGGCCCTGAACAAGGAGGTCTGGTCATTGTGGAAGTAGAAGGGGACGATCCAATGAGAGGCCCTGTAGATCGGAGAACCAGTGCCGCCTGGGCCACGCCGGAGCGATGAGAAGTAGGTTTCCTCCTTCTTGCTTGAACTTCCAAATTACTCTGGGCAGTAATGACACCGGAGGGAACACATACGGCAGCCGAAAGTTCCATGGGATTGACAGAGCATCCACAAACGCCGCTTGAGGATCCCTTGTCCTTGCTCCGAAGACCGGAACCTTGTGATTGTGTTGAGACGCCATCAGGTCCATATCTGGAAGGCCCCACTTGTCCACGAGAAGTTGAAACACTTCTGGATGGAGGCTCCATTCTCCGGCGTGTACGTCCTGAAGACTGAGAGAGTCCGCTTCCCAGTTCAGGACCCCCGGAATGAACACTGCGGATATGGCCGGCTGATGGCGTTCTGCCCACTGAAGAATCCTTGATACTTCCCTCATTGCCACGCGGCTTCGAGTGCCGCCTTGATGATTGATGTACGCTACCGTGGTGGCGTTGTCCGATTGTACTTGAACAGGTCTGTTCTGTATCAGATGCTGGGCCATTGTCAATGCATTGAACACTGCCCGCAATTCCAGAATGTTTATTGGGAGTAGAGACTCCTCCTCGGTCCACCGACCCTGGAGAGAGCGTCAGCAGGACCCAGTTGGATATCCAGAAGGGACGGACCCTGCTCAATCATTGGTCCTGAAGCCACCAACTCAGTGACAGGCGGACCGCCGGAGACAAGGAGATCATATGAGATCTGATCCGGTGAGGCAGGCCGTCCCACTTGGACATAATCAACTTCTGCAGAGGCCGAGAATGGAATTGAGCATATTCCACCATGTCGAAAGCAGACAACATGAGACCTAGCACTTGCATTGCCGAATGAATCGACACTTGCGGACGAGATAGGAAGCATCCAATATTGTCCTGATGTTTCAGGACTTTGTCCTGAGATAAGAACAACCGCTGGTTGTGAGTGTCCAGTAATGCTCCCAGGTGTACCATGCTCCGAGCAGGAACCAGGGATGATTTCTTCCAGTTGACAAGCCACCCATGGGCTGTCATGACCTGGACAGTCAGATCTAGATGACACAGGAGAATTTCTGGGGAATTCGCCAGGATCAACAAATCGTATAGGTACGGTAGGATCCTGACCCCTTGACGCTGGAGTGTAGCCGTCATGACCGCCATTACTTTGATGAAAACTCGGGGAGCCGTTTTCAAACCAAAGGGTCACGTCCAAAATTGGTAATGAAGGTTGCCCACCGCAAACCTCAGGTACTGCTGATGAGACACTGCAAAAGGAATATGCAGGTAGGCATCCTGTATATCCAGGGAGGCCATATAGTCCCCAGGCTCCAAAGCCAGAACAATAGAGCGCAGAGTTTCCATACAAAGCTTGGAGAACCGCACATACTTGTTTAAGGACTTCAGATTGAGAATGGGCCGCGAGGATCCGTTCGGTTTCGGGACTAGAAACAGCGGTGAATAGTACCCCTTGCCTTTCTGAGCCAGAGGCACCTGTACTGCCACTCCTGTGGTCAGGAGAAAATGTACCACCGAATGCAGAGTGTTTGCTTTTGCTGGGTCCAGAGGAACATCTGTCAGGCAAAATCGATGAGGGGGATGATTCTTGAAGGGTACGGTGTAACCTCGAGTGACGACTTCCCTTACTCAGGCATCTGAAGTGGTCTTCAACCATTCCTGGGCAAAACCCAGAAGTCTGCCCCCACCTCGAGATCCCCAAGAGGGAGGACTGCCCCGTCATGCGGCAGACTTGTCAGTTTCGGGCAGCCCAGGCTCGCTTTGGTCTGGGCTTTGCAGGTCTGGAAGCACGAGCTTGCTTTGGGTACGCCTGACCTTTGCTTTACCTGGAGGATGAAAGGGCTGAGGGAAAGTACTTTTAGCCTTCTGTGCTGAAGGAGCCGTACTAGGTAGGCAAGCTGTTTTAGCAGTAGCCAGATCAGCCACAATCTTGTTGAGGTCTTCTCCAAAGAGAATGTCTCCCTTGAAAGGAAGCACCTCCAGGGTTTTCTTGGAATCCATATCCACGACCAGGATCTCAAACAAAGGATACGTCTGACCAAGATGGACGTAGTAGCAGCCTGATAATAATAAATAAGCAGGTGCGCAACCAACAGCAGCAGGTAGGAGGAAGGTCAGTTCCTCAAAACTAAACAAATGAAAGGATATGTGTACCAGCGCTGGCTGAATAAATTAATCAGTTAGAATTTATGTTAATAATGTAATAGTAATAATAATAATAATAAGGATGGTTTACTCTATGTAAAAGATAACAATTTATTTGACATGACACATGTAACAATCTAAAAGAAAGGAATTCCTATTGCCACTAGGTGGCGATAAAATTTCAATATATCTTATCTGGATAAAATTTCATAAATTCTCCTGTATTAGAATTGTCCATTCCTAAAGGCTAGGACAGCCTCCCTTTGTGCATTCACTGTAATGGGTAAATAGTTACCAGATCCCCACGTTGGTAAGCATCAGCGTTGGAACAAGTCCTTTAGTAGCTGTAGGGGTGAGGTAGACCAATTTGATGATAAGGTCCAGTGATGGGAGAGAAGTCCAAATTTTGCCGAAGGATGACACGGCTTTGCGGGGCGGTTTGGAGAACAGAGTCCAGACAGGTATAGTAAGCTCAAGTCCAGATGGATAGAGTAGGCTCAACGCGTTTCACTGGTATAATCCAGCTTCCTCAGGAGCATAAATTTTATGAGCATAGGGTCTTCCATTTATACCCTTCCTAATGAGCTAATTAGCACCACCTGTTTGGGTCATTACTAATACAAAAGAGCAAACCATCCATAGTAACAATATAAAAGACTATCAGTCAGAGTACAATCTTAATATCTCTTTATAAATTGTATTACATTCAAAAAACGAGTATTATTCTCCTATTTACACAGTAAAAAACATAAGATAGTGCCGATCATGTGACTTGGCTCGTCACATGATCGGCAAAGACAGCAGTCCCATTGGTCCAAAATGTTTCTCAGTGGTCACATGATATCTAGCATGTGACCACATGCTAACAATCCCTTCTTCCAAGGTATATCCTTATTCCTACAGAGACCTCGGCGATCCCCCGTTCTATAGGTAGATCTATGTCACCTGACGGAGCGTCCACGTGACGTGCGTCATCACTCGACCCGTCACGTGAGCGCATCCCACGCTTTACAGGTTCCCCTTCGAAACAAAGACCCGGAAGTCTACAAGATATTTTGATGGATTATTAAACCCGCCCCGGGCTTCCCCCTTATCGGCTTCCATACTACACGGTTGTCATGGAAACCCATTCGGCGTTGTTAGCAATCCAAACTTATATGATTTCAACAGATTATATTTTGTTATTATAGATGTTTTCTATCGGTACATAAGACAATGTTATATGAGAAGTAAATAAGTAAACATTTGAGAACCCATCAAATGACAAATGCCCTTTGTTTTGAATAGATATAAACCAAATTTCATTTTTCTACAGATACCATAGGATTAGGTATTTAACTTTTATTATAAAATAGATCTAGATGTATAAATAGATCCAGATGCCTTGTCTTTAAACTACTGTTAGGCGCCGAGGGTCCGCCCGTCAGTGCGGCCCGGCGCCTAGCAACTAGGGACGCCGCAGGCAGACAGCCGCCGGCTCCCTAGCAACGCTAGACGCCGGGCGCACGGAGCCGCTCTGACCATAGCAACGGGGACGCCACTGTCGGACCGCGTTCCCCGTTGCTAGGTCTAATGAATCAGGTCAAATTGCATCCTGGCCGTGCAGCATGCAGCTGCACGGCATAATTAACATTACCCTGTCTGGATCCGGATTGGAGGGGTTCTAAATAAAAGCACTCTCAGGACTTCTCACAGACGCCGGTGTTAGCTTCCTGTTGCTGTGTCTGTTACAGAGAGTTTCCAGTCCTGCTCCATCCGGTTGTTCCTGTTCTCAGTGATCCAGTACTCGGAATTTGTCATCTTTCCTGGAGTCCTACCGAGCACCTTTAACATCCAGTGGTGTTCGTGTGTTGCGGCTTGACCGCTTACTATTTATTATTTAGTTTTATTGTGTTCCGGAGCTTTTGCGGAGGATTCCGCTCCCACTAGTCCACTCTGGTATCCAGCGGTGCTGGATAGGAGTAACGGATCAGTGGATCTTTGGTTGTCCTTTTCCCTGGCGGTTTGTCCGCACATACTTTTGGTTAAGTTAGATAGCTTGTAACCCCTGGTCTGGTTGCTTAGTCAGAGGGCCCCTTGTTATCACCCTGTCTCGGATTTCCCTTTGTCTCCCATTAAGACCTGAGGGGGCATCGGGGTTGGGCAGACATAATCCGCCCTTCGAACGCGGCTGCCATGGGCTCAAGCAACCATAGTCTCGCAGGGGATTTCTGATAACACGGGCGAGACAACGGAGTTAGGGCGCCAGGGGTTACTAGGCTTTCCTGCTCCCGTAACCAGCATATCTTTCCAGTACTCAGACCTCTGCCATAAGATCTCATCTGGTCTGGAGTACGGGAATCATAACATTAACACCGGCCAGACTAAAATTTAAAATTAACAGGAGTTAATTTTTTCCCTTATTCAGTTGGGAGATTTTGTCAGCTTCATGAATCCCACCGGTGTTGGGCCAAATCCTGGCCAGCTTTTAGTTAGCCAGATCCAAGAGCTTACTCAGATGGTTCAGGATCTGTCCCTTCGGGTGAGGTCACAGGAAGATCTGTTACGGACTTCCCCGAGGGTCATTCCTGAACCAAAAATGCATCTGCCTGACCGTTTTTCTGGGGATAGAAAGCAGTTTTTTAATTTTAAAGAGTCTTGTAAACTGTATTTTCGTTTAAGACCAGTATCCTCAGGTACGGAATCTCAGCGGGTAGGAATTATTATTTCTCTGCTACAGGGGGATCCTCAGACCTGGGCTTTTGGTTTAAAGACAGATGATCCAGCTTTATTGTCTGTAGACGCCTTTCTGGGGTCCTTAGGGCTTTTGTATGACGACCCTGATAGAGAGGCATCCGCCGAGAGTCAGTTGCGTGCTCTCAGACAGGGTAGGAATCCCGCAGAGATTTATTGTACAGAGTTTCGCCGTTGGTCGAACGACTGTGGATGGAATGACCCAGCCTTGCGCAGTCAGTTTCGCCTCGGCTTATCCGAGTCTATAAAAGACAGTCTCCTTCAGTATCCCGCTCCTGAGACTCTCGATAAACTCATGGAGCTCTCTATTAAGATTGATCGTCGTCTCAGAGAGCGGAGGGCTGAAAAAGGAGCATCTGTCGGGTCTACTCCTTGTGTTTTTTCCATTCCTGTGGACATAGAGGAGCCCATGCAGATAGGCCTCTCCAAACTGTCTCCAGAAGAAAGAACCAGAAGGCAAAATTCTGGTCTTTGTTTATACTGTGGGGGTAAGGGACATTTTGCCCGTAGTTGTCCGAACAAGTCGGGAAACGCCTCGACCAAGTGAGTTGTGAGGGGGTTCACTTTGGTCTACAGCTTATCTCCTCAAATAATTCACTGTTGGTTCCAGCTAAAGTTTCCTTTGGCAGCCTCTGTTCTTCGGTCTCGGCTTTTGTGGACAGTGGAGCTGCAGGGAACTTTATGGATTTAACATGGGCCAAGGCCTTAGGTATTCCTCAGTTAGCCTTGGGTAGGTGTATCACCATGCATGGTTTAGATGGGAGTCCCTTGTCCAATGGGGTTATTTCTCTCTGTACACCTTCTGTTCTACTTTCGGTAGGAGCTCTGCATTCTGAAAAGATTGAGTTTTTCCTTACCCATTGCCCAGCAGTTCCTGTGGTTCTGGGTCACCCTTGGCTGGCCTTTCATAATCCCATCATTGATTGGCAGTTGGGGGAGATCTTACAATGGGGTACCATCTGTAATAAGGAATGTATTACGCTTCCCATCAGAATTGCTGCTGTCATTCCCGCACCCATTCCTGTGGTATACCAGGATTTTGTTGATGTATTTTCCAAGGGCAATGCGGATATTCTGCCTCCCCATAGGCCTTATGATTGTTCTATTGAGTTAATTCCTGGTGCCACTTTGCCTAAGGGAAGGTTATATGCATTGTCCGGACCTGAAACTGTGGCCATGAATGAGTATGTTAAAGAAAGCCTAGGGAAAGGATTTATCAGGCCATCTAAATCCCCTTTAAGTGCAGGCTTCTTCTTCGTGGAGAAGAAGGATGGATCACTCAGACCTTGCATCGACTTTAGAGCCTTGAATAAAATCTCTGTAAAGAATACTTACCCTTTGCCGCTGATTTCTGTCCTCTTTGATCAGCTACGTTCGGCGGTGATTTTTTCTAAGATTGACCTGAGAGGAGCATATAACCTCATCAGAATCAAATCAGGGGATGAGTGGAAAACGGCATTCAGTACTCAGTCAGGCCACTATGAGTATCTGGTTATGCCTTTCGGCCTGTCCAACGCTCCGGCAGTTTTCCAGGATCTCATTAACGATGTGCTCCGTGAATTTCTTGGAAAATTCGTTGTAGTCTACTTAGACGATATTTTGATATATTCTGACTCTATTGAACAACATGTTACCCAGGTGCGTCAGGTTCTAAAAAAATTACGTGAAAATCACCTATATGCCAAGCTGGAGAAGTGTGAATTTCATGTCACGGAGGTATCCTTTTTAGGGTACATTATTTCCCCTCGGGGATTCTGTATGGAACCAAAGAAGCTCCAAGCCATCCTTAGTTGGGCGCAACCCACCAATTTAAAAGCAATTCAGCGCTTTTTAGGGTTTGCAAATTACTATAGAAGATTTATTCACTCTTTCTCTGACCTAGTTGCTCCCATTGTGGCACTGACTAAGAAGGGAGCAGATCCTACCAACTGGTCACGTGATGCGGAGTTATCTTTTCAGGCCTTGAAACAAGCCTTTGTCTCAGCCCCTGTCCTCAGACATCCCAACCCAGAATTGCCTTTCATTGTTGAGGTCGATGCCTCGGAGGTTGGAGTAGGGGCTATCCTGTCTCAGAAGGATCCGGATTCCCTAGAATTACATCCTTGTGCCTTCATGTCCAGGAAATTCTCATCTGCTGAATCCAACTACGATGTTGGTAACCGGGAATTACTGGCTATTAAATGGGCTTTTGAGGAGTGGAGGCATTGGCTTGAAGGAGCCACTCATACCATTTCAGTTTTGACTGATCACAAAAATCTTCAATACATTGAATCAGCCAAACGGCTTAATGCCCGGCAAGCTCGTTGGGCTTTATTTTTTACTCGTTTCAAGTTCATTATCACCGTCAGGCCAGGTTCCAAGAACACCAAGGCAGATGCCCTATCACGCAGTTTTCTTCCAGTTCAAGACAACAGTCCTGTTACTCCCATACTTCCGTCTTCAGTCATTCGGGCAGGCCTCACACAAGATTTATTTACCCAGTTGAAGCAGCTTCAACATCAAGCTCCTGGTAATACTCCTGCTGGTCGTCTTTATGTCCCCGAGTTTTTGAGAGCAACGGTTTTGACAGAGTTTCACGATAGCAAAGTTGCCGGGCATCCGGGGATCGCTAAGACTTTTGAATTAGTTTCCCGCTCGGTATGGTGGCCTGGTCTTTCCAAAGACATTAAGGAGTTTGTTTTTTCTTGTCAGGTCTGTGCACAGCATAAGGTTCCCCGTTCCTTGCCTATCGGTCAACTTATGCCCTTGAATGTTCCTCTTAGGCCATGGTCTCATATTTCCATGGATTTTGTGGTGGACCTCCCTCTGTCAGCCGGATGCCGAGTCATATGGGTGGTAGTGGACCGTTTTAGCAAAATGGCCCATTTTATTGCTCTTCCCCGAATGCCATCTGCCCAGGGATTGGCAGTCTTGTTCCTCCGCCATGTTTTCAGACTCCATGGGTTACCCACTGATATTGTTTCTGATCGGGGTCCACAATTCATTGCACAATTTTGGAAGTCTTTTTGTGCCTCATTGAAGATGAAATTATCTTTAACGTCTGGCTACCATCCCCAATCCAACGGGCAGACTGAGCGAGTCAATCAATCATTAAAACAATATTTGCGTTTGTACTCGGCCAAACTCCAAAATGACTGGTCTGAGTTTCTTCCGTTAGCAGAGTTTGCTTACAACAATGCCTGTCATTCCTCCACCAATGTATCTCCATTTTTTACAGTTTTTGGTTTTCACCCTAGAGCTAATTCCTTTTTTCAACATTCCTCTGTCTCCTCACTGACCTTGACCTCTCATCTCAAACTCATTTGGAGAAAAGTGCACCTGGCTCTCAGAAAAGCGGCATTTCGGGAGAAAAAATTTTCTGACAGGCTCCGGCGGCCGTGCACTTTCAAAGTTGGAGATAGGGTATGGTTGTCGACTCGCAACATTAAACTTCGACAAACCTCAGCCAGATTGGGTCCTAAATTTATTGGACCATTTCAAATTATCAAAAAAGTCAATCCAGTGGCTTTCCGGTTACGGTTACCAAAAACTTTACGGATCGGAAATACCTTCCATTGCTCCTTGTTAAAACCTTATGTTTCATCCAGTAAATTTCCTCGCAAGATCTCTCAGGGGAAATCACCAATAGACGTACAGGGTCAGCAGGAGTTCTTAGTGGAGAAGGTTCTCGATTCCAAGTTGTCCCGGGGTCGGCTTTATTTTTTGGTGCATTGGAGAGGTTATGGTCCAGAGGAAAGGTCTTGGGTCCTGGATGAGGATCTCCATGCCCCGAGGCTCAAAAGGGCGTTTTTTCGAGAATTTCCTCAGAAGCCTGGCCTTAGGGGTTCCTTGACCCCTCCTCAAGGGGGGGGTACTGTTAGGCGCCGAGGGTCCGCCCGTCAGTGCGGCCCGGCGCCTAGCAACTAGGGACGCCGCAGGCAGACAGCCGCCGGCTCCCTAGCAACGCTAGACGCCGGGCGCACGGAGCCGCTCTGACCATAGCAACGGGGACGCCACTGTCGGACCGCGTTCCCCGTTGCTAGGTCTAATGAATCAGGTCAAATTGCATCCTGGCCGTGCAGCATGCAGCTGCACGGCATAATTAACATTACCCTGTCTGGATCCGGATTGGAGGGGTTCTAAATAAAAGCACTCTCAGGACTTCTCACAGACGCCGGTGTTAGCTTCCTGTTGCTGTGTCTGTTACAGAGAGTTTCCAGTCCTGCTCCATCCGGTTGTTCCTGTTCTCAGTGATCCAGTACTCGGAATTTGTCATCTTTCCTGGAGTCCTACCGAGCACCTTTAACATCCAGTGGTGTTCGTGAGTCGCGGCGTAGCCGTGTGTTGCGGCTTGACCGCTTACTATTTATTATTTAGTTTTATTGTGTTCCGGAGCTTTTGCGGAGGATTCCGCTCCCACTAGTCCACTCTGGTATCCAGCGGTGCTGGATAGGAGTAACGGATCAGTGGATCTTTGGTTGTCCTTTTCCCTGGCGGTTTGTCCGCACATACTTTTGGTTAAGTTAGATAGCTTGTAACCCCTGGTCTGGTTGCTTAGTCAGAGGGCCCCTTGTTATCACCCTGTCTCGGATTTCCCTTTGTCTCCCATTAAGACCTGAGGGGGCATCGGGGTTGGGCAGACATAATCCGCCCTTCGAACGCGGCTGCCATGGGCTCAAGCAACCATAGTCTCGCAGGGGATTTCTGATAACACGGGCGAGACAACGGAGTTAGGGCGCCAGGGGTTACTAGGCTTTCCTGCTCCCGTAACCAGCATATCTTTCCAGTACTCAGACCTCTGCCATAAGATCTCATCTGGTCTGGAGTACGGGAATCATAACAACTACATATAATTCTCCATAGATACCATTCCAATCATTTATAAAATAATAACTATACATAATTATCTGATGATTATCATTTTAATTTATACAAATAAATATCTGTGTATCTACACACATCCCCCAATGGAGATGTCCATGATTTTGGATTAATCTATCTAGTATCCATGGAGAATAATACAGTAAGATTAATAATCATATGACAATCCTAATGGTAATAGTATTGTCATGAATATGTGTATATAAATAATGGCACTTAAGCAGAGCACATACATCATGATTTTAAAGAAATTCCACACATCCCTAGATGACAGAATTTAATTCTATGGCTTCGTTCAGTCCATCTGGATGTAATGAATTATATTTGAGCATCCAGAAAACTTCCCTACGGCATAGTTGATTGAACCTATCGCCCCCTCTATCTGTTGGTGTAATATGTTCCAGGCAAATAATGGAAAGACAAGCAGGATTACTTTCATGTTTTGCTGTGTAATGTCGTGAAACACTATGTGCCTCCAATTTACGTATTATGTTTCGGCGATGTTCCATAAAACGTGTATGTATCGCTCTCGTGGTCCTGCCCACGTAATTAAGGCCACACCCACAAGTTAACACATATATCACAAATTTTGAGTCACAATTCATGAAGGATTTGAGAATGTATTTCTCAGAAGAACCCGGTATGGAGATATGTGTGGTCTTACGATCCATATGGTGACACATAGTGCATCTGCTTTTGCCACATCTGTGGAAACCTGCTGGTTTGGTGGTTAGCCAATCTGAACCATCTCCTCTTCCTTTCATTAATACAGGTCTAAAATGGCTGGGTGCTAGAATGGTCTTAAGGGCCCTATTCTTTTTATATATAATCTGTGGTTTATTAGGTAGTAAACTTCCTAAGATCTTATCCTGTTTTAGTATCCTATAGTTCCTACTGACAATGGTTTTAATTTCGTTGGCACATCTGTTATATTTGCAGATGAATGCCACCTCTCTTTCTTTTGTATCCTGTTGTGCATTTTTATTCTTAGACGGAAGAAGTAGGTCTTGTCTATCCATATCCAGAACCTCCCTAAGGGCCTTATCAAGAATATGTTGTGGATATTCCCTATTTTTAAAGGAGTCTATAAGTTGGTTGGCCTGTGTTTTGAAAATATCTGTATTCGAACAATTGCGTCTAAGTCGCATTAGTTGTCCTTTGGGAATGTTATTCTTCCATGGGGCGTAATGAGCACTTCTATAATGTAGATATGAGTTGGTATTCACTGGTTTAATAAAATTCGATGTAATGATTGTATTTTCTCTTATCTCCAGGGTCACATCCAGGAAGTCAACACGGTCCCTATCATAAGTGAAGGTGAAATTAAGATTGTGCTCATTGGATTGGAGGTGAGTAACGAAGGTAGTGGCTGAATGAAGATCCCCATCCCAAATTATAAATAAATCATCTATGTACCGCCCATAGAAAACCAGGTTCGCCTCCCAGTCCGCGTCCCACACACGGGCGTCATCAAAGTCCCCCATGTAAAGGTTCGCATAACTGGGGGCGAACCTGGTTCCCATGGCGGTACCTGTGAGTTGTAAATAATATTTGTGATTAAAAATAAAATAATTGTGTGTGAGAATATAGGAAATGCATTGTATAAGAAAAGCTTGATGTTGTTCTTCAAGAGCCTGCGTCCTGTACAAGAGATCTGCAATGACTTTGATGCCGGTGGTGTGGGGTATATTCGTGTAAAGTGCCTGGACGTCCAGTGTCAGGAAAGCATATGTCTCCTTCCACTGAATATGTTGAATTTTATTTAGGAAATCTTTAGTATCTCTCAAATGTGATTTCAATAATGGTACAAGTGGTTGAAGAAAAGCATCAATATAAAATGAAAGATTTGAGGTGAGTGAATTGATACCAGAAATTATTGGGCGTCCCGGTGGTGCAGTGAGGGACTTGTGAATCTTAGGGAGAAAATAAAACGTGGGGGTGGTGGGGAATTGTGGTAATAGGAACCGTGATTCGTCCCTGGATATGACCCCCTTACTCAGCCCAGACTCCAAGAGTGTTTTGAGTTCTTGAATAAATCTAGAGGTAGGATCCTGTATAAGGACACTGTAAAATTTAGTGTTCTCTAATTGGTTAAGTGCCTCGGTCAGGTAATAGGACCTATTCATCACTACCAAGCCTCCGCCCTTGTCGGCTTCCTTGATAATTATGGAAGTGTCTTGTGTGAATTCTTTAATGGCTCTTCTCTCTTGTCTGGTGAGATTAGAAGTAAATTTGGAATTGTCGTTATTCTGTCCTACCAGTTGTTTAAAATCCTCCAGTGTTACCTTATAGAAGGATTCTATACAACTGCTTTTAAATGAGATAGGAAAAAATTCCGACTTACATTTAAATTTGGGCCCTTCTCTTTGTATGTCATATATCTTTTCTATCCTCCTAGGAATGTCTTCCTGTATATGGTTCTCATCCCACAGTTCTTCAAGTACCGCCAACATATGGTGGTCTGAACTATCCAACACTATGGGTAGAGAATCATCATTTTTGGCGATGAGATTTTTCTTTGCAAAGTACCTCTTCCTACAAAGAGTGCGAATGAATCTATTTAGTTCAACGTATAGTTCAAAAATATTGGGGCTACTAGATGGGGAAAACTTTAAGCCTTTTTCTAATAACGAAAGTTCAGATTTGGACAGTACCCTGTCCGACAGATTGAAAACGCTTGATTTGGATGTAGAGGGATCGACAATCATATCTTTCTTGGATTTTTTTGTCTTATGTCCTCCTCCTCTACATCCTCTAGGCTTAGGTCTCTGCCTCTTTTTGGAGTAGTTCTCTGTTCGGTGTCTAGTATCCACCTTGAGTTGGTTTTCGGACGTGCCCCTAAAAAATTACCTTTCTGTTCAAAGGGTTCGTTATCCCTAAAGGTATATTTACCAGAGCTTTTGTTATAATTCTGTCTATTCCTATTCGATCTATAGGAATTGAATCGACTTGGGGAATCTGTATCGCTATCTCTATACTCTGTCAGAGGTTGAAATTTATTAGGATGTGCAAAATATCTATGATTCGAAGATTGATACTCTCGCTTCTGTGTCATATATGTACCAGACTCTTGATATCTGGTCTCTTTGGGATAGATGTTTTTATCTATATGACTTTGTTTATGTTTGAATGTATGGACAGTGTTGTTCTCGTAATCAGTCAAATCACGTTTAAATTTCTTTTGTTTCATTTCCATCAGGCCCTGTTCAAACTTAATGACCTTTTCATTGATAATCCTATCTTTCCTTTCAAAAACTTCATCATCTCTAAATTTTTCCATTGTCTTTTTGAGTTCCTCGATCTCTTTTTCGATCTTGGAAACCTTATTGTTTCTGTATCTGATAATCAGCTTAATCAATTCTAACGAACAATTATCTAGTAATTGATCCCATTCCTTTTGGTACTTTACGTCATCTTGGAATATTGACGGTTTAAAGAGCCGAAGGCCCCTCGGGATCATTTTCTTAGTTACGTATTGTTGTAAGTTGACACTGTCCAGCCAATTCCTGGATTCAGCTTTTAATAGACTTTCTAATTTATAGAAGTCTCTCGTTATATCAGGTTTATCAGATACAGATGGTTTGGCATTAACATCACCCAAATTGGACCAATAGGACTGCCTTCTATCATTACGTTCCTTAACATTGGAAAAACAGCTCATGGTTCGCAGCACTTGCTGACCAAAAACTTCAAAGTACAAATAATAATAAATAAGCAGGTGCGCGACCAACAGCAGCAGGTAGAAGGAAGGTCAGTTCCTCAAAACTAAACAAATGAAAGGATATGTGTACCAGCGCTGGCTGAATAAATTAATCAGTTAGAATTTATGTTAATAATGTAATAGTAATAATAATAATAATAATAATAATAAGGATGGTTTACTCTATGTAAAAGATAACAATTTATTTGACATGACACATGTAACAATCTAAAAGAAAGGAATTCCTATTGCCACTAGGTGGCGATAAAATTTCAATATATCTTATCTGGATAAAATTTCATAAATTCTCCTGTATTAGAATTGTCCATTCCTAAAGGCTAGGACAGCCTCCCTTTGTGCATTCACTGTAATGGGTAAATAGTTACCAGATCCCCACGTTGGTAAGCATCAGCGTTGGAACAAGTCCTTTAGTAGCTGTAGGGGTGAGGTAGACCAATTTGATGATAAGGTCCAGTGATGGGAGAGAAGTCCAATGCTCATTACGCCCCATGGAAGAATAACATTCCCAAAGGACAACTAATGCGACTTAGACGCAATTGTTCGAATACAGATATTTTCAAAACACAGGCCAACCAACTTATAGACTCCTTTAAAAATAGGGAATATCCACAACATATTCTTGATAAGGCCCTTAGGGAGGTTCTGGATATGGATAGACAAGACCTACTTCTTCCGCCTAAGAATAAAAATGCACAACAGGATACAAAAGAAAGAGAGGTGGCATTCATCTGCAAATATAACAGATGTGCCAACGAAATTAAAACCATTGTCAGTAGGAACTATAGGATACTAACACAGGATAAGATCTTAGGAAGTTTACTACCTAATAAACCACAGATTATATATAAAAAGAATAGGGCCCTTAAGACCATTCTAGCACCCAGCCATTTTAGACCTGTATTAATGAAAGGAAGAGGAGATGGTTCAGATTGGCTAACCACCAAACCAGCAGGTTTCCACAGATGTGGCAAAAGCAGATGCACTATGTGTCACCATATGGATCGTAAGACCACACATATCTCCATACCGGGTTCTTCTGAGAAATACATCCTCAAATCCTTCATGAATTGTGACTCAAAATTTGTGATATATGTGTTAACTTGTGGGTGTGGCCTTAATTACGTGGGCAGGACCACGAGAGCGATACATACACATTTTATGGAACATCGCCGAAACATAATACGTAAATTGGAGGCACATAGTGTTTCACGACATTACACAGCAAAACATGAAAGTAATCCTGCTTGTCTTTCCATTATTTGCCTGGAACATATTACACCAACAGATAGAGGGGGCGATAGGTTCAATCAACTATGCCGTAGGGAAGTTTTCTGGATGCTCAAATATAATTCATTACATCCAGATGGACTGAACGAAGCCATAGAATTAAATTCTGTCATCTAGGGATGTGTGGAATTTCTTTAAAATCATGATGTATGTGCTCTGCTTAAGTGCCATTATTTATATACACGTATTCATGACAATACTATTACCATTAGGATTGTCATATGATTATTAATCTTACTGTATTATTCTCCATGGATACTAGATAGATTAATCCAAAATCATGGACATCTCCATTGGGGGATGTGTGTAGATACACAGATATTTATTTGTATAAATTAAAATGAGAATCATCAGATAATTATGTATAGTTATTATTTTATAAATGATTGGAATGGTATCTATGGAGAATTATATGTAGTTTAAAGACAAGGCATCTGGATCTATTTATACATCTAGATCTATTTTATAATAAAAGTTAAATACCTAATCCTATGGTATCTGTAGAAAAATGAAATTTGGTTTATATCTATTCAAAACAAAGGGCATTTGTCATTTGATGGGTTCTCAAATGTTTACTTATTTACTTCTCATATAACATTGTCTTATGTACCGATAGAAAACATCTATAATAACAAAATATAATCTGTTGAAATCATATAAGTTTGGATTGCTAACAACGCCGAATGGGTTTCCATGACAACCGTGTAGTATGGAAGCCGATAAGGGGGAAGCCCGGGGCGGGTTTAATAATCCATCAAAATATCTTGTAGACTTCCGGGTCTTTGTTTCGAAGGGGAACCTGTAAAGCGTGGGATGCGCTCACGTGACGGGTCGAGTGATGACGCATGTCACGTGGACGCTCCGTCAGGTGACATAGATCTACCTATAGAGCGGGGGATCGCCGTGGTCTCTGTAGGAATAAGGATATACCTTGGGAGAAGGGATTGTTAGCATGTGGTCACATGCTAGATATCATGTGACCACTGAGAAACATTTTGGACCAATGGGACTGCTGTCTTTGCCGATCATGTGACGAGCCAAGTCACATGATTGGCACTATCTTATGTTTTTTACTGTGTAAATAGGAGAATAATACTCGTTTTTTGAATGTAATACAATTTATAAAGAGATATTAAGATTGTACTTTGACTGATAGTCTTTTATATTGTTACTATGGATGGTTTGCTCTTTTGTATTAGTAATGACCCAAACAGGTGGTGCTAATTAGCTCATTAGGAAGGGTATAAATGGAAGACCCTATGCTCATAAAATTTATGCTCCTGAGGAAGCTGGATTATACCAGTGAAACGCGTTGAGCCTACTCTATCCATCTGGACTTGAGCTTACTATACCTGTCTGGACTCTGTTCTCCAAACCGGCCCGCAAAGCCGTGTCATCCTTCTGCAAAATTTGGACTTCTCTCCCATCACTGGACCTTATCATCAAATTGGTCTACCTCACCCCTACAGCTACTAAAGGACTTGTTCCAACGCTGATGCTTACCAATGTGGGGATCTGGTAACTATTTACCCATTACAGTGAATGCACAAAGGGAGGCTGTCCTAGCCTTTAGGAATGGACAATTCTAATACAGGAGAATTTATGAAATTTTATCCAGATAAGATATATTGAAATTTTATCGCCACCTAGTGGCAATAGGAATTCCTTTCTTTTAGATTGTTACATGTGTCATGTCAAATAAATTGTTATCTTTTACATAGAGTAAACCATCCTTATTATTATTATTATTATTATTATTATTATTACTATTACATTATTAACATACATTCTAACTGATTAATTTATTCAGCCAGCGCTGGTACACATATCCTTTCATTTGTTTAGTTTTGAGGAACTGACCTTCCTCCTACCTGCTGCTGTTGGTCGCGCACCTGCTTATTTATTATTATTTGTACTTGAAGTTTTTGGTCAGCAAGTGCTGCGAACCATGAGCTGTTTTTCCAATGTTAAGGAACGTAATGATAGAAGGCAGTCCTATTGGTCCAATTTGGGTGATGTTAATGCCAAACCATCTGTATCTGATAAACCTGATATAACGAGAGACTTCTATAAATTAGAAAGTCTATTAAAAGCTGAATCCAGGAATTGGCTGGACAGTGTCAACTTACAACAATACGTAACTAAGAAAATTATCCCGAGGGGCCTTCGGCTCTTTAAACCGTCAATATTCCAAGATGACGTAAATTACCAAAAGGAATGGGATCAATTACTAGATAATTGTTCGTTAGAATTGATTAAGCTGATTATCAGATACAGAAACAATAAGGTTTCCAAGATCGAAAAAGAGATCGAGGAACTCAAAAAGACAATGGAAAAATTTAGAGATGATGAAGTTTTTGAAAGGAAAGATAGGATTATCAATGAAAAGGTCATTAAGTTTGAACAGGGCCTGATGGAAATGAAACAAAAGAAATTTAAACGTGATTTGACTGATTACGAGAACAACACTGTCCGTACATTCAAACATAAACAAAGTCATATAGATAAAAACATCTATCCCAAAGAGACCAGATATCAAGAGTCTGGTACATATATGACACAGAAGCGAGAGTATCAATCTTCGAATCATAGAGATTTTGCACATCCTAATAAATTTCAACCTCTGACAGAGTATAGAGATAGCGATACAGATTCCCCAAGTCGATTCAATTCCTATAGATTGAATAGGAATAGACAGAATTATAACAAAAGCTCTGGTAAATATACCTTTAGGGATAACGAACCCTTTGAACAGAAAGGTAATTTTTTAGGGGCACATCCGAAAACCAACTCAAGGTGGATACTAGACACCGAACAGAGAACTACTCCAAAAAGAGGCAGAGACCTAAGCCTAGAGGATGTAGAGGAGGAGGACATAAGACAAAAAAATCCAAGAAAGATATGATTGTCGATCCCTCTACATCCAAATCAAGCGTTTTCAATCTGTCGGACAGGGTACTGTCCAAATCTGAACTTTCGTTATTAGAAAAAGGCTTAAAGTTTTCCCCCTCTAGTAGCCCCAATATTTTTGAACTATACGTTGAACTAAATAGATTCATTCGCACTCTTTGTAGGAAGAGGTACTTTGCAAAGAAAAATCTCATCGCCAAAAATGATGATTCTCTACCCATAGTGTTGGATAGTTCAGACAACCATATGTTGGCGGTACTTGAAGAACTGTGGGATGAGAACCATATACAGGAAGACATTCCTAGGAGGATAGAAAAGATATATGACATACAAAGAGAAGGGCCCAAATTTAAATGTAAGTCGGAATTTTTTCCTATCTCATTTAAAAGCAGTTGTATAGAATCCTTCTATAAGGTAACACTGGAGGATTTTAAACAACTGGTAGGACAGAATAACGACAATTCCAAATTTACTTCCAATCTCACCAGACAAGAGAGAAGAGCCATTAAAGAACTCACACAAGACACTTCCATAATTATCAAGGAAGCCGACAAGGGCGGAGGCTTGGTAGTGATGAATAGGTCCTATTACCTGACCGAGGCACTTAACCAATTAGAGAACACTAAATTTTACAGTGTCCTTATACAGGATCCTACCTCTAGATTTATTCAAGAACTCAAAACACTCTTGGAGTCTGGGCTGAGTAAGGGGGTCATATCCAGGGATGAATCACGGTTCCTATTACCACAATTCCCCACCACCCCCACGTTTTATTTTCTCCCTAAGATTCACAAGTCCCTCACTGCACCACCGGGACGCCCAATAATTTCTGGTATCAATTCACTCACCTCAAATCTTTCATTTTATATTGATGTTTTTCTTCAACCACTTGTACCATTATTGAAATCACATTTGAGAGATACTAAAGATTTCCTAAATAAAATTCAACATATCCAGTGGAAGGAGACATATGCTTTCCTGACACTGGACGTCCAGGCACTTTACACGAATATACCCCACACCACCGGCATCAAAGTCATTGCAGATCTCTTGTACAGGACGCAGGCTCTTGAAGAACAACATCAAGCTTTTCTTATACAATGCATTTCCTATATTCTTACACACAATTATTTTATTTTTAATCACAAATATTATTTACAACTCACAGGTACCGCCATGGGAACCAGATTCGCCCCCAGTTATGCAAACCTTTACATGGGGGACTTTGATGACGCCCGTGTGTGGGACGCGGACTGGGAGGCGAACCTGGTTTTCTATGGGCGGTACATAGATGATTTATTCATAATTTGGGATGGGGATCTTCATTCAGCCACTACCTTCGTTACTCACCTCCAATCCAATGAGCACAATCTTAATTTCACCTTCACTTATGATAGGGACCGTGTTGACTTCCTGGATGTGACCCTGGAGATAAGAGAAAATACAATCATTACATCGAATTTTATTAAACCAGTGAATACCAACTCATATCTACATTATAGAAGTGCTCATTACGCCCCATGGAAGAATAACATTCCCAAAGGACAACTAATGCGACTTAGACGCAATTGTTCGAATACAGATATTTTCAAAACACAGGCCAACCAACTTATAGACTCCTTTAAAAATAGGGAATATCCACAACATATTCTTGATAAGGCCCTTAGGGAGGTTCTGGATATGGATAGACAAGACCTACTTCTTCCGTCTAAGAATAAAAATGCACAACAGGATACAAAAGAAAGAGAGGTGGCATTCATCTGCAAATATAACAGATGTGCCAACGAAAGTAAAACCATTGTCAGTAGGAACTATAGGATGCTAAAACAGGATAAGATCTTAGGAAGTTTACTACCTAATAAACCACAGATTATATATAAAAAGAATAGGGCCCTTAAGACCATTCTAGCACCAAGCCATTTTAGACCTGTATTAATGAAAGGAAGAGGAGATGGTTCAGATTGGCTAACCACCAAACCAGCAGGTTTCCACAGATGTGGCAAAAGCAGATGCACTATGTGTCACCATATGGATCGTAAGACCACACATATCTCCATACCGGGTTCTTCTGAGAAATACATCCTCAAATCCTTCATGAATTGTGACTCAAAATTTGTGATATATGTGTTAACTTGTGGGTGTGGCCTTAATTACGTGGGCAGGACCACGAGAGCGATACATACACATTTTATGGAACATCGCCGAAACATAATACGTAAATTGGAGGCACATAGTGTTTCACGACATTACACAGCAAAACATGAAAGTAATCCTGCTTGTCTTTCCATTATTTGCCTGGAACATATTACACCAACAGATAGAGGGGGCGATAGGTTCAATCAACTATGCCGTAGGGAAGTTTTCTGGATGCTCAAATATAATTCATTACATCCAGATGGACTGAACGAAGCCATAGAATTAAATTCTGTCATCTAGGGATGTGTGGAATTTCTTTAAAATCATGATGTATGTGCTCTGCTTAAGTGCCATTATTTATATACACGTATTCATGACAATACTATTACCATTAGGATTGTCATATGATTATTAATCTTACTGTATTATTCTCCATGGATACTAGATAGATTAATCCAAAATCATGGACATCTCCATTGGGGGATGTGTGTAGATACACAGATATTTATTTGTATAAATTAAAATGAGAATCATCAGATAATTATGTATAGTTATTATTTTATAAATGATTGGAATGGTATCTATGGAGAATTATATGTAGTTTAAAGACAAGGCATCTGGATCTATTTATACATCTAGATCTATTTTATAATAAAAGTTAAATACCTAATCCTATGGTATCTGTAGAAAAATGAAATTTGGTTTATATCTATTCAAAACAAAGGGCATTTGTCATTTGATGGGTTCTCAAATGTTTACTTATTTACTTCTCATATAACATTGTCTTATGTACCGATAGAAAACATCTATAATAACAAAATATAATCTGTTGAAATCATATAAGTTTGGATTGCTAACAACGCCGAATGGGTTTCCATGACAACCGTGTAGTATGGAAGCCGATAAGGGGGAAGCCCGGGGCGGGTTTAATAATCCATCAAAATATCTTGTAGACTTCCGGGTCTTTGTTTCGTAGGGGAACCTGTAAAGCGTGGGATGCGCTCACGTGACGGGTCGAGTGATGACGCATGTCACGTGGACGCTCCGTCAGGTGACATAGATCTACCTATAGAGCGGGGGATCGCCGTGGTCTCTGTAGGAATAAGGATATACCTTGGAAGAAGGGATTGTTAGCATGTGGTCACATGCTAGATATCATGTGACCACTGAGAAACATTTTGGACCAATGGGACTGCTGTCTTTGCCGATCATGTGACGAGCCAAGTCACATGATCGGCACTATCTTATGTTTTTTACTGTGTAAATAGGAGAATAATACTCGTTTTTTGAATGTAATACAATTTATAAAGAGATATTAAGATTGTACTTTGACTGATAGTCTTTTATATTGTTACTATGGATGGTTTGCTCTTTTGTATTAGTAATGACCCAAACAGGTGGTGCTAATTAGCTCATTAGGAAGGGTATAAATGGAAGACCCTATGCTCATAAAATTTATGCTCCTGAGGAAGCTGGATTATACCAGTGAAACGCGTTGAGCCTACTCTATCCATCTGGACTTGAGCTTACTATACCTGTCTGGACTCTGTTCTCCAAACCGGCCCGCAAAGCCGTGTCATCCTTCTGCAAAATTTGGACTTCTCTCCCATCACTGGACCTTATCATCAAATTGGTCTACCTCACCCCTACAGCTACTAAAGGACTTGTTCCAACGCTGATGCTTACCAACGTGGGGATCTGGTAACTATTTACCCATTACAGTGAATGCACAAAGGGAGGCTGTCCTAGCCTTTAGGAATGGACAATTCTAATACAGGAGAATTTATGAAATTTTATCCAGATAAGATATATTGAAATTTTATCGCCACCTAGTGGCAATAGGAATTCCTTTCTTTTAGATTGTTACATGTGTCATGTCAAATAAATTGTTATCTTTTACATAGAGTAAACCATCCTTATTATTATTATTATTATTATTACTATTACATTATTAACATACATTCTAACTGATTAATTTATTCAGCCAGCGCTGGTACACATATCCTTTCATTTGTTTAGTTTTGAGGAACTGACCTTCCTCCTACCTGCTGCTGTTGGTCGCGCACCTGCTTATTTATTATTATTTGTACTTGAAGTTTTTGGTCAGCAAGTGCTGCGAACCATGAGCTGTTTTTCCAATGTTAAGGAACGTAATGATAGAAGGCAGTCCTATTGGTCCAATTTGGGTGATGTTAATGCCAAACCATCTGTATCTGATAAACCTGATATAACGAGAGACTTCTATGAATTAGAAAGTCTATTAAAAGCTGAATCCAGGAATTGGCTGGACAGTGTCAACTTACAACAATACGTAACTAAGAAAATGATCCCGAGGAGCCTTCAGCTCTTTAAACCGTCAATATTTCAAGATGACGTAAATTACCAAAAGGAATGGGATCAATTACTAGATAATTGTTCGTTAGAATTGATTAAGCTGATTATCAGATACAGAAACAATAAGGTTTCCAAGTTTGAAAAAGAGATCGAGGAACTCAAAAAGACAATGGAAAAATTTAGAGATGATGAAGTTTTTGAAAGGAAAGATAGGATTATCAATGAAAAGGTCATTAAGTTTGAACAGGGCCTGATGGAAATGAAACAAAAGAAATTTAAACGTGATTTGACTGATTACGAGAACAACACTGTCCGTACATTCAAACATAAACAAAGTCATATAGATAAAAACATCTATCCCAAAGAGACCAGATATCAAGAGTCTGGTACATAAATGACACAGAAGCGAGAGTATCAATCTTCGAATCATAGAGATTTTGCACATCCTAATAAATTTCAACCTCTGACAGAGTATAGAGATAGCGATACAGATTCCCCAAGTCGATTCAATTCCTATAGATTGAATAGGAATAGACAGAATTATAACAAAAGCTCTGGTAAATATACCTTTAGGGATAACGAACCCTTTGAACAGAAAGGTAATTTTTTAGGGGCACATCCGAAAACCAACTCAAGGTGGATACTAGACACCGAACAGAGAACTACTCCAAAAAGAGGCAGAGACCTAAGCCTAGAGGATGTAGAAGAGGAGGACATAAGACAAAAAAAATCCAAGAAAGATATGATTGTCGATCCCTCTACATCCAAATCAAGCGTTTTCAATCTGTCGGACAGGGTACTGTCCAAATCTGAACTTTCGTTATTAGAAAAAGGCTTAAAGTTTTCCCCATCTAGTAGCCCCAATATTTTTGAACTATACGTTGAACTAAATAGATTCATTCGCACTCTTTGTAGGAAGAGGTACTTTGCAAAGAAAAATCTCATCGCCAAAAATGATGATTCTCTACCCATAGTGTTGGATAGTTCAGACAACCATATGTTGGCGGTACTTGAAGAACTGTGGGATGAGAACCATATACAGGAAGACATTCCTAGGAGGATAGAAAAGATATATGACATACAAAGAGAAGGGCCCAAATTTAAATGTAAGTCGGAATTTTTTCCTATCTCATTTAAAAGCAGTTGTATAGAATCCTTCTATAAGGTAACACTGGAGGATTTTAAACAACTGGTAGGACAGAATAACGACAATTCCAAATTTACTTCCAATCTCACCAGACAAGAGAGAAGAGCCATTAAAGAACTCACACAAGACACTTCCATAATTATCAAGGAAGCCGACAAGGGCGGAGGCTTGGTAGTGATGAATAGGTCCTATTACCTGACCGAGGCACTTAACCAATTAGAGAACACTAAATTTTACAGTGTCCTTATACAGGATCCTACCTCTAGATTTATTCAAGAACTCAAAACACTCTTGGAGTCTGGGCTGAGTAAGGGGGTCATATCCAGGGACGAATCACGGTTCCTATTACCACAATTCCCCACCACCCCCACGTTTTATTTTCTCCCTAAGATTCACAAGTCCCTCACTGCACCACCGGGACGCCCAATAATTTCTGGTATCAATTCACTCACCTCAAATCTTTCATTTTATATTGATGTTTTTCTTCAACCACTTGTACCATTATTGAAATCACATTTGAGAGATACTAAAGATTTCCTAAATAAAATTCAACATATCCAGTGGAAGGAGACATATGCTTTCCTGACACTGGACGTCCAGGCACTTTACACGAATATACCCCACACCACCGGCATCAAAGTCATTGCAGATCTCTTGTACAGGACGCAGGCTCTTGAAGAACAACATCAAGCTTTTCTTATACAATGCATTTCCTATATTCTTACACACAATTATTTTATTTTTAATCACAAATATTATTTACAACTCACAGGTACCGCCATGGGAACCAGGTTCGCCCCCAGTTATGCAAACCTTTACATGGGGGACTTTGATGACGCCCGTGTGTGGGACGCGGACTGGGAGGCGAACCTGGTTTTCTATGGGCGGTACATAGATGATTTATTCATAATTTGGGATGGGGATCTTCATTCAGCCACTACCTTCGTTACTCACCTCCAATCCAATGAGCACAATCTTAATTTCACCTTCACTTATGATAGGGACCGTGTTGACTTCCTGGATGTGACCCTGGAGATAAGAGAAAATACAATCATTACATCGAATTTTATTAAACCAGTGAATACCAACTCATATCTACATTATAGAAGTGCTCATTACGCCCCATGGAAGAATAACATTCCCAAAGGACAACTAATGCGACTTAGACGCAATTGTTCGAATACAGATATTTTCAAAACACAGGCCAACCAACTTATAGACTCCTTTAAAAATAGGGAATATCCACAACATATTCTTGATAAGGCCCTTAGGGAGGTTCTGGATATGGATAGACAAGACCTACTTCTTCCGTCTAAGAATAAAAATGCACAACAGGATACAAAAGAAAGAGAGGTGGCATTCATCTGCAAATATAACAGATGTGCCAACGAAATTAAAACCATTGTCAGTAGGAACTATAGGATGCTAAAACAGGATAAGATCTTAGGAAGTTTACTACCTAATAAACCACAGATTATATATAAAAAGAATAGGGCCCTTAAGACCATTCTAGCACCCAGCCATTTTAGACCTGTATTAATGAAAGGAAGAGGAGATGGTTCAGATTGGCTAACCACCAAACCAGCAGGTTTCCACAGATGTGGCAAAAGCAGATGCACTATGTGTCACCATATGGATCGTAAGACCACACATATCTCCATACCGGGTTCTTCTGAGAAATACATCCTCAAATCCTTCATGAATTGTGACTCAAAATTTGTGATATATGTGTTAACTTGTGGGTGTGGCCTTAATTACGTGGGCAGGACCACAAGAGCGATACATACACATTTTATGGAACATCGCCGAAACATAATACGTAAATTGGAGGCACATAGTGTTTCACGACATTACACAGCAAAACATGAAAGTAATCCTGCTTGTCTTTCCATTATTTGCCTGGAACATATTACACCAACAGATAGAGGGGGCGATAGGTTCAATCAACTATGCCGTAGGGAAGTTTTCTGGATGCTCAAATATAATTCATTACATCCAGATGGACTGAACGAAGCCATAGAATTAAATTCTGTCATCTAGGGATGTGTGGAATTTCTTTAAAATCATGATGTATGTGCTCTGCTTAAGTGCCATTATTTATATACACGTATTCATGACAATACTATTACCATTAGGATTGTCATATGATTATTAATCTTACTGTATTATTCTCCATGGATACTAGATAGATTAATCCAAAATCATGGACATCTCCATTGGGGGATGTGTGTAGATACACAGATATTTATTTGTATAAATTAAAATGAGAATCATCAGATAATTATGTATAGTTATTATTTTATAAATGATAGGAATGGTATCTATGGAGAATTATATGTAGTTTAAAGACAAGGCATCTGGATCTATTTATACATCTAGATCTATTTTATAATAAAAGTTAAATACCTAATCCTATGGTATCTGTAGAAAAATGAAATTTGGTTTATATCTATTCAAAACAAAGGGCATTTGTCATTTGATGGGTTCTCAAATGTTTACTTATTTACTTCTCATACAACATTGTCTTATGTACCGATAGAAAACATCTATAATAACAAAATATAATCTGTTGAAATCATATAAGTTTGGATTGCTAACAACGCCGAATGGGTTTCCATGACAACCGTGTAGTATGGAAGCCGATAAGGGGGAAGCCCGGGGCGGGTTTAATAATCCATCAAAATATCTTGTAGACTTCCGGGTCTTTGTTTCGAAGGGGAACCTGTAAAGCGTGGGATGCGCTCACGTGACGGGTCGAGTGATGACGCATGTCACGTGGACGCTCCGTCAGGTGACATAGATCTACCTATAGAACGGGGGATCGCCGTGGTCTCTGTAGGAATAAGGATATACCTTGGAAGAAGGGATTGTTAGCATGTGGTCACATGCTAGATATCATGTGACCACTGAGAAACATTTTGGACCAATGGGACTGCTGTCTTTGCCGATCATGTGACGAGCCAAGTCACATGATCGGCACTATCTTATGTTTTTTACTGTGTAAATAGGAGAATAATACTCGTTTTTTGAATGTAATACAATTTATAAAGAGATATTAAGATTGTACTTTGACTGATAGTCTTTTATATTGTTACTATGGATGGTTTGCTCTTTTGTATTAGTAATGACCCAAACAGGTGGTGCTAATTAGCTCATTAGGAAGGGTATAAATGGAAGACCCTATGCTCATAAAATTTATGCTCCTGAGGAAGCTGGATTATACCAGTGAAACGCGTTGAGCCTACTCTATCCATCTGGACTTGAGCTTACTATACCTGTCTGGACTCTGTTCTCCAAACCGGCCCGCAAAGCCGTGTCATCCTTCTGCAAAATTTGGACTTCTCTCCCATCACTGGACCTTATCATCAAATTGGTCTACCTCACCCCTACAGCTACTAAAGGACTTGTTCCAACGCTGATGCTTACCAACGTGGGGATCTGGTAACTATTTACCCATTACAGTGAATGCACAAAGGGAGGCTGTCCTAGCCTTTAGGAATGGACAATTCTAATACAGGAGAATTTATGAAATTTTATCCAGATAAGATATATTGAAATTTTATCGCCACCTAGTGGCAATAGGAATTCCTTTCTTTTAGATTGTTACATGTGTCATGTCAAATAAATTGTTATCTTTTACATAGAGTAAACCATCCTTATTATTATTATTATTATTATTATTATTATTACTATTACATTATTAACATACATTCTAACTGATTAATTTATTCAGCCAGCGCTGGTACACATATCCTTTCATTTGTTTAGTTTTGAGGAACTGACCTTCCTCCTACCTGCTGCTGTTGGTCGCGCACCTGCTTATTTATTATTATTTGTACTTGAAGTTTTTGGTCAGCAAGTGCTGCGAACCATGAGCTGTTTTTCCAATGTTAAGGAACGTAATGATAGAAGGCAGTCCTATTGGTCCAATTTGGGTGATGTTAATGCCAAACCATCTGTATCTGATAAACCTGATATAACGAGAGACTTCTATAAATTAGAAAGTCTATTAAAAGCTGAATCCAGGAATTGGCAGGACAGTGTCAACTTACAACAATACGTAACTAAGAAAATGATCCCGAGGGGCCTTCGGCTCTTTAAACCGTCAATATTTCAAGATGACGTAAATTACCAAAAGGAATGGGATCAATTACTAGATAATTGTTCGTTAGAATTGATTAAGCTGATTATCAGATACAGAAACAATAAGGTTTCCAAGTTTGAAAAAGAGATCGAGGAACTCAAAAAGACAATGGAAAAATTTAGAGATGATGAAGTTTTTGAAAGGAAAGATAGGATTATCAATGAAAATGTCATTAAGTTTGAACAGGGCCTGATGGAAATGAAACAAAAGAAATTTAAACGTGATTTGACTGATTACGAGAACAACACTGTCCGTACATTCAAACATAAACAAAGTCATATAGATAAAAACATCTATCCCAAAGAGACCAGATATCAAGAGTCTGGTACATATATGACACAGAAGCGAGAGTATCAATCTTCGAATCATAGAGATTTTGCACATCCTAATAAATTTCAACCTCTGACAGAGTATAGAGATAGCGATACAGATTCCCCAAGTCGATTCAATTCCTATAGATTGAATAGGAATAGACAGAATTATAACAAAAGCTCTGGTAAATATACCTTTAGGGATAACGAACCCTTTGAACAGAAAGGTAATTTTTTAGGGGCACATCCGAAAACCAACTCAAGGTGGATACTAGACACCGAACAGAGAACTACTCCAAAAAGAGGCAGAGACCTAAGCCTAGAGGATGTAGAAGAGGAGGACATAAGACAAAAAAAATCCAAGAAAGATATGATTGTCGATCCCTCTACATCCAAATCAAGCGTTTTCAATCTGTCGGACAGGGTACTGTCCAAATCTGAACTTTCGTTATTAGAAAAAGGCTTAAAGTTTTCCCCATCTAGTAGCCCCAATATTTTTGAACTATACGTTGAACTAAATAGATTCATTCGCACTCTTTGTAGGAAGAGGTACTTTGCAAAGAAAAATCTCATCGCCAAAAATGATGATTCTCTACCCATAGTGTTGGATAGTTCAGACAACCATATGTTGGCGGTACTTGAAGAACTGTGGGATGAGAACCATATACAGGAAGACATTCCTAGGAGGATAGAAAAGATATATGACATACAAAGAGAAGGGCCCAAATTTAAATGTAAGTCGGAATTTTTTCCTATCTCATTTAAAAGCAGTTGTATAGAATCCTTCTATAAGGTAACACTGGAGGATTTTAAACAACTGGTAGGACAGAATAACGACAATTCCAAATTTACTTCCAATCTCACCAGACAAGAGAGAAGAGCCATTAAAGAACTCACACAAGACACTTCCATAATTATCAAGGAAGCCGACAAGGGCGGAGGCTTGGTAGTGATGAATAGGTCCTATTACCTGACCGAGGCACTTAACCAATTAGAGAACACTAAATTTTACAGTGTCCTTATACAGGATCCTACCTCTAGATTTACTCAAGAACTCAAAACACTCTTGGAGTCTGGGCTGAGTAAGGGGGTCATATCCAGGGACGAATCACGGTTCCTATTACCACAATTCCCCACCACCCCCACGTTTTATTTTCTCCCTAAGATTCACAAGTCCCTCACTGCACCACCGGGACGCCCAATAATTTCTGGTATCAATTCACTCACCTCAAATCTTTCATTTTATATTGATGTTTTTCTTCAACCACTTGTACCATTATTGAAATCACATTTGAGAGATACTAAAGATTTCCTAAATAAAATTCAACATATCCAGTGGAAGGAGACATATGCTTTCCTGACACTGGACGTCCAGGCACTTTACACGAATATACCCCACACCACCGGCATCAAAGTCATTGCAGATCTCTTGTACAGGACGCAGGCTCTTGAAGAACAACATCAAGCTTTTCTTATACAATGCATTTCCTATATTCTCACACACAATTATTTTATTTTTAATCACAAATATTATTTACAACTCACAGGTACCGCCATGGGAACCAGGTTCGCCCCCAGTTATGCAAACCTTTACATGGGGGACTTTGATGACGCCCGTGTGTGGGACGCGGACTGGGAGGCGAACCTGGTTTTCTATGGGCGGTACATAGATGATTTATTCATAATTTGGGATGGGGATCTTCATTCAGCCACTACCTTCGTTACTCACCTCCAATCCAATGAGCACAATCTTAATTTCACCTTCACTTATGATAGGGACCGTGTTGACTTCCTGGATGTGACCCTGGAGATAAGAGAAAATACAATCATTACATCGAATTTAATTAAACCAGTGAATACCAACTCATATCTACATTATAGAAGTGCTCATTACGCCCCATGGAAGAATAACATTCCCAAAGGACAACTAATGCGACTTAGACGCAATTGTTCGAATACAGATATTTTCAAAACACAGGCCAACCAACTTATAGACTCCTTTAAAAATAGGGAATATCCACAACATATTCTTGATAAGGCCCTTAGGGAGGTTCTGGATATGGATAGACAAGACCTACTTCTTCCGTCTAAGAATAAAAATGCACAACAGGATACAAAAGAAAGAGAGGTGGCATTCATCTGCAAATATAACAGATGTGCCAACGAAATTAAAACCATTGTCAGTAGGAACTATAGGATACTAAAACAGGATAAGATCTTAGGAAGTTTACTACCTAATAAACCACAGATTATATATAAAAAGAATAGGGCCCTTAAGACCATTCTAGCACCCAGCCATTTTAGACCTGTATTAATGAAAGGAAGAGGAGATGGTTCAGATTGGCTAACCACCAAACCAGCAGGTTTCCACAGATGTGGCAAAAGCAGATGCACTATGTGTCACCATATGGATCGTAAGACCACACATATCTCCATACCGGGTTCTTCTGAGAAATACATCCTCAAATCCTTCATGAATTGTGACTCAAAATTTGTGATATATGTGTTAACTTGTGGGTGTGGCCTTAATTACGTGGGCAGGACCACGAGAGCGATACATACACGTTTTATGGAACATCGCCGAAACATAATACGTAAATTGGAGGCACATAGTGTTTCACGACATTACACAGCAAAACATGAAAGTAATCCTGCTTGTCTTTCCATTATTTGCCTGGAACATATTACACCAACAGATAGAGGGGGCGATAGGTTCAATCAACTATGCCGTAGGGAAGTTTTCTGGATGCTCAAATATAATTTATTACATCCAGATGGACTGAACGAAGCCATAGAATTAAATTCTGTCATCTAGGGATGTGTGGAATTTCTTTAGAATCATGATGTATGTGCTCTGCTTAAGTGCCATTATTTATATACACGTATTCATGACAATACTATTACCATTAGGATTGTCATATGATTATTAATCTTACTGTATTATTCTCCATGGATACTAGATAGATTAATCCAAAATCATGGACATCTCCATTGGGGGATGTGTGTAGATACACAGATATTTATTTGTATAAATTAAAATGAGAATCATCAGATAATTATGTATAGTTATTATTTTATAAATGATTGGAATTGTATATATGGAGAATTATATGTAGTTTAAAGACAAGGCATCTGGATCTATTTATACATCTAGATCTATTTTATAATAAAAGTTAAATACCTAATCCTATGGTATCTGTGGAAAAATGAAATTTGGTTTATATCTATTCAAAACAAAGGGCATTTGTCATTTGATGGGTTCTCAAATGTTTACTTATTTACTTCTCATATAACATTGTCTTATGTACCGATAGAAAACATCTATAATAACAAAATATAATCTGTTGAAATCATATAAGTTTGGATTGCTAACAACGCCGAATGGGTTTCCATGACAACCGTGTAGTATGGAAGCCGATAAGGGGGAAGCCCGGGGCGGGTTTAATAATCCATCAAAATATCTTGTAGACTTCCGGGTCTTTGTTTCGAAGGGGAACCTGTAAAGCGTGGGATGCGCTCACGTGACGGGTCGAGTGATGACGCACGTCACGTGGACGCTCCGTCAGGTGACATAGATCTACCTATAGAACGGGGGATCGCCGAGGTCTCTGTAGGAATAAGGATATACCTTGGAAGGGATTGTTAGCATGTGGTCACATGCTAGATATCATGTGACCACTGAGAAACATTTTGGACCAATGGGACTGCTGTCTTTGCCGATCATGTGACGAGCCAAGTCACATGATCGGCACTATCTTATGTTTTTTACTGTGTAAATAGGAGAATAATACTCGTTTTTTGAATGTAATACAATTTATAAAGAGATATTAAGATTGTACTCTGACTGATAGTCTTTTATATTGTTACTATGGATGGTTTGCTCTTTTGTATTAGTAATGACCCAAACAGGTGGTGCTAATTAGCTCATTAGGAAGGGTATAAATGGAAGACCCTATGCTCATAAAATTTATGCTCCTGAGGAAGCTGGATTATACCAGTGAAACGCGTTGAGCCTACTCTATCCATCTGGACTTGAGCTTACTATACTTGTCTGGACTCTGTTCTCCAAACCGGCCCGCAAAGCCGTGTCATCCTTCGGCAAAATTTGGACTTCTCTCCCATCACTGGACCTTATCATCAAATTGGTCTACCTCACCCCTACAGCTACTAAAGGACTTGTTCCAACGCTGATGCTTACCAACGTGGGGATCTGGTAACTATTTACCCATTACAGTGAATGCACAAAGGGAGGCTGTCCTAGCCTTTAGGAATGGACAATTCTAATACAGGAGAATTTATGAAATTTTATCCAGATAAGATATATTGAAATTTTATCGCCACCTAGTGGCAATAGGAATTCCTTTCTTTTAGATTGTTACATGTGTCATGTCAAATAAATTGTTATCTTTTACATAGAGTAAACCATCCTTATTATTATTATTATTACTATTACATTATTAACATAAATTCTAACTGATTAATTTATTCAGCCAGCGCTGGTACACATATCCTTTCATTTGTAGTAGCAGCCTGGACCGCCAGCACCCCGGCATCGGAGGCCACCTCCTTAAGGTACAGAGACGCCATGGTAATATATGAGAGACATTGTCGAGCACGCTCAGATGCGCTGGAAAGCAGCTCCGCCTCAAGCTCCTGAGCCCACACCTCAACAGCCTCAGCAGCCCATGTCGCTGCAATGGTTGGCCTATGCACAGCCCCCGTTAGGGTGTAAATCGCTTTCAAACAACCCTCCACACATCTATCCATCGGTTCCTTCAGAGAGGTGACGGTAGTTACTGGCAGAGCAGAGGAAACTACCATGCGTGCCACATGAGAATCTACAGGCAGAGGAGTTTCCCAAGTTTTACATATCTCCGCAGAGAGATGATAGCGAGCCAACAGTCTCTTATGCAGTGTGAATTTAGTTCCCGGGATTTCCCAGGATTCCTGACGAATGTCAGCCAGGTGTTGAGAATGAGGTAAAACTTATTTAACCACTTTCTTACGTGTAAATCTGTCCGGATTTTCAGAGACAGCCACGGGCTCAGGTTCAAAGACCTGAAGAATGAGCCTGAAAGCCTCAATCAAATCAGGGACATCCACCATTGATTTCCCTTCCCCATCAGAAGCATCTGAGTCAGTGTCTGTGGGGTCAGTATATGCACCATCCTCCTCAGAAGATTTGTCTGGGATAGCAGTGGATTGTGAGGAAGTAGCGGCCCGTTTAGGAGACGTCTTAGTCTTAGGTGGGCGAGAGTGAGATTTGGACTTAGTGACCGGTTCAAGTGCTGTAACTGAGTAGAAATTTTATCTGCCCATGGCGGATTAACTGCAGGGACCATAAACTGCTGCAGTGGCACAGGTGGTCCCACAGGGGGCGTCAGTTTAGTTACTAGCGTATTCAACAGCGTGGAAAAGGTAGCCCAAGGTGGGTCATTTGTTACCCCCGGTGCTACAGACCCACTGGGGGGTAAGGAACCCCCTGAACCTGAACTCTCTGCTGCCATATTTTCTTCCAAAATGTCCGCAGCATTACCACCACACAATGTGGGAGAAGCCCCTGCTCCGTTGCCTTGTGTAGCTGACATAATATAAGCACAATATCAGGCAACCTGGTACAATGACCAGCAGCAATATACCTAGCAAGAACTCCCAGTGTAGCACAAACCGGGAAGTCAGGAGATATATAAATCTATATAGAAAGTGACTATAAACCACAAGGAAAAATACACAGCCAGTATTTATTGGGAAATACCTATATTGTTTAGAAACCTGACACACTTAGTCCCTTCATAGAATATAGGAGCAGCACGCTGAGTGAAATACCCGATATGGCAGCCACGCAGCAGCTACATGCACATACACATATATAGTCACAAACATACCATGCAGAAATTATACACCATAAAACTGCACTGGACTAGCAATACAAAGTAATACTCAGTATGGCTATATATGTAAACAGTAGATATAACAAAACACAGTAGATACTGGATGAATATCACAGGGCGTTTGTACCACACAGCCCTGAATGTATGCACTCTTTCTTAACTAACACTGTCCCTTGACAGGTAGAATACTTAAGTGTCCTGTAAAATGCACAGCACTGGTGAGCAGGCAACTTTAAAGAGGAGGATTTGCCCCAGCAGTCCCTGGAACAGCGCAGCTCCGTTGTGATGGCGGCTGACAGGGAGTGGGGGAGAGATATGCAGCTCCAGGGCGGGAACATTTACTTAAATTGCGCCCAGGGGTTGGGGGAGGGGCTACAGGTTAGGCCTTATCCCCCTGCTGGCTTCCCCACCGGGCGCTGCGGGCTTGATTAAAACGGGATTTTTATGAGAGAAAACCCCCCACCTGTGCCCTTGTGTCCCAGTGACCAGTGGAGCGGCTGCCCTTTACAGTGTCCACGCCAGAGCACGCGGCCCGCTTCCCACTGCCGCTATGGATCGCGGTTAACATCGGCCAAAGAGACCCCTTACCTCCCCTTGTACCTGCGGCCATGCGATCCTGGAGGCAACGGCAGGTGTGTGTGACTAAAGGTGGGTACACACTAATAGATATATCTGCAGATCAATTGATCTGCAGATATATCTATGGACGGATCGGGCAGTGTGTTGAGCATACACACTGCCCGATCTGTCGGGGACTGACGTCATGAACTGGGCGGGCGTGTGTACACGCCCGCCCAGTTCAGCTGTCAATCACCGCCGGCCGCCGCAGCATGTGTACGGGCGGTCGGCCGACCGCCCCGTACACACACTGCGACGCATCAATATATCAGTAGATATATTGGCCGTAGGCTGTGCTGCGCGGCCGACGCGATACGTCTGTGAACGACGGAGTTCACAGACATATCGGCCGTACACACTGGCCGACGGTCCCGCGATATATCGGCCGTTCAAGAGAACGGCCGATATATCGACCAGTGTGTACGGGCCTTAACAGAAGGACCCCGGAGCCTCCGCTGTAGTTACCCAGCAACCAGATCATGGGAGTATACAGCGCCGCTGGGGGAGTGATGGAGCTGCAGCAAAGGATGTCTGATGTGACATACATAAAAGCTGCAGCCCTTGATGTTCTTCTTTTCTTCTAAAAAAGCTATAATATAGGCTGCAATGGCAGCCCCCCTGTTGATTGCCTGCTTACTGCATGGCACCAACTTACAAACTGAGCTCCTGTGCACGGAGGCGGGGTTATAGAGGAGGCAGCGCTGTGTATCTTGGGAACAGTCAGAGCTTTGAGCCTGTTGGTGCCTTGGATCAAGATCCTACTCTACACCCCAATGTTAATCCTTGTCAGTGCCGTTTCTAGGGGCGGGCGAGCCGTGCAACTGCACGGGGCGCCCGCCGCGGCACTTAGTTACTCCTTCTTGCCTCTCCCGAGCGCTCCTGCTCGGGGGGCGGAGTTTCGCGGAATGACGCGTTGCGTCGTGACGTCACGACGCAAACGCGTCATTCCGCAAAGCCCCGCCCCCCGAGCAGGAGCGCTCGGGAGAGGCGAGAAGGAGAAGCAAGAAGGAGGAGGCGGCCGGCGCGGGACGTGAGGCGGCGGGACCGAAGAGCGGGAAGACGTAAGTATTCTCTCTCTCTCCCCCTTCCTTCTCCTCAGCTTGAAACCTGCCTGCCGCTGCCGCACTGTGTAAAATGGGGGCACCTACCTATGGGGATACCTGCCTGCCGCACTGTGTAATATGGGGGCACCTGCCTATGGGGATACCTGCCTGCCACACTGTGTAATATGGGGGCACCTGCCTATGGGGATACCTGCCTGCCACACTGTGTAATATGGGGGCACCTGCCTATGGGGATACCTGCCTGCCACACTGTGTAATATGGGGGCACCTGCCTGCGTACTGTGTAATATGGGGGAACCTGTCTGCGTACTGTGTAATATGGGGGCACCTGCCTGCGTACTGTGTAATATGGGGGCACCTGCCTGCGTACTGTGTAATATGGGGGCATCTGCCTGCGTACTGTGTAATATGGGGGCATCTGCCTGCGTACTGTGTAATATGGGGGCATCTGCCTGCGTACTGTGTAATATGGGGGCATCTGCCTGCGTACTGTGTAATATGGGGGCACCTACCTGCGTACTGTGTAATATGGGGGCATCTGCCTGCGTACTGTGTAATATGGGGGCATCTGCCTGCGTACTGTGTAATATGGGGGCATCTGCCTGCGTACTGTGTAATATGGGGGCACCTACCTGCGTACTGTGTAATATGGGGGCATCTGCCTGCGTACTGTGTAATATGGGGGCATCTGCCTGCGTACTGTGTAATATGGGGGCACCTACCTGCGTACTGTGTAATATGGGGGCATCTGCCTGCGTACTGTGTAATATGGGGGCATCTGCCTGCGTACTGTGTAATATGGGGGCATCTGCCTGCGTACTGTGTAATATGGGGGCATCTGCCTGCGTACTGTGTAATATGGGGGCACCTACCTGCGTACTGTGTAATATGGGGGCATCTGCCTGCGTACTGTGTAATATGGGGGCACCTACCTGCGTACTGTGTAATATGGGGGCATCTGCCTGCGTACTGTGTAATATGGGGGCATCTGCCTGCGTACTGTGTAATATGGGGGCACCTACCTGCGTACTGTGTAATATGGGGGCATCTGCCTGCGTACTGTGTAATATGGGGGCATCTGCCTGCGTACTGTGTAATATGGGGGCATCTGCCTGCGTACTGTGTAATATGGGGGCACCTGCCTGCATACTGTGTAAAATGGGGATATCTGCCTGCCGTGCTGTGTAAAATGGGGATATCTGCCTGCTGTGCTGTGTAAAATGGGGATATCTGCCTGCTGTGCTGTGTAAAATGGGGATATCTGCCTGCCGCGCTGTGTAAAATGGGGATACCTGCCTGCTACACTTTGTAAAATGGGGATACCTGCATGCGTACTGTGTAAAATGGGGGCACCTGCCTGCGTACTGTGTAAAATGGGGATACCAGCCTTCCGTGCTGTGTAAAATGGGGACACCTGCCTGCCGCGCTGTGTAAAATGGGGACACCTGCCTGCCGCGCTGTGTAATATGGGGACACTTGCCTGCTGTAATGTGTAAAAAGGGGACATTTTTATTTTTTCCGTACTGTGGTGGGTGTGATGATATCAGATGAGGCCATGCCCACTTTAATGAGACCACGCCCATTTTAATCAGGCCACACACCCTTTTTATGGCTATATGGGGGGGCACACTTTTTTTTTTTTTTTTAGAGCAATAGGGGGGGGGGGGGGGGGGCGCATTTTGAAATCTCGCACTGGGAGCCAAATTGTCTAGAAACGGCCCTGATCCTTGTGGAGTCCAGTGTACCCCGCAGCAGAAATTTCAGATACCAAAGTGTCTAACAACATTTTACCCCCTTCCAGCAAAGGACTGTGGAAACATCTCCCTCTGTAGACTCGCATGTGGCACGCCTAGTGGGCACCTCTATACTACCTATCCCACCTGTTTCGTTACTAAAGGATGTCACTGACAGGAAGGTGGCCGAACGCAGGGCGTGTTTGTGACGTCAAACCAGGAACTAAACGGACTGAGCTGATCGCAATCTGTGAGTAGGTCTGGAGCTACTCAGAAACTGCAAAGAATTATTTATTAGCAGTTCTGCTAATCTTTCGTTCGCTATTCTGCTAAGCTAAGATACACTCCCAGAGGGCGGCGGCCTAGCGTGTGCAATGCTGCTAAAAGCAGCTAGAGAGCGAACAACTCGGAATGAGGGCCAGAGTCCCTAGACATGGTAATGTGAGATATATAGCGCACACACACACACACACACACACACACACACACACACACACAGGAAAATGTCATACACAGTTTCCCCCAAGTACCTTCAGAGAAACACAGAGTTATGGAGCCAGCCCACACAGCGCCCCTGCAGACAGTTATAAAATAATTGCCTGGCGCCGACTGTGCAACCTTAATAGACTGCACAGTAATGTACACTACCCCTCCCCCCCCCCCCCCCCCCCCCCCCCCTTCTATAACCCCCTGGTACCGCACAGGATAACTGGAGTTATGTGGAGGGTCAGCGCTCCCTGTCAGCGTCTCTGTATGTGATCTGCAGGAAGAAAATGGCGCTGGTGAGCTGCTGGATCCGCTCTGAGGAGAAGCCCCGCCCCCTAACATGGCGCGTCTTTCCGCACTTTTAAAGATTATACTGGCCTGAGGTAATCAATGCTAGCAGCAGTACAGTGTTCCTGATAGCTCCTGTGACCAGTGTAAGGGTGTCTGCGCTGGGCCAGGCGCCCCTCACAGCGCCGCATCTCTGTGCCTCTGAGCCCTCTGGAGCGCATCCGCAGCGCTGCGCTCCCACCCTGATGCCGCCATTCTCACCAGATCCCTGCTTGTCGGGTCACCGGTGTCCAACTCACCATCGACGTCTTCTGGCTCTGTTAGGGGGTGGCGGCAGTGCTGCGGGAGCGAGCAGTCACCTCAGGGGCTTGCATCAACACACTCAGGAGCTCAGTGTCCTGTCGGCGGAGATAGTGGCCATTAACCTCAGAGGGTTGGACACTACTCTCTCCCTAAATCCCACGAAGCAGGGAGGCTGTTGCCAGCAGCCTCCCTGTGCCTAACTCTAAACAAAAAACAATAAAACTAGAAAAATTCCTATGGAGCTCCCCTAGCTGTGACCGGCTTCTCCGGGCACATTTTCTAAACTGAGTCTGGTAGGAGGGGCATAGAGGGAGAAGCCAGCCCACACTATTAAACTCTTAAAGTGCCCATGGCTCCTAGTGGACCCGTCTATACCCCATGGTACTAATGTGGACCCCAGCATCCTCTAGGACGCAAGAGAAAATAAGATTTTACTTACCGGTAAATCTATTTCTCTTAGTCCGTAGTGGATGCTGGGGACTCCGTAAGGACCATGGGGAATAGACGGGCTCCGCAGGAAACATGGGCACTTTAAGAAAGAATTTAGATTCTGGTGTGCTCTGGCTCCTCCCTCTATGTCCCTCCTCCAGACCTCAGTTAGAGAAACTGTGCCCGGAAGACCTGACAGTACCAGGAAAGGATTTTGGTAATCCAGGGCAAGATACATACCAGCCACACCAATCACACCGTATAACTTGTGATAAACTTACCCAGTCAACAGTATGAACAACAACAGAGGGGTAAATTTACTAAGATTCGTGTTTTCCCGTTTGAGGTCAAAGTTCAATCACGAATGACATCGAAAGTGTAAATATGCAACTTTTTGAATTGATTACGACTAATTTACTAAGCTGCCGTATTCTGCATTTTCGGGTTTTCCGATGTCGATGTCATTCGTTTTTTTAGGCAGTGTTTTACGTGAGTGACTTGTAAAACACTGCCGACTTTAATACAATGAATCTCGGCCGGATCTGAGAGATCCGTGCTGGGCTTCATTGTGCACTTTGTTAAACAAAAAAATAAAGTTTAAATGTAAAAAAAAAATTGCGTGGGGTCCCCCCTCCTAAGGCAAACCAGCCTCAGGCTCTTTGAGCCGATCCTGGTTGCAGAAATATGGGGAAAAAATGGACAGGGGTTCCCCCATATTTAAGCAACCAGCATCGGGCTCTGCGCCTGGTCCTGGTTCCAAAAATACGGGGGACAAAAAGAGTAGGGGTCCCCCGTATTATTGAAACCAGCACCGGTCTCCACTAGCTGGACAGATAATGCCACAGCCGGGTGTCACTTTTATACAGTGCCTTGCGGCCGTGGCATCAAATATCCAACTAGTCACCCCTGGCCGGGGTACCCTGGGGGAGTGGGGACCCCTTCAATCAAGGGGTCCCCCCCCCAGCCACCCAAGGGCCAGGGGTGAGGTCACTTTCGGTCAACCGCTGACCTGAAAGTTCCCACCATTGGTTACAATGGAGCGCATAGGCGCTACATTGTAACACTCTCCGTGTGCCGCCTGTCATACAGTACAGAAGCACACAGCCGATCAGGAGGGTGCTACAACGTGGCGCTCCCTGATTGGCTGAAGAAACCCACTTAGACATCAGTCAGAGTGGGTTTCTGGCATTCGGGGAAAGGGGGCCCATGTGAAAACATGGGTCCCCTTTCAGTTCGTGGTCGGGTATCCGTTTTTTTATTTTTTCAAGTACGTGGATTACAAAAGGATTTACCGAGGAGCCGAAAACACTGGATTATGTGAGTATAATTTTTTCTACAGGTACACAATGGATTCTACTGGAGAAGAGGACCGACCTGCGTGGGAACATAAGGTAAGTATGTGTATATGGAGGTGTGGATGGATGTATTAAAGTTATACTTTCAAGGTGTGTGTGTGTTGTCTTTATTGGGGTATTTTTTTAGTAGTAGTACTACAGGTACCAGCGGGCCCGTTTTTCCGCCGCATGCTGGTACTTGTGGTTCTCCAAGTACCAGCTTGCGGGGAGGCTTGCTGGGCCTTGTAGTACTGCTACTAAAAACAATATCAATCACTTTTCACAAAGGCTATCAGCCCCCCATCCGCAGCCTATTGGATGGGGGGGACAGCCTCGGGCTTCACCCCTGGCCCTTGGGTGGCTGGGGGGGAAGGACCCCTTGTGAAGGGGTCCCCACTCCCCCAGGGTACCCCGGCCAGGGGTGACTAGTTGGATATTTGATGCCACGGCCGCAAGGCACTGTATAAAAGTGACCCCCGGCTGTGGCATTATCTGTCCAGCTAGTGGAGCCCGGTGCTGGTTTCAAAAATACGGGGGACCCCTACTCTTTTTGTCCCCCGTATTTTTGGAACCAGGACCAGGCGCAGAGCCCGATGCTGGTTGCTTAAATATGGGGGAACCCCTGTCCATTTTTTCCCCATATTTCTGCAACCAGGATCGGCTCAAAGAGCCCGAGGCTGGTTTGCCTTAGGAGGGGGGACCCCACGCAATTTTTTTTCTGAAAATTTAGAACATTTCCCCCCCCTTCCCACTGAAAAACATGCACGGATCTCATGGATCCGTGCATGCCTATACAAACACGGGATAAAAAAGCAGGTCTGGTTTTTTTTAGCACTTTTTCACGATTTGTATTTTATCACGGCAGTGTTTGGCTATTGTCGGCAGTGTTTGTGTTTTGCACTTTTTAGTAAATTCCCGATTTCTAGCAAATTGCAGGCGTATTTGACCGATGGTGTATTGATTCGTGATTTTTTCCTAGGACTTCCAAAATATTACGAATGCCCTCATCACTGCCGTGATTTTTGCTTAGTAAATTACCGAGATGACACTTTGAAGAAAAAACGGCATCTCGGTCCAAATCGGGATCTTAGTAAATTTACCCCAGAGTATCAGTACAACCCTGATCCAACTATAACATAGCCCTTATTGCAGCAATAACTATATATAAGTATTGCAGAAGAAGTCCGCACTTGGGACGGGCGCCCAGCATTTACTACGGACTACGAGAAGTAGATTTACCGGTAAGTAAAATCTTATTTTCTCTAACGTCCTAGTGGATGCTGGGGACTCCGTAAGGACCATGGGGATTATACCAAAGCTCCCAAACGGGCGGGAGAGTGCGGATGACTCTGCAGCACCGATTGAGCAAACACAAGGTCCTCCTCAGCCAGGGTATCAAACTTATAGAACTTTGCAAAAGTGTTTGAACCTGACCAAGTAGCCGCTCGGCACAGCTGTAATGCCGAGACCCCTCGGGCAGCCGCCCAAGAAGAGCCCACCTTCCTAGTGGAATGGGCCTTAACTGATTTTGGCAGCGGCAATCCAGCCGCAGAATGAGCCTGCTGAATCGTGTTACAGATCCAGCGAGCAATAGTTTGCTTTGAAGCAGGCACCCCAAGCTTGTTGGAAGCATACAGGATAAACAAAGATTCTGTTTTCCTGACCCTAGCCGTTCTGGCTACATAAACCTTCAAAGCCCTGACCACATCAAGTAACTCGGAATCCTCCAAGTCAGTAGTAGCCACAGGCACCACAATAGGTTGGTTTATATGAAAGGATGAAACCACTTTCGGCAGAAATTGTGGGTGGGTCCGCAATTCTGCTCTATCCGCATGGAAAACCAGATAGGGGCTTTTATATGACAAAGCCGCCAATTCTGGCACACGCATAGCCGAAGCCAAGGCTAGTAGCATGACCACCTTCCACGTGAGATATTTTAATTCCACCGTTTTGAGTGGTTCAAACCAGTGTGATTTCAGGAAACTCAACACCACGTTAAGATCCCAAGGTGCCACTGGAGGCACAAAAGGGGGCTGAATATGCAGCACTCCCTTTACAAACGTCTGAACTTCAGGTAGAGAAGCCAGTTCTTTTTGAAAGAAAATGGATAGGGCCGAAATCTGGACCTTAATGGAACCCAATTTTAGGCCCAAAGTCACTCCCGACTGTAGGAAGTGAAGGAAACGGCCAAGCTGGAATTCCTCCGTAGGGGCATTCCTGGCCTCACACCAAGCAACATATTTTCGCCATATACGGTGATAATGTTGAGCCGTCACGTCCTTCCTAGCCTTTATCAGTGTAGGAATGACTTCATCCGGAATGCCTTTTTCTGCTAGGATCCGGCGTTCAACCGCCATGCCGTCAAACGCAGCCACGGTAAGTCTTGGAACAGACAGGGCCCCTGTTGCAACAAGTCCTGTCTTAGAGGCAGAGGCCACTGGTCCTCTGTGAGAATTTCTTGCAGATCTGGATACCAAGTCCTTCTTGGCCAATCCAGAACAATGAGTATTGTTCTCACTCCTCTTTTTCTTATGATTCTCAGCACCTTGGGTATGAGAGGAAGAGGAGGAAATACATAGACCGACTGGAACACCCACGGTGACACCAGTGCGTCCACAGCTATCGCCTGAGGGTCTCATGACCTGGCGCAATACCTCTGTAGCTTTTTGTTGAGGCGGGATGCCATCACGTCCACCTGTGGCAGTTCCCACCGACTTGCAATCTGCGTGAAGACTTCTTGATGAAGTCCCCCCTCTCCCGGGTGGAGGTCGTGCCTGCTGAGGAAGTCTGCTTCCCAGCTGTCCACTCCCGGGATGAACACTGCTGACAGTGCGCTTACGTGATTCTCCGCCCAGCGAAGAATTCTGGTGGCTTCTGACTGAATCAGAACCGGTTGGTCGCGAAGCAGGGTCTCCGCTTGACGTAGGGCGTTGTATACGGCCCTTAATTCCAGGATGGTGATGTGAAGGCAAGTCTCCTGACTTGACCACAGACCTTGGAAATTCCTTCCCTGTGCGACTGCTCCCCACCTTCGGAGGCTTGCATCCGTGGTCACCAGGACCCAGTCCTGAATGCCGAATCTGCGGCCCTCGAGAAGGTGAGCACTCTGCAGCCACCACAGGAGAGACACCCTGGCCCTGGGGGATAGGGTGATTAACCGATGCATCTAAAGATGTGATCCGGACAACTTGTCCAGTAAGTCCCATTGAAAAGGTCCTCGCATGGAACCTGCCGAAGGGAATGGCCTCTTATGATGCCACCATCCTTCCCAGGACTCGAGTGCAGTGATGCACTGACACCTGTTTCGGTTTTAATAGGTTCCTGACCAGTGTCATGAGCTCCTGAGCTCTCTCTATCGGGAGATAAACCCTTTTCTGGTCTGTGTCTAGAATCATGCCTAGGAAAGGCAGATGAGCCGTAGGAACCAACTGCGACTTTGGAATATTTAGAATCCAGCCGCGTTGCTGTTACACTTCCAGAGAAAGTGATACGCTGTTCAGCAACTGCTCTCTTAATCTCGCTTTTTTGAGGAGATCGTCCAAGTATGGGATAATTGTGACACCTTGCTTCCGCAGGAGCACCATCATTTCCGCCATTACCTTGGTGAAGATTCTCGGGGCCGTGGGGAGACCAAACGGCAACGTCTGAAATTGGTAATGACAATCCTGTACCGCAAATGTGAGGTACGCTTGATGAGGTGGATAAAGGGGACATGAAGGTATGCATCCTTTATGTCCAGAGACACCATAAAATCTCCCCCTTTCAGGCTTGCGATGACCGCTCTTAGCGATTCCATCTTGAACTTGAACCTTTTCAGGTATATGTTCAGGGATTTTAAATTCAATATGGGTCTGACCGAACCGTCCGGTTTCGGGACTACAACATGGTCGAATAATAACCCCCTCCTTGTTGAAGGAGGGGAACCTTGACCACCACCTGTTGAAGATACAATTTGTGAATTGCAGTTAACACTATTTCCCTCTCGTGGGGGGAAGCCAGCAGGGCCGTCGGTGAGGGGCATCTCCTCAAAGTCCAGCTTGTATCCCTGAGACACAATATCAATTGCCCAGGGATCCAACAGGGAGTGAACCCACTTGTGGCTGAAATTACGAAGACGTGCCCCCACCGGGCCTAGCTCCGCCTGTGGAGCCCCAGCGACATGCGGTGGATTTTGTAGAGGCCGGGGAGGACTTCTGTTCCTGGGAACTAGCAGTGTTGTGCAGCCTCTTTCCACTGCCCCTGCCTCTGGCAAGAAAGGACGCACCTCGGACTTTCTTGTTTCTTTGTGATTGAAAGGCTGCATTTGATAATGTTGTGCTTTCCTAGGCTGTGCAGGAATATAAGGCAAAAGATCAGAATTACCAGCTATAGCTGTGGAGACCAGGTCCGAGATCCCTTCTCCACACAATCCTCAGCCTTCCATATGCCTCTTAAGTCGGCATCACCTGTCCATTGCATATTCTACAGGACACGTCAAGCAGAAATCGACATAGCGTTGACTCTGGAACACAGTAGACTAATGTCTCTTTGGGCATGTTTTATATATATATATATATAAATATATATCTTAAGACAGCATCTTTAATATATCTATATATATCTATATATATATATATATATATATATACATACTAGGGTCTCAATCTCTGCTGATAAGGTACCTGACCACGCTGCTACAGCGCTATAAACCCATACCGACACAATCGCCGGTCTGAGTAGTGTACCAGAATGTGCACGCTATCTGCAGGATCCCTGAGGATAGCTGTTAAGTCAGGGCTACCTTTTGGGCAAACGTGACACCCTAGGGGAAGATTCCCTTCGTATCCTGGCCCTAGTAGGGAAAGGATACTCCCTGAGAATTCTTTGTGGGAAACTGCAGTCTCTTGTCTGGAGATTCCCGCTCTTTTTCATCATGAGAGTAGGGAAATTTACCTCAGCTTTCTTCCCCTTAAACATGTGTACCCTTGTGTCAGGGACAGATGAGTCATCAGTGATATGCAAATCATCTTTTATTACAATAATCATATATTGAATACTTTCCTGTCATTTTGGCTGTAACTTTGCATTGTCATAGTCGACACTGGAGTCAGACTCCGTGTCGATATCAGTGTCTATTATTTTGGATAGTGATCATTGAGAGACTCTGAAGGTCTCTGCGACATAGGGACAGACATGGGTAGATTCCCTGTCTGTTCTCTAATCTTTTGTGCAATAATTTCACCTTAGCACTTAATTACACATATCCAAACAGGTGTCGGCGTTGTCGACGGAGACACCCCTCACACACACATTTGCTCCATCTTCTCCTTAGGGGAGCCTTTTACCTCAGACATGTCGACACACACGTACCGACACACCACACACTCAGGGAATGCTCATCTGAAGACAATTCCCCCACAAGGCCCTTTTGGGAGACAGAGAAAGAGTATGCCAGCACACACCCCAGCGCTATTAACCCAGGAATAACACAGTAACTTAATGTTAACCCAGTAGCTGCTGTTTATATTGATTTTTGCGCCTAATTATGTGCCCCCCCTCTCTTTTTACCCTCTTCTACCGTGTATCTGCAGGGGAGAGGCTGGGGAGCTTCCTCTCAGCGGTGCTGTGGAGAAAAAACATGGCGCTGGTGAGTGCTGAGGAAGAAGCCCCGCCCCCTCGACGGCGGGCTTCTGTCCCGCTTAAATATACATTTTCTTGGCGGGGGCTCATACATATATACAGTGCCCAACTGTATATATGCTAAACTTTTGCCAAAAAGGTCCCAATTGCTGCCCAGGGTGCCCCCCCCCCCCCTGCGCCCTACACCCTTACAGTGACCGGAGTATGTGAGGTGTGTGTGGGAGCAATGGCGCACAGCTACAGTGCTGTGCGCTACCTCAGTGAAGACCGGAGTCTTCTGCCGCCGATTTCGAAGTCTTCTTGCTTCTCATGCTCACCTGGCTTCTGTCTACCGGCTCTGCGAGGGGGACGGCGGCGCGGCTCTGGGATCGGACGACTAGGGTGAGATCCTGTGTACGATCCCTCTGGAGCTAATGGTGTCCAGTAGCCTAAGAAGCAGGACCTATCTTCAGAGAGTAGGGCTGCTTCTCTCCCCTCTGTCCCACGATTCAGGGAGTCTGTTGCCAGCAGAACTCCCTGAAAATAAAAAACCTAACAAAATACTTTCTTACAGCAAGCTCAGGAGAGCTCACTGAACAGCACCCAGCTCGTCCGGGCACAGATTCAAACTGAGGTCTGGAGGAGGTACATAGAGGGAGGAGCCAGAGCACACCAGTATCCAAATTCTTTCTTAAAGTGCCCATGTTTCCTGCGGAGCCCGTCTATTCCCCATGGTCCTTACGGAGTCCCCAGCATCCACTAGGACGTTAGAGAAAAAGATGGCGCCTGACTGAGAAATCCGCCCAGTGTTCTAAGAACACAGACCCCTCTTTACTACACCAGTCCCTGAGCCACACATTTACCTCCCTAATCTCCCTCTGCCTCCCTGGACAAGCGCGTCAGAGAATATTACCTTAAATGTCCTTGCCTTAAATTTTGGGCCTAGGTCCCTATAATCTTTCTTAAGGACATCCCACCTACCGTAAACTTTGTTGTTGGTGCCAACGTGCACCAAGACCGCCGTGTTGTTCCCGACCCCTCCCAACAATCTTTCTACCCGGTCTGCAATGTGCCATACCTGAGCACCCGGGAGACAGACTGTACGGTGATCACGGTCCCCGTAGCAGATTGCCCTGTCTGCCTTCCTGATAATAGAATCCCCTACCACCACAATTTGACTATGTACCTCACTTTCTTTTGTTCCCTTTGTCCTGGAGGGACAGCTCCTCTGGTTGCTAGAAGGAACGGAATCCTCCAGTGCCGTCATTTCCTCACTGCTATCCCCAGAACCTTCGCCCAGTCGGGCGAATTTATTGGGGTTTGGCAGATAGGAGATGTCCTGTCCACACCTTCCTAAGGTTCTACGCCTTCGACACATTCGCTTCTCAGGATGCCTCATTCAGATGTCGGATACTCCTTTAGACTCAGGAGCGCCACCACCCTGTAGTTTAACTGCTTTAGGACATCCCAGATGTCCCTGTGAATAGCATGTACCCCGTAGAAAAAAATAAAAGTTATGGTAAAATTTACCTTTCTTCGAGGTCCATGGAATTCACAGGGTGCCCACACTGACATACCTGGCAGCAGCGATCCCTCCATTGCCACCAGCAGCTGTATCCCTCATAGGTTTCTATGGCGGATGCTGCCCGATTTACCAATATCCGGCATGCAATGCAGATGGCGGTAGCCCTTTGAAGCCTATGGGCTACAAACTGCGTTTTTAGCCACAAAGGGTTCTCCCGGAACCCTCCCCGGAAGTGGATTATGTATTTGTGCTGTTTTAACTGACTGCGCATGCGCAGACCCCAGCAGCTGTCACAGCACATCACAGGGATGGGCTCCTTTTGGACCCCCTGTCCCTGCATGTGTTGGATCATACTTTCAGGTGATAGGATCGCCTGGGCGGTAAGATCCCGCCCAGAACACATTGAATATGCGATCCATGATAAATGGCCCCCACAGCCTTTGGAGTTGTTGCATGGACACTTTAGTAGCCACTGGCTCCAATTTTGTGGCTTCTTATTGTTCTCCCCACTCACACCAAGCCCATTGGTCATCTTACAGTGGTGAATGAGAATCCTTTCCGCTCTATTACACAGCAGAAGAGAGACCTGGGAAAAAATAGTTTCAGCATTTGCATTTCCGAAGGAGAAGTAGCATTACTCGTAGAATACATGTGTGTTTGACATGCAGTGCCGCTGGACTGGCATTTACAGTTTCTTATATAGTGCAATAATTTCCATTGCGCTTTACAGTTGGAAACAACAATGATAAAACAAAATTTGGTGATAACAGTTATAGATGTAGGAAGGTAATTGTTTAATCCTTTTCATTACTGTATTAGGTGTGCCCCAACAAAGAGTCTTTCTTTCCTCTTTTTCCGCTATTTTTTATAAGCCGCCTAATGGTCTTTATTGCTATCAAGTTCTGTAAAACCTCTGAACACAAAAGTTTGTCTCCCAGTTATCCTCAGAATTGAGAATTGAAGGTGAATTACAAAGCGATAGTCCTGTCTTCCATATTCATACTCTGCTTATGGACCCGACACACTGGCCAATTTATATGTTTGCGCACAGACACTCCTACATCTGAAACACAACCAATCACAAACGGTGATGAAAATCAAAACTAAAAGTGAAAATGCGTCCGTGGTTGATAAATAACCCTGCCGCGTTTAACATAGAAAATAAACCAGCAAAAACAACAAAAACACGTACGCAAATGATAATGACGGCCGTAAATGTGCCCAAAACAACGACTGGCATCGACATCGGAAAACACAAAAACCATAAACTCGACTGCTTCGTAACTTAGCATAGTTTCAAAAAGTTGCATGAAAATGCACCCGATAAAAAATTAGTTTAAACACTACACAAACCGACTCAAACACGAATGTTAGTAAATATACCCCATGGAGTCTGTTTCTGATCTTTTGAGTAGACACATGCACATTTGTGGCTTGCTGGAGGTCATTTTGCAGGGCTCTGGCAGTGCTCCTCCTGTTCCTCCTTGCACAAAGGCAGAGGTAGCGGTCCTGCTGCTGGGTTGTTGCCCTCCTACGGCCTCCTCCACGTCTCCTGATGTACTGGCTTGTCTCCTGGTAGCGCCTCCATGCTCTGGACACTACGCTGACAGACACAGCAAACCTTCTTGCCACAGCTCGCATTGATGTGCCATCCTGGATGATCTGCACTACCTAAGCCACTTGTGTGGGTTGTAGACTCTGTCTCATGCTACCACTAGAGTGAAAGCACTGCCAGCTTTCAAAAGTGACCAAAACATCAGCCAGAAAGCATAGGAGCTGAGAAGTGGTCTGTGGTCACCACCTGTAGAACAACTCCTTTATTGGGGGTGTCTTGCTAATTGTCTATAATTTCCACCTGTTGTCTATTCCATTTGCACAACAGCATGTGAAATTGATTGTCAATCAGTGTTACTTCCTATGTGGACAGTTTGATTTCACAGAAGTGTGATTGACTTTGAGTTACATTGTGTTGTTTAAGTGTTCCCTTTATTTTTTTGAGCAGTGTATATCCACTGCTGCAATATAACAATTATTACAACCTGTTGGGCTGCATCAGACCAGTGTTAGTGTCCTGTGTAATCAGTAATTCCAGTGACGATATATGCTGCTGCTATATATCCACTGTTGCAGTATAACAATTATAACAACCTGTTGGGCTACATCAGACCAGTGGTAGTGTCCTATGTCATCAGTAATTCCAGTCATTCCTGTGACGCATATTGTTTCATATAACTCCCAAAAACTAATGGAGAACAAAAATTTTGAGGATAAAATAGGGAAAGATCAAGAAGAACCACTTCCTACTAGTGCTGAAGCTGCTGCCACTAGCCATCACATAGACGATTAAATGCCATCAACGTCATCTGCCAAGGCCGATGCCCAATGTGATAGTAGAGGGTGTGTAAAATCCAAAAAGCCAAAGTTCAGTAAAAAGAACCAAAAAAAGAAATTTAAATCTTCTTAGGAGAAACGTAAACTTGCCAATATGCCATTTATGACACAGAGTGGCAAGGAATGGCTGAGGCGCTGGCCTATGCTCATGGCTAGTGGTTCAGCTTCACATGACGATGGAAGCACTCATCCTCCCGCTATAAAAATTTAAAAGAGTTAAGATGGAAAGAGCACAGAAAAGAACTGTGCGCTCTGAGATGATATCACAAATCCCCAAGGAGAGTCCAAGTGTGTCAGCGATTGTGATGCCTGACCTTCCAAACAATGGATGGGAAGAGGTGGCTCCTTCCACCATTTGCACACCCCTGCAAGTGCTGGAAGGAGCACCCACAGTCCAGTTCCTGATATTCAAATTGAAGATGTCACTATTGAAGTACACCAGGATGAGGATATGATTGTTGATGGCGCTGAGGAGGAAGTTGGCAATGAGGATTCTGATGGTGATGTGGTTTGTTTAAGTCAGGCACCGGGGGAGACACCTGTTGTCCTTGGGACAAAGAAGCCCATTGTGATGCCTGGGCAAACTACCAAAAAAGCCACCTCTTCGGTGTGGAATTATTTCTCCTCAAATCCGGACAACAGGTGTCAAGCCATCTGTTGCCTCTGTCAATCTGTAATAAGTAGGGGTAAGGATGTTAACCACCTAGGAACATCCTCCCTTATATGTCACCTGCTGCGCATTCATCAGAAGTCACTGTCAAGTTCAGAAACTTTGGGTAAGAGTGCAAGCAGTCCACTGACATCTAAATCCCTTCTTCCTCCTGTACCCAAGCTCCTGCAAGCCAGACCACCAACTCCCTCAAAGTCAACTTCCTCCTCAGTCAGGAACGTCCGAAGTCCTGCAGGCCATGTCACTGTCAAGACTGAGGAGTCCTCTCCTAACTGGGATTCCTCCGTAGGATCCTTGAGTGGTGCGCCTGCTGTTGCTGCCGCTGCTGTTGTTGCTGCTGGGAGTCGATCGTCATCCCAGATGGGAAGTCGGAAGACTCTTGTACTACTTCCAGTAAGCAATTGACTGTCCAACTGTCCTTTGTGAGGAAGATGAAATATGACAGCAGTCATCCTGTTGCAAAGCAGATAACTGAGGCCTTGACAGCTATGTTGGTGTTAGAGGTGCGTCCGGTATCCACCATTAGTTCAGAGTCATTTAAAGATTTGTTTGAGGTACTGTGTCCCTGGTATCAAATCCCATCTAGGTTCCACTTCTCTAGGCAGGCGATACTGAGAATGTACACAGACGTCAGAAAAAGAGTCACCAGTGTCCTAAAAAATGCGGTTGCATCCAGTGTCCACTTAACCACGGACATGTGGACAAGTGGAACAGGGCAGACTAAGGACTATATAACTGTAAAAGCCCACTGGGTAGATGTATAGACTCCCGCAGCGGCACCAGTAGCAGCATCTTGCAAATGGCAACTCGTTCCTAGGCAGGCTACAGTGCCGTTTCTTGCAGCGGGCGAGTCGTGCAACCGCACGGGGCGCCCGCCGCGGCACTTTGTGTGTCCTTGTCTGCTGATCCTCGCTCTTCCCATCGTGACGTCACGACGCAATCGCGTCATTCCGCGAAACCACGCCCCCCGAGCAGGAGTACTCGGGATGATGGAGGAGAAGCAGACAAGCTGGAAGGAGGAGGCGGCCGGCGCGAGGGAGGTGAGGCGGCCCGATCCGAAGAGCGGGAAGATTCTCTATATGTAAGTAGTCTCTCTCTCTCCCCCCCTCCCTCTCCCTTCCTTCCCCCCCACCTGACACCTGCCTGCCGCACTGTATAAAATGGGGACACCTGCCTGTGTACTGTGTAAAATGGGGACCCCTGCCTGCGTACTGTGTAAAATGGGGACACCTGGCTGCGTACTGTGTAAAATGGGGACAACTGCCTGCGTACTGTGTAAAATGGGGACACCTGCCTGCGTACTGTGTAAAATGGGGACACCTGCCTGCGTCCTGTGTAAAAAGGGGACACTTGCCTGCTGTGCTGCATACTATGTAATTTGGACACTTGCCTGCCGTAATGTGTAAAATAGGGACACCTGCCTGCGTACTGTGTAAAATGGGGACACGTGCCTGCGTACTGTGTAAAATGGGGACACCTGCCTGCCGTAATGTGTAAAATGGGGACACCTGCCTGCCATAATGTGTAAAATGGGGACACTTGCCTGCATACTGTGTAATTTGGACACTTGCCTGCCGTAATGTGTAAAATGGGAACCCTGCCTGCCGTACTGTGCAAAATGGGGACACGTGCCTGCCGTACTATGCAACATGGGTTCACGTGCCTGCATACTGTGTAAAATGGGGACACCTGCCTGCCGTTATGTGTAAAATGGGGACACCTGCCTGCCGTAATATGTAAAATGGGGAGTCTTGCCGCCGTAATGTGTAAAATGGGTACACCTGCCTGCCGCACTGTGTAAAATGGGGACAATTGCCTGCCGTACTGTGTAAAATGGGTACACCTGCCTGCCGCACTGTGTAAAATGGGGACATGTGCCTGCCGTACTGTGCAAAATGGGGACACGTGCCTGCCATACTGTGTAAAATGGGGACTTTTGATTTTTTGAATTTTCCCTGTGGTGGCCACTGTCAAAGTCGGAAAAATATCATGCTGCACGTTGCCATATATTCACCTCATGCGCTTGCCCGCTGCACGTGCACATTCTCTCCCGTGCGTGCGGATACTCGCAGCTGCGTAATGGAGCTTCTACGGCCGTGCGCATTGGCGCGTGGTATGTGCATTTACGGTAGAGTTTGTGTGCGTCTAGCGGGCGACTCAAGTGTTAAATAATAAAACCAAATAGTATGTTTTATAGATAATGTTCCCCTTAATAATGACTGTAAGTTTGTTTAATGTAAAGGGTCGCTGGACAGAGGAATTCCTCTTTGTATGGTACGAAGGGTCAGACAGGGTTTGAGCAGCTGTGTCTGGTACCTAACTAAAGAACATTTTATTAGAAACAATCCGGTGCTGGTTAGGTAAAGATTAATCGCTCCTGCGTATAGTTATGGCCATTAGTAATTTCTGGACATTTACTATATTTGCGATTCATTACCCATGCGGCGGGAATCTTCAGATTCCCTCCCACCTGAGCAGTTTGATATAGTCACAGCCCACCTGTTCAAACTAACCTATGACCTTTTGTTATGATGCGAGGAGATATTCCTGTGTCCAATGAACAATGAGATTATAGGTCCCTTTGTAGTGTACTGTACGCAGTGTATATAAGATCAGCCAGCCTGGCCAGCTCAGTCTCACTCTCCACAAACGGTTTTCATCTTGACTAACTTGGAGCTGGTACCAGAAGCTGTGCAGCGATCGTTCCCAGTGTGTGTAAGTAATTCTCTGTAGCCAACTTGTTCTTTGTTTGTATTGGCCATACTCTCTCTCTCTCTCTGTTATAGTATAGGATTGTCACGCTATTGTATATTTCTGTCTAGATATTCTGTTAGAATGATATGTTAGCATGTAGTGTATGACTTGTAAACTGTTTCCCCTTTTCGATATAACTAAAAGCTTGTTAGTAAAGGTGTTGGAACCTTAGCAAGGTATCGTGTGTTTATTATATTGCAGAGGGTAATAGGAGCGTCTCAAACGCTCAAGCAGCTTTAGCATTAACAAGGTTAAGCAGCGTTACATCGCTACAGTATTTCAGTACAAGGTTTACAGTATGAGTATCCTTTCTGTGTGTTACATTCAAGGTTTACTGATTGTAATCCCGTGAGCGTCTGCGCCGCTCGTGTTCTCCTCGTGGACTCGAGCGTCCGCTACGCTGGTAGCGTAGCATTACGGTAGTCGGCCGCCTATAGCGGCCTCGACACCACGCATTAAGCTGTGAGCGAGCGTGTCGCATGTGCGTCTCGATCACGGCCGAGCGTACGCTACGCTAAGTGCGTACCCTTATGGTACCCCACACGCCAATTGCGTACTGAGTCTCTTACCCATTTATAGTGAATGTTATAAGATAAATAGTTAGCTTTATCAATTGGCGGCTCGTCCGTCCTCCACATATCCGCACTAGCGAACACAGACTTTATCTGTCAGCAAGGGCGGGAAGGCAGTATCCCTTCGTATCGGGATACAGTAGTGCTGGCTAGATAAGCGTCTGTTTCGCTACGTTGAAGGAGTGCTGGTGGAATCCGGAACCGGAGGTAAGAACAATACGCTATTGTCTTTTAAAACTGTTTATTTCTGTTTTGCGTACGCACGCACGCACACACCTGTATTTCTTTTCATTTGTGTATTTTCACATATCACTTTCCTGTTTGCCATTTCACAATTGATAACGTGCTGAGAAAGATTTGTTGCTATTGGTAGTTAAAAGTAATATTAATACGTTAAGGAATAATTTGTAAAACACGCGCACGGCTTGCCTAAGATACAAGGAAGTTCGGTGTGGTGTTCGGTAGATGATTACAGTTAAAGATCATCTACATTGATATAAACGTGTTAACTGTATTTCTGTGGATATACCTGGCTTGCGTACATGTGTCTCTAGCAAATGGTGGGACTAGAGTACGCGACGCAAGGGCCGACGCACGGAGCGTATATTACGCAACGGAGCGTCTTGGTACGCCCACATAATACAAATCACACGATAGTATTGTTTTAGTTAGGCGATAAGGAGGCAACGCGATAATAGCGCAAATCGATCTCAGTGTCCAAAATTTTAAGCTAACAGATCCTTCTCTAGCTGCAACTCCTCGGGATTAGCCTGAGATACTGAATGAAAGGGATTTCTGCGCAGAAACGAAAGTAAAGAGTATATGAGGTGAAAGAGTGTATATATATATATATATAAGTTTCTAATTTTTGGGGTTGAACCACAGGAAATCATCGAGTTCTCGTGAGGTACATACGTGTAAGTGACTGCACGGTGGCTTGGGAGGCATCCCTTGTTAAACATTTAAAAAAAGAGCATTAGAGTATAGCAGACCAGGAGGTCTAATGTAGCACAGACCAGGAGGTCCAGAAACAGACCAGGAGGTCTAGGTACAGCAGACTAGGAAGTCCGCTATAGATAAAAGGAGCACAACACCAGGAAGGGTTGGTGCGGTACCCATATAGGCCATTAAGCTCTGGCTGAAGGAATTCGCAGCCACAATTTTCGATTCCACTGGTCGCTCCGGACATAAGATTAGTTGCTTATGTGCAGAACGATTGTACCGCACGTAATTGTGTGCATTAGTTAGTAACTTGACCCAGTACCATTTGCGTACGCTAGAGGGGTCATAAACGCTATTTGTACATTCTAACGTGATTTGTGTAATTTTTTTTATTTTAAGGGAGGTTCGCTGGTCACTTGGGAACTATCCAACAACCAATAGTTACTGGAAAGGGTTAAGTGCTCTTCGGATCACACCCACATGTTCCAGTAAATAGAGGTTCAGGTCGCAGGGGCCCTAGGTCGAGTACGCCAGCGCTAGGGCAGTGTGTGGGCGTATTGGTCGACGTGGGCGAGTGAGTGGAGTACTCGGTAAACTTCCGCCGCCGGCCTACCCCGGACATCTTGGTTTTTGTAAGGGTTCGCTGAAGACCTTGATTTGAAGGTCAGAGGTAGTGGAAGCAACACCTGCAAAGATGGGGGCCAGTTGTTCAGGTAGGGGGCGATCAACCTCGGTTCGGGTTGACTTAGTAAGCCGACCAATCGGGTCGGCAAGGTATGTAATGTGTGAGAAATACGGTTCACACACAGAGGTTTTGTGCGATGAATGGGAAAGAATGACTGTGCATGATGGGGAAAAGTTCCCACGGGTAGGCAGTTTTAGTCCCGAGGTGTTACAGAATCTAAGGAGAAGGATATGTCTCATTAAATCTGCAAAGAGACGGATCAAACATTATGATTATTTACAGTTATGGCAATAGGAAGGTGAAATACAAAGAGGATTGGCTCAAGCGGCTGGATCTAACCCTATCAGAAAACTGATAGCCACCGCGCCACCACCACCATACATAACGGGAGAGAAGGTGGTTACAGAGAATGGCACACTGGTGAATGATAAACATGCACTTAGTAACTGTATAAATGTTAAGAATAATGTAACCAAGATTGTTGATGCTAATATTAACCCGTGCAAGCTGTACCCTGTTTTAAACTTTCCCCAGGATTGTGACCAAGAGGATGAGCCATCGGCACTCTCTCTAGCAGCCACCATAGCAGAAACAACAGTGGGCACATCCCAACCAGTAAGAGCAGTATCAAAGGCCCCTAGTGGAGGGACAGGTGAGGTCGTATCAACTGGTAAGTACGGCACCATACACTATGCTGAAACCATTTCACCACATGCTGTAGAATCTACTCAGGATGATGTTATTGAACTTAATCCCGTTAGGGTAATTGCAGTGCCAAATGGGAAAACTGAGTCACTCCTCTCAGACACATCGCCATGCACTGCCCCTTTTCCCGAATGGAATTAAGATCAATGGTGTCTGAATTCCATGATCCTAGGAAAGATCTAGTGGCAAGCCAGAAATACATTAGAGAGCTAGGAAATACTGTGGAGCCCAATAACAAAGACTGGCAGATATTGCTGAGGGCATGTTTACCCTCCAATGTCGACTCAGCGAGATTTATAGCTGACTGTAAATTAGATGAAGAGGTACCCCTTACGGATGTGTACAACCAAGATAATGTAAAGAGAATAAATTTACAGTTAAAAGAGTATTTTCCAGCTGTTGTCAAATGGAACAAAATTTTCTCCATCAAACAAAAAGAGGGAGAAACAGCTGCTGATTATTTTCATTGGGCACTACAGGATATGGCTAAGTATACAGGCATAGAAGACATTAAGACAAATCTGAATCATAGAGAAGTAGCAGTATCTGTGTTAATGGATGGTTTAAAGGAAGTATTGAGGACGAGGGTACAGACCACCCAACCATGTTGGCGAGGTCTGTCGGTGGCTACTTTGAGAGAGGCCGCTATTGATCATGATCGGAATATCACCAGACACAGGGAGTCACAAAGTGATAAGTTAATGGCCGTAAGTATACAGGCCCTGACCACAAGGCCACCTCTGTATAAATCTCCGACCCCTGTGGGTAAGTCAAATGTGGTAACTTGTTATTACTGTCATAAAGAGGGACATTTTGCACGAGATTGTAGATCGAAAAATGCACAAAGATCATATCAACCCCCTAGACAACGACATGACACACGAAATTGGGATCAAGGACCGCAGAGACGGAGTTATGAGCCACACGCAGGGGAAACAAAAAGGTATCACCCAAAAAGAGACTGGCAAATCACTGATAGTTCCCATTTACCCCCTTCACAGGTAATAGCTGCCAGCGCAATGCAGGGAGGCCACCACGCACCATAGGGGCGGGGCCACACCTGTAATCTGCAGCCAGTAAAATTAATTGCGAGCCTTGGAAGTGAACCCGAGGTCACAATTGATGTAGCTGGTAAATCTCTAAATTTCCTTGTAGATACGGGGGCGGCCAAGTCAGTGATAAATTCAACCGTGGGCATGAGAACCACTGGTAAAACAATTCCAGCCATGGGAGTAACAGGAGTAGTACAGCACTACCCTTTAAGCAAACCTGCAGAGATTACGATAGGGCCTTTGCATACCAAGCATTCTTTTCTGCTGGCTGCATCGGCTCCGACTAATCTCCTAGGGAGAGATTTACTGTGCAAAATGGGATGCGTCATATACTGTACTCCTGAAGGTGTGTTCTTGGACATACCCGAAAACCACGCTCAGGAAGCGCAGGATATGCTAGACTCCCCAACAAGATTAATGTCACACACTGTTGTTGAAAATAGGTGTCCGTCCAAGGTAGAGGAAATGATTTCCCAGATACCGGAATCACTTTGGACCAAGGATGGACAAGACACTGGATTGATGGCAAACGTAGCCCCAGTAGTTGTGCAAGTAAAAGATGGTAGGATAGCTCCAAAAATCCCACAATACCCTCTGAAGCCAGAGGTGGAGTTAGGAGTTTACCCTGTAATAGAGCGCTTGCTACAACAGGGCATTCTGGTAAGAACGTCCAGCACTGCCAATAGTCCCATCTTCCCTGTTAAAAAGAGTGGGGGGAGGGGTTACAGATTAGTGCAAGATCTAAGAGGGATCAACAAAATAGTTGAGAGTCAATTCCCCGTAGTGCCAAATCCAGCTGTCATCCTTATGCAAATCCCTCCCACTGCCAAATTTTTCACTGTGATTGACCTCTGCTCCGCTTTCTTCTCGGTACCTCTGCACCCTGACAGTCAATACTTATTCGCATTCACATACAGAGGAGTTCAGTACACTTGGACTCGATTACCACAAGGTTTCATAGACAGTCCAAGTATTTTCTCACAGGCCCTGCATGATTGTTTACAGTCTTTCCAACCAGAGAGTGGATCAATATTGATACAGTATGTGGATGATTTACTGCTGTGTTCAGATTCACTGGAAGCGTCCCTGAGAGATACGAAACAACTCCTGTTTCATCTTTCAGACACAGGACACAAGGTTTCCAAGGACAAGTTACAATTATGCCAGACCCGTGTAAAGTATTTGGGACACTGTCTGACACAAGGACTGAGACACCTTACCGCTGATAGAATTCAAGCAATTCGTGACATGACCCTGCCACAAACCCAGCAACAGATTAGAACATTTTTAGGAATGTGTGGGTATTGCCGTAACTGGATCCCAGGTTTTTCCATACTAGCCCTACGTTTGCAGGAGATGGTCTCCTCAAACAAACCTGATCGGATTTCGCACACAGACGAATCTGAGATGGCATTTGAGAGACTTAAACAGTGCCTAACGCAGGCACCAGCATTAGGTATGCCTGACTATGGGAAACCCTTTGAGCTGTACGGAACAGAGAGTGCTGGGTGCGCAGCAGGTGTCTTAACCCAGAAGCATGGTGATGCCAGCAGGCCGGTAGCCTACTATAGCGCTCAGCTAGATACGGTAGCGCGATCCCTCCCCACATGCTTGCGAAGTGTTGCAGCAATAGCATTGCTAGTCACAAAGAGCGAAGATGTAGTGCTAGGACACAACCTCACAATTCATACACCACATGCAGTGTCAACCTTACTGAATTCGGCCCAAACCAGACACGTCTCATCAGCGCGGTTTACAAGATGGGAATTGGCATTGATGGCCCCCGTAAACATCACCATAAGGAGATGCAGCGCATTAAATCCTGCAACGTATCTCCCTGGTGTGCCTGGACAGGCACAAAGGGTGGAGGATGAGAGTGATGGTGAAGGAGGATTTAATACAGGGGATGACACGCATGATTGTATGGAATATTTGACCCAAAATTTCACGGCAAGGCCTGACATCAGTGACAACCCACTGGAAGATGTAGATTTTACTTTCTACACTGACGGTAGTTGTCACAGACAGACGGATTTGGGAGACTTGTGTACTGGATACGCAGTCGTAGATGACCAAGGTACCATAGAAGCGGAACCGCTAGGCCCACCACACTCAGCACAAGTTGCTGAACTGGTTGCCCTGACCAGAGCATGCGAATTGGCTAAAGGCAAGTCAGCCAATATTTATACAGATTCTAGGTACGCCTTCGGAGTAGTCCATGATTTCGGGGCCCTATGGCGCCTCAGAAATTTCATGACGGCAGCTGGCACACCCGTAGCGCATGCAGCCCACATCAAAAGACTTCTGACAGCGATACAGGAACCCGACAGAGTGGCTGTTATCAAGTGTAAAGCTCACACATATAGCCAAGACCCGGTATCACTTGGTAACAGCCGAGCAGACGAAGCTGCTAAATCAGCAGCCGGTAACCCCATACAAACAGATAGTACACGACTGATGGTATTTAATACTGTAAACACACAGAAATTGTGTGAAATGCAAAATTTGTGTTCCCCACAGGAAAAGGCAGTCTGGAGGTCAAAAGGATATGGCCAGGAGTTCTCAGGACTCTGGACAGATGGACATGGTAAGCCAGTGGCACCCAGAGCATACCTTCCAAGTCTAGCGGAAGCAGCACACGGGCTGACTCATCTAGGCAAAGAAGGAATGTGTAAGCTAGTAAGAGCTTATTGGTGCGCCCCAGGATTTTCCTCCCATGCGGGTAAAAGAGCAATGACATGTCTCACCTGCTTGAGGAAGAATATCGGAGAGGCAATACCGACAGAGCCATCCCATATCCCTCCGACAGATGGCCCTTTCCAGGTAATACAGATTGATTTCATACAATTACCACCTTGTAGAAATTTAAAGTATGTTTTGGTCTGTATTGATGTATTCTCAAATTGGGTCGAAGCATTTCCCGCAGCCACAAATACCGCTGTGTTTACTGCAAAGAAAATTGTGCAGGAATTTGTGTGTAGGTATGGTATCCCTAGAATCATTGAAAGTGATAGGGGTACCCATTTTACAGGTGAAGTCTTTCAAACAATGTGTAAGTTGATGGGAATTAATAGTAAGCTGCACACTCCGTATCGCCCCCAGGCGAGTGCAAAGGTGGAAAGAGTAAACAGCACTATTAAAAATAAATTGAGCAAGGTAATGACTGAAACAGGACTGTTATGGCCTGAAACTTTGCCGATCGTATTATACAGCATCAGAACCACTCCCATGTCCCCTCTTAATCTGTCTCCTTTTGAAATTCTGTTTGGTCGACAACCTCATGTTATGATTAACCCCCAGGATGATTTTAAATGTAACAATGAAGTAACTGTAAAGTACTTGGTTAAGATGAGTAAGCAATTGAGGAATCAGAATGATAATCGAAAGTTGGTGATTCCTGATCTGCCAGACAGTAATTGTCATGACATTGAACCTGGGGATTATGTAATGATATGGAATTTTCTACGCTCAGGTTGCCTTATTGACAGATGGGAAGGACCATATCAAGTCTTATTGACCAGCACAACAGCATTGAAGGTTGCCGAGAGAGAGACTTGGGTCCATTCGTCTCATTGTAAAAAGGTCACTGACCCAGAGAGGTCCCGTGATAAAGAACAGACGGTAGAGGTTGTATCACTAGAGTGTCTGTTCAGGGAGGATTGAGACGACACCCGAGCGCTGAGAATAATAAGACCGGAAGCTTGTCGAGCCAGATTTCTTTTTCCCATTTGTTATTTTCTCCAGTTCCCACCTCCCTCCTATTTCCTTTCCCATTTCTTATTTTTCTCCTTTTACTCCTCTAAGATGGACTTGCCCCAAGAGACTGTGATCCGGATTTTCCTGTTGACCATGATGTTGACCAGAGTAGTCTGTTTCGGTGAGAGTACCATGGAGGTCGAGAAAGGATCGGGAATGGGTTCTGATGACCAGGATGCAGGCGTAGATTTCCAAGAACAACATAATCACAGAGTAAAGGCGAGTATCAGAAAACGATCAGGTAGCATTGACAATAGAAGGAATTGTGAAGGATTGTTAGCTGAAGAGAACTGCATCTGTAGGCATTGTGACAATATAGTTGAGGATGGGTGCATAAAGAAATGTCAGTCCAGTTTTAATGTCCACATGGACCGGCATCCATTGAGTGACTATCACTCCTTAGTGGGTAAAGTGTTAAATCAGACAGACTGTTGGGTATGCTCTCGAGTACCTCAAGGCCATAGCAAATCAGGACTAGTACCATTCCCTTTAACTGTAGGAGAGGTACTTGAGCTAAGTGGTGGGAGGCCGGTGGACAAGAGGTTTAATATCTCTAGTCCTCCTAGTTTGAAGCTCCACCAATATCATGTGGATAGGTCCTTAGTGTGCTTTAACATTTCCAATCCCCGAAAGCCGGGAAATTGGGAAGTGTCATGGAGTAATCAAACCATGACCTTTTCATACAGACCCGACAGAATGCCCATAGACACAGAACTTATACGCCAGATAGCCGACCATAGGAAATTTTTCCGGTATAGGTACACCTTAGGAAGTAGGACCATGCGAGTTGGAGAAGTATCACCAGGATACTGTGCACAGATCGTACAAACTGATACGTGTACTAAACAGATGGGAGAGTTAGGGTTAGGAGATTTCACATGGAAAATTTGTAACATGATAATGTCATACTCCGTCCCATATGTTCTCCCCGATGATGCATATTTCATATGCGGGAGGAAGGCGTATAAGTGGCTTGCCCCAAACTCAGAGGGATTGTGCTATATTGGGAAAGTACTGCCTGAAGTAATGACTGTAACCCATAACAAAATGAAAGATATTCACCGCAGTGCCCAAGCTCCTTATACTCACACTCATTACGAGCACGTCGTTAAACGGCACCTGATAGAGAGGACAGAGCATTCAGCCTCTGATCTGATCCATGAATCCACCGGGATTCAATTCCTACTCGCGTTAGATATCACTCGTACCGCCAGAGGAGTGATAAATTATAAATATATATCTGCGCTTGCAAATTTATTAGACAATATCACCGAAATGTATGACGACACATTCAGGTACACTGGGAAAGAGTTACAAGCCTACAAAACAGAACTGGTTCAGCATAGGATGATTCTCAATTACCTCACAGCTGTGACAGGCGGGTATTGTGTTACCCTAGCAACTCAATATGGAATAAAGTGCTGCACGTACATTACCAACAGCACGGAGGACCCAGCCGAGGTCATAGACCAAAAGATGGATGACATTTTACAATTAAAGTGGGAGTTTCGAAGGAAACACAATCTCACACTCGCTGCTGTGGGTAATGAGCTGACCAGTTGGGTGTCATTGTTGAACCCACGAAATTGGGTCTCGGGCTTAGGAGAATGGGCCCAAGGTATTATTATGGATGTAGGGAAATTTCTTTTGTGTATTCTGGGAGTCGTCATATTGGTTGGCCTGATATTTAGATGCGTTCGGGTTTTAGCGAAGTGTAAAGGTAGTACCAGGGTGATGAGTCTGAGGAGCGAGGACACTGTACTAACAACAACTAATCTGATTTATGACCCAACGATAGAGACAATGTTGTGATGAAAATGTGATTCCACGGTCCGTTTCTTTCACCCGTTTCTCCTTTGTTTTCCTCCAAGGTACAAAGACATCCGCTTGGAAGAAGAATTTGACAACCTCTTTTATACAGACCATTGATGAACTATGCTACAAGCCCCAAATATCCCTAGTGACTTTAAATTTTACGATAGCCCAAATATTTTAGTGACTAACTTTCTGGACAATGGAAAAACTTTTGCCGTCCTTTATAGCAAAAGCATCAGGAGACTACAGTCAACATGTACATCGAGACAAGACACAAGACAAGACCTCAATCGGCAAATGTATATTAAACTCACATAGTTTATGACTGCATTTACCATAATTGCTTCTTATCTTCATTTCTACAACCTTCAGGTAATGACACACATAGTCAATAGGGAATATAGGCACAGATATCAGCACTCACATATCCCCCCATTCATGTATCATCAACTAAAATGTGCTTCCCCATTTTGTTACAACTAAAAGCCGAAAAGAGCTCGGTAAAGTTTGACAGCCCATCCACAGACCCGTAATACGGGATAAGAAGGAATTCAAATGTATACTTCGCAATACCTCGAAGCTTGATTTAAAACACGTACGGCATGATGATACATGACCCCTCAAACATGGATTCATACACACATGCTTCTACTATCTCACTAGGTCATACCCTTTTCCCACCTGCTCCTCTCCTCCCTTTACCCAATCATAAAATTGTATTTGCATTATGACATATATTTTTCTTTTGAACTGTTTTAGGAAGTGGCAGTTATTGATGACTGCCAAAGGGTGGACTGTCAAAGTCGGAAAAATATCATGCTACACGTTGCCATATATTCACTTCATGCGCTTGCCCGCTGCACGTGCACATTCTCTCCCGTGCGTGCGGATACTCGCAGCTGCGTAATGGAGCTTCTACGGCCGTGCACATTGGCGCGTGGTATGTGCATTTACGGTAGAGTTTGTGTGCGTCTAGCGGGCGACTCAAATGTTAAATAATAAAACCAAATAGTATGTTTTATAGATAATGTTCCCCTTAATAATGACTGTAAGTTTGTTTAACGTAAAGGGTCGCTGGACAGAGGAATTCCTCTTTGTATGGTACGAAGGGTCAGACAGGGTTTGAGCAGCTGTGTCTGGTACCTAACTAAAGAACATTTTATTAGAAACAATCCGGTGCTGGTTAGGTAAAGATTAATCGCTCCTGCGTATAGTTATGGCCATTAGTAATTTCTGGACATTTACTATATTTGCGATTCATTACCCATGCGGCGGGAATCTTCAGATTCCCTCCCACCTGAGCAGTTTGATATAGTCACAGCCCACCTGTTCAAACTAACCTATGACCTTTTGTTATGATGCGAGGAGACATTCCTGTGTCCAATGAACAATGAGATTATAGGTCCCTTTGTAGTGTACTGTACGCAGTGTATATAAGATCAGCCAGCCTGGCCAGCTCAGTCTCACTCTCCACAAACGGTTTTCATCTTGACTAACTTGGAGCTGGTACCAGAAGCTGCGCAGCGATCGTTCCCAGTGTGTGTAAGTAATTCTCTGTAGCCAACTTGTTCTTTGTTTGTATTGGCCATACTCTCTCTCTCTCTCTCTCTGTTATAGTATAGGATTGTGACGCTATTGTATATTTCTGTCTAGATATTCTGTTAGAATGATATGTTAGCATGTAGTGTATGACTTGTAAACTGTTTCCCCTTTTCGATATAACTAAAAGCTTGTTAGTAAAGGTGTTGGAACCTTAGCAAGGTATCGTGTGTTTATTATATTGCAGAGGGTAATAGGAGCGTCTCAAACGCTCAAGCAGCTTTAGCATTAACAAGGTTAAGCAGCGTTACATCGCTACAGTATTTCAGTACAAGGTTTACAGTATAAGAGTATCCTTTCTGTGTGTTACATTCAAGGTTTACTGATTGTCATCCCGTGAGCGTCTGCGCCGCTCGTGTTCTCCTCGTGGACTCGAGCGTCCGCTACGCTGGTAGCGTAGCATTACGGTAGTCGGCCGCCTATAGCGGGCTCGACACCACGCATTAAGCTGTGAGCGAGCGTGTCGCATGTGCGTCTCGATCACGGCCGAGCGTATGCTACGCTAAGTGCATACCCTTACGGTACCCCACACGCCAATTGCGTACTGAGTCTCTTACCCATTTATAGTGAATGTTATAAGATAAATAGTTAGCTTTATCACCGTGATGATATCAGATGAGGCCATGCCCACTATAATGAGACCACGCTCATTTTAATGAGGTCACACACCCTTGCCGGGATCGCGCGTGCCTCCGGCGCGCATGCTTTTTGTTTTTTTATAGCTATGGGGGGGCGCATTTTTTTGATGGCAATGGGGGGGGCGCATTTTTAAATCTCGCACTGGGAGACAAATTGGCTAGAAACAGCCCTGGCAGGCTACACTATGTATCACCGCTTTCCATAAGAGGCACACAGCTGACAACCTCTTACGGAAACTGAGGAACATCATCGCAGAATGGCTTACCCCAATTAGACTCTCCTGGGGATTTGTGATATCGGACAACGCCACCAATATTGTGCGTGCATTACAACTGGACAAATTCCAGCACATCCCATGTTTTGCACATACAATTCATTTGGTGTTGCAGAATTTTTTGAAAAATGAGAGGGGTGTACAGAAGATGCTGTTGGTGGCCCGAAAAATTGCGGGCCACTTTTAGCATTCTGCCACTGCGTGCCGAAGACTGGAGCACCAGCAAACACTCCTGTACCTGCCCTGCCATCAACTGAAGCAAGAGGTGGTAACGAGGTGGAATTCAACACTCTATATGCTTCAGAGGATGGAGGAGCAGCAACAGGCCATTCAAGCCTATACATCCACCTACGATATAGGCAAAGGAGGGGTAATGCACCTGACTCAAGCGCAGTGGAGAATGATTTCTGTCTTGTGCAAGGTTCTCCAACACTTTGAACTTGCCACACGTGAAGTCAGTTCAGACACTGCCAGCTTGAGTCAGGTCATTCCCCTCATCAGGCTTTTGCAGAAGCTGCTGGAGAAATTGAAGGAGGAGCTAAGACGGAGCGATTCCGCAAAGTATGTGGGACTTATGGATGCAGCCCTTCATTCGCTTTGCCAGGATTCAAGGGTGGTCAATATGTTGAAATCAGAGCACTACATATTGGCCACCACGCTCGATCCTAGGTTTAAAGCCTACGTTGTATCTCTCTTTCCAGCAGACACAAGTGTGCAGAGGTGCAAAGAACTGCTGGTTAGTAAATTGTCAACTCAAGCGGAACGTGACCCATCAACAGCTCCTCCTTCAATTTCTCCCGCAACTGGGGCTGCAAGGAAAAGGATAACATTTCCTAGCCCACCCGCTGGCGGTGATACAGGGAAGTCAGGAGCGAAAGCTGACATCTGGTCTGGACTGAAGGACCTGCCAATGATTACTGACATGTCTACTGTCACTGTATATGATTCTGTCACCATTGAAAGAATGGTGGAGGATTATATGAGTGACAGCATCCAAGTAGGCATGTCAGACAGTCTGTACGTATACTGGCAAGAAAAAGAGGCAATTTGGAGGCCCTTGCACAAACTGGCTTTTTTTTACCTAAGTTGCCCCCCCTCCAGTGTGTACTCCAAAAGAGTGTTTAGTGCAGCCGGTAACCTTGTCAGCGATCGGCGTAGGAGGTTATTCCACAAAATCTGGCGAAGATGATGTTCATCAAAATGAATTATAAAGTCTTCCGGGAAGACCTTTACCAGCAATTGCCTCCAGAAAGTACACAGGAACCTGTGATGGTGGATTCCAGTGGGGATGAATTAATACTCAGTGAGAAGGATGTACACGGTGAAAGGGGTGAGGAATCGGAGGATGATGATGAGGTGGACATCTTGCCTCTATAGAGCCAGTTTGTGCAAGGAGAGATTGATTGCTTCTTTTTTGGTGGGAGCCCAAACAAACCAGTCATTTCAGCCACAGTTGTGTGGCAGACCCTGTCATTGAAATGATGGGTTTGTTAAAGAGTGCATGTCCTGTTTATACAACATAAGGGTGGGTGGGAGGGCCCAAGGACAATTCCATCTTGCACCTCTTTTTATTCTTTGCATCATGTGCTGTTAGGGGACTAGTTTTTTTAAGTGTCACTCTGTCTGTAACTGCAGTGCCACTCCTAGATGGGCCAGGTGTTTGTGCTGCACACTTGTGTCGCTTATCTTGGCCATCCAGCTACCTCATTGCACCTCTTTTTCTTCTTTGCATCATGTGCTGTTAGGGGACTAGTTTTTTTGTGCCATCCTGTCTGTAACTGCAGTGCCACTCCTAGATGTGCCAGGTGTTTGTGCCGCACACTTGTGTCACTTAGCTTGGCCATCCAGCTACCTCATTGCACCTCTTTTTTTTTCTTCGCATCATGTGCTGTTAGGGGACTAGTTTTTTTGTGCCATCCTGTCTGTAACAGTGCCACTCCTAGATGGGCCAGGTGTTTGTGCCGTACACTTGTGTCATTTAGCTTGGCCATCCAGCTTCCTAATTGCACCTCTTTTTCTTCTTTGCATCATGTGCTGTTTGGGGACTAGTTTTTTTTAAGTGCCATCCTGTCTGTAACTGCAGTGCCACTCCTACATGGGCCAGGTGTTTGTGCCGCACACTTGTGTCGCTTAGCTTAGTCGTACAGCCACCTCGGTGCAACTTTTAGGCCTAAAAACAATATTGTGAGGTGTGAGGTGTTCAGAATAGACTGGAAATGAGTGGAAATGATTGTTATTGAGGTTAATAATACTTTAGGAGCAAAATTACCCCCAAATTCTGTGATTTTAGCTGTTTTTTTTTTTTGTTTTGTTTTTTTAAATCATCCAGATCCAAAACCAAAACCAAAACACGAAAGGGTGGTTTTGGCAAAACCAAACCAAAACCAAAACACAAAAATGGAATTAGAACCAAAACCAAAACACAAAACACGAAAAGTGCCAGCCGCACATCTCTACCAATTACATTAAAATATATGAACGACCTCGTTCATTAATGAACGAGATATCGTTCATATCTTTCAGTGTGTAGGCACCAACGATGAACGATGCGCGGCCCCACGCTCGTTCATCATTGGTGCCCGCTCGTTTAAACATGCAGGCCAATATGGACAATCTCGTCCATATTAGCATGCAGGGCTATGGGGCCTGATGACGTGGGGAGTGAAGAAACTCACACACTCACTCCCTGTTTCACGAGTGTCGGCAGTCACTCTCTGCAGTCCACACACTGGGCCTAATTCAGACCTGATCGCTAGCAAGCAATTTTTGCACTGCTGCTATCAGTCGCCACCCATAGGGGAGTGTATTTTAGCTGTGCAAGTGTGCGAACGCATGTGTAGCAGAGCTGTACAAACTGATTTTGTGCAGTCTCTGAGTAATCCAGGACTTACTCAGCCGCTGCGATCACTTCAGCCTGTCCGGGACCGGAATTGACGTCATGAACCCTCCCTGCAAACGCATGGACACGCCTGCGTTTTTCAAAACACTCCCTGCAACGGTGAGTTGCCACCCACAAACGCCTTCTTCCTGTCAATCTCCTTGCGAACGCCCGTGTGAACGGATTTGTTGCACAAACCTATCGCTGAGCGGTGATCCGCTTTGTACCCGTGCGCCTGCGCAATGCGGTGCATACACATGTGCAGTTTAGACCTGATCGCCCGCTGTACGAAAACGCAGCCTAGCGATCAGGTCTGAATTAGTCCCACTGTGCATTGTCAAAAAGAGCTGTGCACGGGGACACTGGGGTCTATTCTTGAAGCAGTGAAAAGAGTGGAGACGTGAGCCAGTGGAGAAGTTGACCATGGCAACCAGTCAATGTTGAGGTAACATTTATAAAGTGCACTCTTCAAAATTATATGTAGCAGCTGATTGGTTGCCATGGGCAACTTCTCTACTGACTCATCCACGCCTTCATGAACAGACACCACTGACACTGAGCTGACGGTATCCGTACTCCAGTTCGACACCAAAAAGGTCGACACACCTTAGGTCGACACCAATTTGTCGACACGCCTTAGGTCGACATGGGCACAAGGTCGACATGGACAAGGTCGACATGAGTTTTTCACTTTTTTATTTTATGAACTTTTTCATACTTTACGATCCACGTGGACTACGTTTGGGAACGGTAACCTGTGCCGAGCGCAGCGTTCGCTCGCTATGCGAGGGGACTCGGTGCACTAATTGGGGTTCCCGGTCACTGGGGGTCATGCCGAGTTGATCGCTAGCTGCCGTTGTTCGCAGCGCAGCGATCAGGCTAAAAATCTGCATTTCTGTGCATGCGTATGGGCCGAAATGCGCACGCGCGTCATACGGGTACAAAGCCCATTGTGGTTGTGCACAGGTTGTAGCGAAGTTTTCAGTCGCACTGGCGGCCGCACGAAGATTGACAGGAAGGGGGCGGTTCTGGGTGTCAACTGACAGTTTTCAGGGAGTGTTTGCAAAAACATAGGCATGACTGGCCGTTCGCTGGGCGGGTATATGACGTCAAATCCGGACATGAATAGGCTGAAGTGATCGCAAGCGCAGAGTAGGTTCAGAGCTACTCTGAAACTGCACAAACTGTTTTTCCAGAGCTCGGCTGTGCATGCGTTCGCACTTCTGCTAAGCTAAAATACACTCCCCAGTGGGTGGTGGCATAGCATTTGCATGACTGCTAAAACTAGCTAACGAGGGATCAACTCGGAATGACCCCACTCTACGAAGAAAACGACACCATTATAAAAAAAACAACTCATGTCGACCTTTTTCCACGTCGACCTAAGGTGTGTCGACCTGGAGCCCCAGACCCGAGCTGACTAGCGGCAATGTATGGTATTGCTCCTCTCTAAACCGTATCCTTCTGAATCTGATCACAATGTGAGCGTGAGGGCCTCCTCGGGGCATCACTAGCACCAAAAGACTTCCCCGGGACTCCTCCTCATGTACCGACTCCCGGCTGGTACGGGGTGGCCGGATCTCACATTCAGGGAGGGAACTCCTCCTCGTCCTTCTGACAGTGTCTCTGCTTCCAGGTCGTTTCTCTCATAGCCTGTCTTGGCTGCCATTCCAGGCCACTTCTCTCCGGCGCCTCCGGTAAGCAGCGCGAGCCCATTCCTCGCCGCGGATTCCCCTAATGCACCCTCCGTCCGCGAGCCACATTTACCGCCTCGCGCTCCCCTTTTAACGAGTGGCATGCCCGGCATGCGGCCATTATTACGGTCATTGCTACCATTGTCCTAGTCTCGTCCCATGTCCCCATCACCGTACACAGCAGCCTCTCAGCGCTGCAGCACCCTTTCGCTGCCAGGAAGAGTGATCTTCCCTGTCACCAATGCAGTGACTATCAGAACTACACCAGGACAGTAATACTATGCAGACACATATAGTGCATAGGTAGCCACAGTGCCGTACACCACACAGTAGGGGTTACATTTATTAAGCCAAAATCATGCAGAAACAGTTATTGGGTAATTTTACCACAGGTGATGACATTAATCTGTGGGTCCTTCCCTGGCTTCCTTAAATAAATCCCAATAATATTTGATTTGTATACTATCACAGAGCGACCAGCTGGATTGTGAACATGCAAAACAATGCGTTTCGTAAAGTGAATGTGTACAGTACCTGTATTAATGTGGCTGCACTGTATAAATGTCACCTGTGCCCTTTGTTTCATTTCCCCATTTTCTTTATATGCCTTTCCAGCAGACATATTGCACTGTGTAATTACCCCCTGCTTTGCTGCTGTACAAATAAATAAAAGATGATAATACATTTAAACAGACTATCCAGTGACAGGAATAACTGCAGGGAAAAGCGCTCACAATTCAAATGTTCTCTTACGTCCTAGAGGATGCTGGGATCCACGTTAGTACCATAGGGCAGTGGTTCCCAAACTGTGTGCCGTAGCACCCTGGGGTGCCTCAGGACACTAGCAGGGGTGCCTTGGATTGGTGGTCCAGGACCAATTCAAACTATTTTTGGTCAAAGTAATAGACAAAACCAGTGCTGGTGGCTGTCAATCATAAAATATGAGGACAAACAGAAGCAAATATTGTCCCGCAACACGCTAAAGAAACTATGGGTGACACAAACATAATTTACCTATTGTTTTCTAAAATTCTCAATAAGAAACTTTTGGCTTAGGGGTGCCGTGGAAAAATTCTGATACTCTAGGGCGTCATGAGTAAAAAAAGTTTGGGAACCACTGCCATAGGGTATAGACGGGTCCACTAGGAGCCACTGGCACTTTAAGAGTTTAAGGGGTACATTTACTAAGCAGTGATAAGAGCGGAGAAGTGAGCCAGTGGAGAAGTTGCCCATGGCAACCAATCAGCACTAAAGTAACATCTATAATTTGCATACTATAAAATGATACAGAGCTGCTGATTGGTTGATGGAGAAATTTCTCCACTGGCTCACTTCTCCGCTCTAATCTCTGCTTAGTAAATGTTCCCCTAAGAGTGTGGGCTGGCCCGCTATGCCCCTCCTACCAGACCTAGTTTAGAAAATGTGCCCGGAAGAGCCGTTCACAGCTAGGGGAGCTCTACAGAGCTTCTTTATTAAAATTTAATTTAGAGTTTATTATTTTACAGGGAGGCTGCTGGCAACAGCCTCCCTGCTTCGAGGGACTAAGGGGAGGTAGTAGTGTTCGCCCTGCGGGTTCTGAGCCACTATCTTCGCTGACAGGACACTGAGCTCCTGAGGGGATGGAAAGTTCCCCGCCACAGGGGATCGCTCACCCCGGCATTATGCCGCCACCCCCTTACAGAGCCAGAAGATCAGAAGAGGCGAGATATGGCGGCACCAGGGTAGGAGCACAGCTCTGAGCAGCTGCGCTCCGGGAAGGCTCAGCGGCACACAGTGTTGGCGCTTTGAGGCGCGTCCTGAGCCAGCGACTTAATACCCTACACTGGTCACAGACGCTAACCGGAGACTGAATCCCCAGGCTAGCGTCACAATCCTCCGTACTCAGCCTCAACAGGGGACGGAATCCCCCGCCTTTCGACGGAGTCCTCAGGCCAGTATAAAGAATTTGTGCAGGAAGATGCGCCATCTTGAAGGGGTGGAGCTTCTCAGAGCCGACCTAGCAGTGTTCAGCGCCATTTTCCTGCCTGCAGTTCCTGTACACAGACGCTGACAGAGCCGTCCCTCCAAGCAACTCCAGCGCTATCCTGTGCGGTACCAGGGGGTTGTAGAAGGGGGGGGGGGAGGTGGTGAATTAGATCCGTGTAACTATTACAGTACACAGTGGGCGCTGATAAGGGGTGTCCTTTATATATAACAGCGCTGTGAGTGGGTTGGCTCTGATCTGTGTCTCTCTTGCCATTCTCAGGGGGGAAACTCTGTCTAACTGTGTGTGTGTGTGGAGTGTTTGGGGTCTCCAGTCAGCTACGTCCAGGGACTCTGTGTCATATGCAGCTGAGGACATGTCCTCTCAGGATGATCTCATTCCATGTAATCAGGATTGCACTGTTTGTAGCGCAGATACCAGCAAGGGAGCTGGAGTGGTTATCCTCTATCAAAACTATGATTTCTCATACGTCCTAGAGGATGCTGGGGACTCCAAAAGAACCATGGGGTATAGATGGATCCGCAGGAGCTTGGGCACACTATAAAGACTTTTAAACTGGGTGTGAACTGGCTCCTCCCTCTATGCCCCTCCTCCAGACCTCAGTTAGACTTTGTGCCCAGGAGTGATGGGTCACACACTAGGGGAGCTCTACTGAGTTTCTCTGAAAGACTTTGTTAGGTTTTTTATTTTCATGCAGACCTGCTGGCTACAAACTCCCTGCAGCGTGGGAGTGAGGGGAGAGAAGCAGGACCTACTTCTTCTTAGTTTAAAGGCTCTGCTTCTCGGCTACTGGACACCATTAGCTCCAGAGGGTTCGATCACTTGGTGAGCCTAGCTGCTTGTTCCCAGAGCCACGCCGTCAACCCCCTCGCAGAAGCCAGAAGAAAGAAGCCGGGTGAGTATGTGAAGAACAGAAGACTTCAGTGACGGCAGAAGACTTCAATAACGGAGGTAACAGATCGTGCTACACTCCATGCTCCCACACACCAAAGCACTCACAGGGTGCAGGGCGCTGGGAGGGAGCGCCCTGGGCAGCAGGTTACTGTTTTCTTTTAAGGCTGGCATTAAAGCAGATTGGTGCTGGGGCACTGTCTCTCCTACCCCCGCCAGCATATAACAGCGCACTGCGCGCCATTCCTCCCTGCACCCAGCTCCCACGGGTGCAGGCCGCTGGGGGGGGAGCGCCCTGGGCAGCATTTTAGAATCTGATGGGCTGTTTATGATCAGTCTCGCGGTGCCGAGGCTCCGTGTCTCGGACCCCCGGCAGCACATTGTAGCGCACTACGCGCCGTTTCCTCCCCGCCGCCGGCTCTCTCGGGTACAGGGTGCTGGGGGGGGGGGAGCGCCCTGGGCAGCATATTAAGGACAGTGTGAGGTTAACTGGCGGTGACGAGGCTCTGTGCCCCGGACCCCGCTAGCGTGTTCCAGTGCGTTACGCGCCATTTCTCCCCCGACGCCAGCTCCTTGGGTGCAGGGCGCCGGGACGGAGGGGGGCGCCCTGGGCTGCATTGTTTATTCATATATATTGGTCCCCGGCGCCACACGCGATACCGCCGGGCATAAGGGCGGTCGTGCGCCGCGTCAGTGCTCACACACACCAATGGTTTACTTGGGTCCAGGATGCACGGGGGCGCCCTGAACGGCAGTATTTGAGTATATATATATATATATATATATATATATATATATATATAGTGGATTTACACTATATAAGGGCCCAGACTATATGTATCTCACTGAAGGGGCGAGAAAGCGCTGGGAGGAGGCGGAGCTTAGTCCTAAGAATGGAGTCAGCGCCATTTTCCTCACATCCCCGCCAGAACTTACTGTATTGTAAGATGGAGGGGGGCACAGTGTTTTTACTGCTATATGGTTGTCATATAGCATTATGTTGGATAACGGATGCATAATCCTTGTTGTAATACATACATTCACTGTTTCCCTGTTAGTTTACCCACTATTGGTTGTCGACATGTGTCGACAGGTGTGGGGGCTTAATTACGAGCGGTTGTGGGGATATCTGGTGGCTGCGCCGACACACGGCAGTACTTGATTCGGAAAATTAAGTATTACCAAGTTGGTTTTGGTGTGCTTAAAACAATTAACACATTCGGGAAGTCACAATGGTTTGTGGATGCCCTGTCGGCATCAACAGTATTTCCTGGGTAAAAAAATTGTCAGGCAGTTATTGCCTTGTACCTATATATATATATGTATATATTCAGGTGTTTGTGGGGGGAGTCTTATCAAAATTGTATTTGTATGCTTCCCTCAGACCTCTCGGGGTTCCCAATTATTATTATTATTTTTTGCCCAATTACTATCCCTTGCTGTCGACATTTACTAAAGTTTTCTGTCGACCATAACGTTCCAGGTAGATCCACATCGGGAGCATGTCAGTACATGGTCATACACATTCACAACACATTACTGTCTCTAGGGACCTGGCTGGTCGGGACAATCCACTTGCATATAGGTTATGTCTATATGTTTATATATGTAGATATGGGTTTATATATGCATGAGTTGGATATATGTGTTTTATTGTGTGTTGCAGGATGTTTATCAATGAATCCTGAAATAATGGTATTCTTAACATGTGCTGGTCGCTCTGTTGATTAAGCTCTAGATTGGCCGTGACGAGTTGGTTTCGATCCTCTCGAGGAGTCCGAATATTATTCTCTTCACAACGCGGAGAGAAAATTATGACAGTCAACTCCTGGTCGACGCAGAGCCCGGTCGCAAAGGATCATACACAGGCAGCTAAGTGAAATTTTATTTCTATATTTTGACCTTATTTACACTGTATGCACTTGAGAAAGTGTTGTATTCGGTAGGCATCCGACAGTATTACCCTACCCAGAGTGGGTAGCCTTGCCTATGTTTGTTCTACCTTATAACATTCCAGCAGGCTGCCACGTGACAGCAGGAGGTGTGACCGGAAAGATGCGGAGGATGTCTCAGGGAGATGCTGGAGGATGGTGTACAGCTGTGGGTGTGGCCTCTGTTCAGTCACTCTCAGCGGATTCCTCTGGTAACTCTAATTTCGTGAGTTAGCCTCCCTCACGACGGTTGGTGATGCATTCTTTTGTAGGGTGCAGTAATTTTTAACCGGTTCGATACCGTTCTTTTTTCTTTTCATTTTTCTGTACAGACAGTGAAAGGTGAAAAGGTAAGTGGTCTGCGGTCTTGTTAGGTTCGCAGAAGTGGATGTCGTTTCTGTTTCCACTACATCCACCACTTGTCGCGGAGTCTATCTGGCGGGTTCCCACTCCGGTGACCACTTGTCTGATAAGTTTCTGTTAGTCCAGGAATAGACTAGGACCTGTGAGTTATTCATAGAATCTAAAGGGGGACATTCTGAGTTCCGGTTGTCTCCCCTTACTGTTTTTCTAATAGTCCTTGCCGTTCCCTTCTGGAAGGGGAGATAGTACGCGATACCATACAGAAGTGCGTCAGGTTCAGGACAGTCTCTGGCTGTTCCTGTATTAAGGTACAAATCGTTGTTTCTCTCTGACTATTTTTAGACACAGGGATGGCTGTTGTTCCCAACGACGCAGACGTCGAAAGTGGGTTTCAGACTAGATGCGGACCGGTTATGGTTCGGTGTTTTTCCTGTGGAAAGAGGTCTGAGGATCCAGAGTTGGATCGGGTTTGAGGTGACACCTCATCAATATGTTCCGTTTATAAAACAGATGGCTGCGGCCTAAGGGGCCTTTTTCGGTGAGCAGGTCTATTATCAGAGTGGTTTATGGGACCAGTTGGGAATCTGGTCTGGGGCTCACCTGCGCATGCACCGGAATATAATCCAAACGGCCGGGACATCGCTCCGGTGGTGTCTGTTCGGTTCTCTCCTTCTAGAGGAATGTAGGTTCGGGATCCAGGTTAGAGCCTGGTGTACGTGCATACAGATCTCCGATGCTGGGGAGCAGTCTTTTACAAGGGACGTATTTCCAGAGGATATAGTCAAGTTAAAAAACTTGTCTACTGTAAGCTTTCTGGAATTAAGAGCTATTTTCGACGAACGTATTCTTCGTGTTCTGCCCGTGTTAGTTCTGCCGGACGACTTGTCAGCAGTGGCGTAGGTAGGCCGCTATGGCGGAACATGGAGCAACCGGCATTGGCAGAAGTTGCACAGGTTGCAGTTGAAGGGGAGGTCTGGAAAACACTATATTAGCAGTCTTCGTTCCGGAGGTAAATGACGGGGGAATAGATTTCCTCTGCTGACGCGATATCCAGCTGGACAAAATTCGGTCATCATCGAGAAGCTTTACCAGACGTGACAAGTCTTTGAGGAGTGTCGCAATTGGACATTTTGGCGTCTCGCCTCAATGAGAGGCCTCAAGGAGATTATTCCAGGTCAAGGGACACTCAAGATATAGTAGTGGACTTCCTCGTGACACCGTGGGTGTCTTTAGTCGGTCTATGTGGCCTCTCAGCTTTCACTTTTCTCGCGGTGGGGAGCGGAAGTTGTTAGAACGTTCCGGTGTTCCTCTTGAATCTGGGCTAGCCAACGAGGGTTGGCTATCCAGTTTTTCATGATTTACTCATAGAAGATTACGGCCCTCTTCCTCTACGTGAGATAATGTTACAACAAGATCAGGGCGTGTAGCATGACTTACCGCGGCTGCGTCTGATGGCGAGGCGGTTGAATGCCATATCCTAAGCCGAACGGGTGTTCCCGGTGAAGTCGTTTCCTCAATTCTTCAGGCTAGGAAAGAACTAACGACAAAGAGTTACCACTGCAGTTGGAGTACTTATATGTCTCGGTGTGTATCCACGAAGACTCCTATGGAAGTCTTTCAGCTAGGTCGTGCTTATCCATACTTTACAAGCCGGTAGGGAGGCAAGCCTAATAAGTTTCTTTACAAAATTTCTCTCTCGGAAGGTGGTCATGCTATTGGCTTTAACATCCGCAAGGCGGGGGTCGGAAGTGGTGTGTTTTGTCTCACAAGACCCTTGCTTGATTTTTCAGGTGGATAGAGAGGAATTGGGTACTAGGTTGGTAGTTCTACCTAGAGTCGTTTCTGGGTTTAACAGAAATCGGCCTATTTTGTTGCTGGTAGTTACTTAGGCATTAACTGTTTCAAATTTCCTCGATCTAGCCGGGGATTTGAGTATGTAATTCGCCAATTTGGCTCAGTGTGGAGTAACAGAAGCTCTATTTGTCTGGCATGTTCCCAGCGTAGTTTGGGAGATTCCGTTATGCAGTCTGTTACACCCTGATTCTGTGATGCGGTTTGGCATGTTCATTCTATGGCTGGATTGCCATCGCCGAGGTAGGTGGAGGTCCATTCTTCTGGGAAGATGGGCTTATCTTGGGCAGATGCCCGGGGAGTCTCGGCGCGTCAATTTTGCCGAGCGGATTCTTGGTCGGGATCAAACGCTTTTGCTATACTCTACAAGTTTGATATCCGATTTGTTGGGGACCTTTTTCGTTTGCTCATTCGGCGCTGCAGAGTCGTTCGCACTCTCCCGCCCGTTTTGGAGCTTTGGTATAATCCCCATGGTCCTTTTGGAGTCCCCAGCATCCTCTAGGACGTATGAGAAAATAGGATTTTGGTACCTACCGGTAAATCCTTTTCTCCTAGTCCGTAGAGGATGCTGGGCGCCCGTCCCAGTGCATACTGTGTCTGCAGTTATTGCTTGTGGTTACACCCTGGTGGTGTGTTTTCTCTGTCAGGCGGTGGATACCGTTGTTCATGCCATGGCATGCGGGGTCTTATTTTTGCTTATATGGACACACGGTTAGTGTTACATATTCTCTCAGCATGGGGCTGTAGTTTGTGCATGCCGTTGGCTGGTATTCTACTGAATGCCACGTTCTACGGTGTGTTTGAGGTGTGAGCTGGTTTGACACTCACTGTTTTATAACATTAAATTCTTTCCTCGAAATGTCCATCTCTCCTGGGCACAGTTTTCTAACTGAGGTCTGGAGGAGGGGCATAGAGGGAGGAGCCAGTTCACACCCAGTTTAAGTCTTTATAGTGTGCCCAAGCTCCTGCGGATCCGTCTATACCCCATGGTCCTTTTGGAGTCCCCAGCATCCTCTACGGACTAGGAGAAAAGGATTTACCGGTAGGTACCAAAATCCTATTTTCTCTTATGTCCTAGAGGATCCTGGTGTCCACAATAGTATCATGGGGTATAGACGGGTCCACCAGGAGCCATTGACACTTTGCGAGTGTGGGCTGGATCCTCCCTCTATGCCCCTCCTACCAGACTCAGTTTAGAAAATGTGCCCGGAGGAGCCGGTCACAGCTAGGGGAGCTCTACTGAGCTTTTCTAGTTAGTTATTTTTAGAGTTTATTTTTTTACAGGAGGCTGTTGGCAACAGCCTACCTGCAACGAGGGACTAAGGGGGGGAGCAGTGTCCGCCCCGCGGGGTCTGAGCCACTGTCTCAGCTGACTGGACACTGAGCTCCAGAGGGGTCGGAACGTTCTCCGCCACAGGGGACCGAACCCTGCAGCATGCCGCCAACCCCTTACGGTGCTGAAGAGTGGTAAGTGAGACACCGACCCCCCTAGCAAGCGGGGGCCGGTGTGAAGATGTCGGCAACGGGGAGGGGTAACTGCGCTCCTATGAAGGTTTAGAGGCACATGGTGCGGGGCTGTGAGGGGCGCCCTGAGCCAGCGCTTACCCCCACACTGGTCATCAAGTCTGTCGGGGTCCGCGGATCTCAGCCAGCAAGTTTTACCTCAGGCCAGTATAATTTTTGAAGAGCGGGAAGACAGCACCATTAAGGGGGCGGAGCTTCTCAGAGCGGACCCAGCAGCATTCCAGCGCCATTTTCCTGCCTGCACAGCGCTGGATGGAAGAACAGGTCCCTCCACAGCAACTCCAGCTTTCAGTACACGGTACCAGGGGGTTGTAGAAGGGAGGGGAGGCTGTAAAACGACTGTGTCTCCTATTAAGGGACACAGTCTGCGCTGACAAGGGGTTTCCCTTTGCTGAAAGCGCTGTGTGTGGGTTGGCTCCGATCTCTGTGTCTCTCTTGGGGGGGGGAACTCTGCCTCCACCTGTGTGTGTGGTGGTCTCCTTTAGCTATGTCCAGGGACACTGTGTCATATGCTGCAGAGGATTTATCCTCCCAGGATGATCCCATTCCTTGTAATCAGGTTGGCACTGGTTTAGCACAGATTCCAGCAAGGGAACCAGAGTGGTTTTCCTCTATCAAATCTTGGATTTCTGAGATTTCTGACAGGGTTGCAAGTAATGAATCTGCAACCCAGGCATTATAGAGCTCTATGGCTGCGTGGCCTATTTCTGGTAACTCAGGACACACCGCTATATACCCCCACAAACGTGTGCTTGGGCATGTCACGGATGACACGGATACCGATTTTGACACTACAGATGGTGATGGGGATGTATTACGGGGGTGCGCATCTCTTGCAAAGGGGGTTCAATTGTTGATAGAGGCTATCAGGGATATGTTAAATGTTAATGATACCACACCTTAGCAGGTTGAGGAGGCTTTTTTCACTGAAAATAAAAAAGCCCCGCTAACCTTCCCTGTGTCAAAGGAATTGAATGCTATATTTGAAAAAGCATGGGAAAACCCTGAGAGAAAATTCCAGGTCCCTAAAAGGATCCAGGTGGCATTTCCTTTCCCTGAGGAGGATAGAAAAAAATGGGAAAACCCGACGATTGTTGACACGTCTGTGTCCAGACTCTCAAAGAAGGTGGTTTTACCTGTTCCAGGATCTACCGCCGTAAAGGAGCCGGCTGATAGGAAAATTGATAATACACTTAAATCAATGTGTACTGCTTCAGGGGACATATTACGTCCCACTATTGCTACTACATGGATTGGATACGATGGATAGGGATGACGTTGCATTGGATTTAGGCAACATACATGATTCTGCAGGTTTTATGGTAGAATCCATGAAAGACCTGGCTTCCATGGCTGCGGGAATCTCTTCCATGTCTGTTTCAGCTCGTCGGGGACTATGGCTGCGCTGCGCCAGTGGTCGGCCGACGCGGAATCCAGAAGAAGTGTGGAGTACCTACCCTATACAGGTCAGGCTCTCTTTGGGGAAGCTCTAGACGCATGGATATCCACCGCTACAGCGGGTAAGTCTCCGTTTCTTCCCTCAGCAGCACCTGCTCCGAAGAAATCTTTCTCTCCTTCTGCAACGCAGTCCTTTCGGCCTAACAAGCCTAGAAAGGCCAGAACACCCAATACCTTCTTTAGGGGAGGTCGGGTTAAGTCCAAGAAACCTGCCGCTGCAGGTTCCCAGGAACAAATGCCTACTTTGGGTATGCCTAAGTCCTCCGCATGACAGTGGACTGCACGCCCCGGTGGTGGGGCCAGTGGGAGCAAGACTCAGACACTTCAGTCCGGCTTGGATCCCTGGGTGATAGATATTGTGTCTCAGGGATACAGGCTGGAATTTCAAAGCCTCCCTCCTCATCGCTTTTTCAAGTCAGGCTTACCAACTCTGTTGGAGGACAGCACAGTAATACAAGACGCTGTCCAAAAGCTGGTGGAGGCACAGGTCGCTGTGCCATTGCCACCTCACATGCTGACCAAAGGTTACTATTCGAACCTTTTCGAGGTACCGAAATCGGATGGTTCGGTCAGGCCCATTCTGAACCTAAAACCATCTCAAGTTCAAGATGGAGTCTCTCAGGGCGGTGATATCAGGTCTGGAAGAAGGGGAATTCCTGGTATCACTGGATATCAAGGATGCGTACCTCCACATTCCGATCTGGCTGCCGCATCAGGCTTATCTCCGCTTCGCATTGCTGGACTGTAATTTCAAGTTCCAGGACCTGCCATTCGGCCTCTCCACAGCACCGAGAGTGTTTACCAAGGTGATGGGGGAAATGATGATTCTCCTCCGCAAGCAAGGTGTGAACATCATTCCATATCTGGACGATCTGCTGATAAAGGCATCATCCAAGGAGAAGCTACTGCAGTCCATTGTTCTCACAACACGACTGCTCCAGAGTCACGGTTGGATTCTGAACCTTCCAAAGTCACATTTGGAACCAACCCAGAGGTTGTCCTTTCTGGGAATGATCCTGGATACTGAAGTGCAGAGGGTGTTTCTTCCGCAGGAAAAGGCGTTGGTGATACAAGCTATGGTTCGGGATGTCCTGAAGCCACCCCGGGTGTCGGTTCATCAATGCATTCGCCTATTGGGAAAGATGGTGGCCTCTTACGAGGCTCTCCAGTACAGGAGGTTCCACACTCGGACCTTCCAACTGGATCTCCTGGACAAGTGATCGGGATCTCGCCTCCACATGCACCAGAGAATTTGTCTGTCGCCACGGGTAAGGATTTCACTCCTCTGGTGGCTCTAATTGCCTCACCTTCTGGAAGGCCGCAGGTTCGGGATTCAGGACTGGGTCCTTCTAACCACAGATGCGAGCCTCCGGGGCTGGGGAGCAGTCACTCAAGGAGTAACCTTCCAAGGATGGTGGTCAAGCCTGGAAGCCGGCCTGCCCACCAACATCCTGGAACTAAGAGCTGTCTACAACGGTATTCTTCAGGTGGCCCCTCTTCTGAGAAATTGGGCCATTCAAGTGCAGTTGAACAACGTAACAACAGTGGCTTACATAAACCAACAAGGCGGAATGAAGAGCAAAGCAGCAATGTCAGAGGTGACAAGAATACTCCTCTGGACAGAAAAACACGCGTTAGCGCTGTCAGCCATCTACATTCCGGGAGTAGACAACTGGGAAGCAGACTTCCTCAGCAGACACGATCTCCATCCAGGAGAGTGGGGACTCCTTCCGGAGGTGTTCAAGGAAATAACAGATCTTTCGGGGCTTACCCCAAATAGACATGATGGCCTCTCGTCTCAACAAGAAGCTTTGGCGTTACTGTTCCAGGTCGAGGGACCCACAGGCAGTGGCAGTGGACGCCCTGGTGTCTCCGTGGGTGTTCCAGTCAGTGTACGTGTTTCCTCCATTCCCACTCATCCCAAGAATCCTAAAGCTCATAAGGAGAACAAGGGTTTTCATTGCCCCAGACTGGCCAATAATGGCTTGGTACGCGGACCTTCTGAATCTACTGCAAAAAGAGCCGAGGCCTTTTCCTCTTCGGGAGGACCTGCTGCAGCAGGGGCCGTTCGCCTATCAAGAGTTACCGCGGCTACGTAACGGCATGGAAGTTGAGCGCCTGATTCTTGCTCGGAAGGGCATTCCGAAGAAGGTTATTCCTCCCCTCATACGGGCAAGGAAATGGGTAACGTCTAAACATTACCATCGTATTTGGAAGATATATGTCTCTTGGTGTGAGTCCAAGAAGTTTCCTACGGTGGAGTTTCAACTGGGACGTTTCCTCCTCTTCCTGCAAGCAGGAGTGGATATGGGTCTGAGGTTGGGATCTGTGAAGGTCCAGATTTCAGCCCTATCCATTTTCTTTCAGAAACAATTGGCGGCCCTCCCTGAGGTTCAGACCTTTTTGAAGGGAGTTCTGCACATCCAACCTCCCTTTGTACCGCCTACGGCGCCTTGGGACCTTAATGTGGTGTTGCAGTTCCTCCAGTCGGATTGGATTGAGCCTCTACAGGAGGTTTAGGTCAAATTTCTTACATGGAAGGCTGTCACTTTGTTGGCCTTGGCTTCTTCTAGACGTGTGTCCGAGCTGGGGGCTTTATCCTGTAAAAGCCCTTACTTGATCTTCCATGAAGATAGAGCTGAGCTCCGGACTTGTCAGCAGTTTCTTCCAAAGGTCGTGTCGGCATTTCATATCAACCAACCTATTATGGTGCCAGTAGCTACTGACTTCTCAATTACATCTAAGTCCTTGGATGTTGTAAGGGCTCTGAAGATATATGTGAAGAGAACTTCTTGTCACAGAAAGTCGGACATCTGTTTGTCCTATGTGATCCCAAGAAAACTGGGTGTTCTGCGTCTAAGCAGACGATCTCTCGCTGGGTTAGGTTGACTATCCAGCACACTTACTCTACGGCAGGACTGCCGTGTCCAAAATCTGTTAAGGCCCACTCTACTCGTAAGGTTGGGTCTTCCTGGGCAGCTGCCCGGGGTGTCTCGTCAGTGCAACTTTGCCGAGCTGCAACTTGGTCTGGGTCGAACACATTTGCAAAGTTTTACAAGTTCGATACTTTGACTGAACTTCAAATCATCAGAGGCCAATCAGTTCTGCAGGAGCCTCCACGCTCTCCCTCCCGTTCTGGGAGCTTTGGTACATCCCCATGGTACTAATGTGGACCCTAGCATCCTCTAGGACGTAAGAGAAAATAGGATTTTGGTACCTACCGGTAAATCCTTTTCTCGTAGTCCGTAGAGGATGCTGGGCGCCCGCCCAGCGCTTCGTTTTCCTGCAAATGTTATTTGGTTCAGTACAACTTCGTTTTAGTTGAGTACTGCATTATTACTTAGGTAAGTAATGCTTCAGCTGTTGTTGAGTAGTTCCAGCTAGTTGGCTTGACGTGCCTTGTATGTGTGAGCTGGTATGAATCTCACCACTATCTGTGTAATAATCCTTCTCTCGAAGTATGTCATCTCCTCGGGCACAGTTTCTAGACTGAGTCTGGTAGGAGGGGCATAGAGGGAGGAACCAGCCCACACTCTCAAACTCTTAAAGTGCCAATGGCTCCTGGTGGACCCGTCTATTCCCTATGGTACTAATGTGGACCCCAGCATCCTCTACGGACTACGAGAAAAGGATTTACCGGTAGGTACCAAAATCCTAATTTTCTCAGATTTCTGCTAGGGTTGCTCAGAATGAATCTGCAACTCAGGTTTTACAGAATTCTATGGCATGGGTTCTGTTACCTCAGGCCCCCCATCTGTGGGTTCCCACAAACATGCTCTCGCCCAGATCATGCAAGATGACACGGATACTGACTCAGACACGGCAGACGGTGATGGGGACGTGCTCAGGGGGGCCGCATCTCTTGCTAAAGGGGGTGCAGTTGATGATAGAGGCTATTAGAGATGTGTTGAATATTACTGACACAACACCTGAACAGGTTGAGGAGGCTTACTTCACTGACGATAAGAAAGCCTTGCTAACCTTCCCTGCGTCCAAAGAATTAAATGCTATATTTGAAAAAGCATGGGAGAATCCAGAGAAAAAATTCCAGATCCCTAGGAGGGTTCTGGTTGCCTTCCCCTTCCCTGAGGAGGATAGAAAGAAATGGGAAAACCCACCCATAGTGGAAGTGTCTGTATCCAGACTCTCAAAAAAGGTGATTTTACCTGTCCCAGGATCAACCGCCTTAAAGGAGCCGGCTGATCGCAAGATTGATACTACGCTCAAATCCATATACACGGCTTCAAGGGCGATACTCTGTCCTACTATTGCCTGTGCATGGATTTCCAAAGCTATAGTAAAGTGGTCAGGCATGTTACTTGAGGATTTGGATACGTTAGATAAGAGTGACATTGAATTGATTCTCCGTAACATTCAGGATTCTGCAGGTTTTATGGTGGAATCCATGAAAGACCTGGGTTCAATGGCTGCAGGAATTTCTTCCATGTCCGTCCCAGCTCGTCGAGGACTGTGGCAGCGCCAGTGGTCTGCCGACGCGAAATCCAGGAGAGGTGTGGAGACCCTACCCTACACAGGTCAGGCTCTCTTTGGGGAAGCATTGGATGCGTGGATCTCCACGGCTACAGCGGGTAAGTCCCCTTTTCTTCCCTCAACAGCTCCTGTTACGAAGAAATCTTTTTCTTCACCTGCATCTCAGTCCTTTCGGGTTTTTAAACCAAGAAAGACCAAACCGGCCAACACCTTCTTTAGAGGGGGCCGACCAAAGTCCAAGAAACCTGCTGCGGCAGGTTCCCAAGAACAGAAGCCTGCTTCAGGTGCGCCAAAGTCCTCCACATGATGGTGGACAGCGCAGCCTGGAGCTATGGCCGGTGGGGGCGAGACGCAGACATTTCAGTCACGTCTGAGTGTCCTTCCGGCCTGGACCCCTGGGTACTAAATATTGTGTCACAGGGGTACCGGCTGGAATTTCAAGATCTCCCTCCTCCTCGGTTCTTCATATCGGGTTTGCCAGCAGACAGGGCTACCCTACAGGGAGCCACCCAGAAGTTGTTGGAGGCACAGGTCATTCTACCAGTCCCTCCTAAAATGCAGAACACAGGTTACTATTCAAACCTTTTTGTGGTACCGAAATCAGATGGTTCGTCAGGCCTATTCTGAACTTAAAATCACTAAACCCCTTTCTGAGGGAGTCCAAGTTCAAAATGGAGTCTCTAAGGGCAGTGATATCCGGTCTGGAAGAGGGGGAATTCCTGGTATCCCTGGATATCAAGGATGCGTTCCTCCACATTCCGATTTGGCTGCCGCATCAAGCTTATCTCCGATTCGCTCTGTTGGACTGTCATTTTCAGTTCCAGGCCCTACCATTCGGCCTCTTCACAGCACCAAGGGTTTTCACCAAGGTGATGGCGGAAATTATGGTTCTCCGCAGGTAGGAGGTGAACAGAGGGTGTTTCTTCCAGAGGAAAAAGCGTTGGTGATACAAACAATGGTCCGGGATATACTGAAGCCAACCCAGGTGTCGGTTTATCAGTGCATTTGCCTTCTGGGGAAGATGGTGGCCTCTTACGAGGCTCTGTAGTATGGGTGGTTTCACGCACGGTCCTTCCAACTGGATCTCTTGGACAAGTGGTTGGGATCCCATCTACACATGCACCAGAGAATAAGTCTGTCGCCAAAGGCCAGGATTTCACTCCTCTGGTGGCTGCAATTACCTCACCTTCTGGAGGGCTGCAGGTTCAGGATTCAGGACTGGATCCTTCTAACCACGGATGCAAGTCTCCGGGGCTGGGGGCTGGGGGGGGGGGGGGGGGGAGGGCTGGGGCACAGTCATTCAAGGGGGAAACCTTCCAAGGAAGGTGGTCAAGTCTGGAAGCCGGTCTGCCGATAAACATTCTGGAACTAAGAGCCGTTTACAACGGTCTTCTCCAAGTGGCCCATCTTCTGAGAAATTGGGCCGTTTAAGTACAGTCAGACAGCATAACGGCAGTGGCTTACATAAACCGGCGAGGCGGAACGAAGAGCAGAGCTGCAATGTCAGAGGTAACAAGAATCCTCCTCTGGGCAGAAAGACACGCGTTAACACTGTCAGCAATCTTCATTCCAGGAGTAGACAACTGGGAAGCGGACTTCCTCAGCAGACACAGTCTCCATCCAGGGGAGTGGGGTCTCCATTCGGAGGTGTTCAAGGAGGTAACAGATCTTTGGGGCGTACCCCAAATCGACATAATGGCCTCTCGTCTCAACAAGAAGCTTCGGCGGTATTGTTTCAGGTCGAGGGACCCACATGCAGTGGCGGTGGACGCCCTAGTGACTCCGTGTGTGTTACAGTCTGTATACATGTTTCCTCCACTTCCACTCATTCCAAGAGTTCTCAAACTCATAAGGAGAACAGGAGTTCAGGCAATCCTCATTGCTCCGGACTGGCCAAGAAGGGCTTGGTACGCGGATCTTATGGATCTACTGCTAGAAGAGCCGAGGCCTCTTCCTCTTCGGAAGGACCTGCTGCAGCAGGGGCTGTTTGCCTATCAAGACTTACCATGGCTACGTTTGACGGCATGGAGGTTGAACGCCAGATACTAGCTCGGAAAGGGCATTCCGAACAAGGTTATTCCTCCCCTGATACAGGCTAGGAAAGGAGTAACGTCTAAACATTACCATCGTATTTGGAAAAAATATGTGTCTTGGTGTGAGTCCAAGAAGTTTCCTATGGCGGAGTTTCAACTGGGATGGTTTCTCCCCTTCCTGCAAGCAGGTGTGGTTATGGGCCTGAGGTTAGGATCCATAAAGGTCCAGATTTCGGCCCTATCCATTTTCTTCCAGAAACAGTTGGCTGCCCTCCCTGAGGTTCAGACTTTTTTGAAGGGAGTTCTGCACATCCAACCTCCCTTTGTACCGCCTACGGCGCCCTGGGATCTTCACTTGGTATTGCAGTTCCTCCAGTCGGACTGGTTTGAACCTCTACAGGAGGTTGAGGTCAAGTTTCTCATGTGGAAGGCTGTCACTTTGTTTTGCCTTAGCTTCTGCTAGACGTGTGTTGGAGTTGGGGGCTTTGTCATGTAAAAGCCCATACTTGATCTTCCATGAAGATCGAGCTGAGCTTCGGACACGTCAGCAGTTTCTTCCGAAGGTTGTGTCAGCATTTCATATCAACCAACCTATTGTGGTGCCAGTTGCGACTGACTCCTCAATTTTGTAAAAGTCTTTAGATGTTGTAAGGGCTCTAAAAATCTATGTGAGGAGGACTGCTCGTCACAGAAAATCTGACTCTGTTTGTCCTGAATGATCCCAAGAAAATTGGGTGTCCTGCTTCTAAGCAGACGATCTCTCGCTGGATCAGGTTCACTAGCCAGCATGCGTATTCTACGTCAGGCTTGCCGTGTCCTACGTCTGTTAAGGCCCACTCTACTCGGAAAGTGGGTTCTTCCTGGGCGGCTGCCCGGGGTGTCTCGGGTTTGCAACTCTGCCGAGCAGCTACTTGGTCGGGGTCGAACACGTTCGCAAAGTTCTACAAGTTCGATACTTTGGCCTCTGAGGTCCTAAAGTTTGGTCAGTTGGTTCTGCAGGAGCCTCCGCGCTCTCCCTCCCGTTCTGGGAGCTTTGGTACATCCCCATGGTACTAATGTGGACCCCAGCATCCTCTAGGACGTAAGAGAAAATAGGATTTTCTCTTACGTCCTAGAGGATGCTGGGGTCCACATTAGTACCATGGGGTATAGACGAGTCCACCAGGAGCCATTGGCACTTTAAGAGTTTAAGAATGTGGGCTGGCTCCTCCCTCTATGCCCCTCCTACCACACTCAGTTTAGAAAATGTGCCCGGAGGAGCCGGTCACAGCTAGGAGAGCTCTCCTGAGCTTTCCTAAAAAAGTTTAGTTTAGAAGCAGTGTCCGCCCTGCGGGGTCTGAGCCACTGACTCCGCTGACTGGACACTGAGTTCCAGAGGGGCTGATCGGTCTCCGCCGCAGGGGAACCGCTCATCCACGCAGCATGCCGCCGACCCCTTACAGAGCTGAAGCAGTGGTGAGTTAGTCACCGACCCCCCTAGCAAGCGGGGGGCCGGTGTGAAGATGTTATCAACAGGGGATGGAGCGAGGTATTAACCGCGCTCCCGGACGGTACCAGAGGCACACTGTGCAGTGCTGTGAGGGGTGCCATGGGCCAGCGCTTACCCCTCACACCCTCAGCCTGTCGAGCCCCAGGGATCCCAGCCAGCACAACTCCTCAGGCCAGTTTTCAAATGCAGAAGAGCGGGAAGACAGCGCCATGAAGGGGGCGGAGCTTCTCAGAGCGGACAATGCAGCGTTCCAGCGCCATTTTCCTGCATGCTGATAGCTGAAGGAAGATCCTGGTCCCTCCACAGCAGCTCCAGATTACTGAAATACGGTACCAGGAGGTTGTAGAATGGAGGGGAGGCTGATTGCTTAACTGTGTGTCCTATTAAGGAGCACAAGTCAGCGCTGAAAAGGGGTTTTCTCCTTGTGTAAAGCGCTGGTGTGGGTTGGCTCCAATCTCTGTCTCTCTCTCTTGCCATTCTTGGGGGGGAAACTGTCTTACCCCATCCTGTGTGTGTGTTTGGTGGTCACCAGCAGCAATGTCCAGAGATACAGTGTCATATGCTGCAGAGGACTTATCCTCCCAGGATGATCCCATTTCATGTAATCTGGTTAGCACTGGTTTAGCACAGATTCCTGCAAGGAAACCAGAGTGGTTTTCCTCTATCAAGACTTGGATTTCTCAGATTTCTGACAGGGTTGCCAGTAATGAATCTGCAACCCAGGTATTGCAGTCCTCTATGGCTGTGTGGCCCTTGTCAGGTACCTTGGGTCACCCCTCTATATACCCCCACAAACGTGCGCTTGTGCAGGTAACACAAGATGACACGGATACCGATTCTGACACTACAGATGGTGATGGGGATGTATTGCGGGGGTCCGCATCTCTTGCAAGTGGGGTGCAATTGTTGATAGAGGCTATCAGGGATGTGTTAAATGTTAATGATACCACACCTGAGCAGGTTGAGGAGGCTTTTTTCACTGAAACCAAGAAAGCCTCTCTAACCTTCCCTGCGTCAAAAGAGCTGAATGCTTTATTTGAAAAGGCCTGGGTGAATCCTGAAAAGAAGTTTCAGATCCCTAAGAGGATTCTGGTAGCTTTTCCTTTCCCTGAGGAGGATAGGAAAAAGTGTGAAAACCCGCCGATTGTTGACGCATCTGTATCCAGACTCTCAAAGAAGGTGGTTTTACCGGTACCAGGATCTACCGCCTTAAAGGAGCCGGCAGATAGGAAAATTGATAATACTCTGAAATCAGTGTACACAATCAGGCCATATTGCGTCCCACTATTGCTAGTGCATGGATTACAAAGGCAATAGTAAAGTGGTCAGCTGCCTTAATGGAGGATTTGGATACGATGGATAGGTATGACGTTGCACTGTATTTACGTAACATTCATGATTCTGCAGGTTTTATGGTAGTTCAATGGTTGTTCATTAATGAACGAGAACGTTCATATTGTGCATTTTATCTGCCAGTGTGTAGGGCCCTTAAGTCTAATTCATCGCTAAGTTGTATTTTTTTTGTACTCTTGCATATAATGTAAGCACATTATAATTTTTTTATTTACCATGACCAGGATACACACGTGCTACACATATGTATATTTCACCCTTTGCTATCCATCTTCCAGTGGACATTGATCACATTGGATTTTTCTACATTTTGAGATGACAATACTGTAACCAACTAGTATACTAGACTGTGCCATGCTGCTCCATGCCTAGTGCCAGATAGATTTTCTCTCCTGGTTACACATGGATTATGTGGTTGTAGTGGAAGCCTGTGTTAAAGTATTATAATATTGTGTACTACATTTACAGATGTAGTCATGCTTGTCATTGCTGCAGTGAAGGCGTGGCAAGTGTGCCCGCCACTGTACGCCCACCCATTGTAGTCTATGGAGCGAACGCAGGCCCTTTCGCGCTATGCCGCGATGCGTTTGCCCGTGCGTATGCATCGCGGCATAGATGAGCGTGGCTAGATTTGTACTGTATGTCACACTTCTCCAGCATGGTGCATGTCTATAGACAACTAGTGACCAGCCTGTCAAAATGACATAACAGTAATATCAGCGCCGGTGGCTGCGCACGCCTGAACGGAGCAACACTTGAATTGCTCAGTCAGATCCAAAACACCCACGCAAAACACTTGGATTTCCCCCCATTGAGGTGAGGAGCAGCGTTAGCCTTTTATTATATAGAATGGTACTACAATAGTAGAACAGACAAATGTGTACAGTATAGTATGTTCTTATGGTACAGGAGATGTGTTCCCAAAGAGAGTTGTGTAAAGCAAATTTGCACTTACAAAAATATGAATGTTTATGGTTCATGGAATAATTTTTCTTTAATGTAATAAATGAGTGTTTTTAATATTGCTGATGATGAGAATCTGGTAATATTAAGGGGTTTATTATATACATTTCTCTTACGTCCTAGAGGATGCTGGGGACTCCGTAAGGACCATGGAGTATAGACGTGCTCCGCAGGAGACATGGGCACTCTAAAGACTTTAGATGGGTGTGCACTGGCTCCTCCCTCTATGCCCCTCCTCCAGACCTCAGTTAGATCCTGTGCTCAGAGGAGACTGGGTGCACTGCAGGGGAGCTCTACTGAGTTTCTCTGAAAAAAGACTTTTTGTTAGGTTTTTTATTTTCAGGGAGCACTGCTGGCAACAGGCTCCCTGCATCGTGGGACTGAGGGGAGAGAAGCAGACCTACTTAAATGATAGACTCTGCTTCTTAGGCTACTGGACACCATTAGCTCCAGAGGGTCGGAACGCAGGTCTCACCCTCGCCGTTCGTCCCGGAGCCGCGCCGCCGTCCTTCTCACAGAGCCGGAAGATAGAAGCCGGGTGAGTATGACAAGATAGAAGACTTCAAAGGCGGCAGAAGACTTCTGATCTTCTATGAGGTAACGCGCAGCGGTAACTCTGCGTGCCATTGCTCCCAACACACACACACACTGGCGGCACTGTATGGGTGCAGGGTGCAGGGGGGGGCGCCCTGGGCAGCAATTATTAACCCTCTAGCGACACTGGCATAGATATATACTGCGGAGGCAGTATATTGCAAAAACCCAGCCATATAAACATTTGAGCGGGATCGAAGCCCGCCGGTAAGGGGGCGGAGCTTGATTCCTCAGCACTAACCAGCGCCATGTTCTCCAGAGCACGCTGCAGAGAAGCTTGCTCCCCGGACTCTCCCCTGCTGAACACAAGTACAGAGGGCAAAAAAGAGGGGGGTACATTTAATTGGCGCAGTGAGTATATTTATAAAAGCGCTGTACTGACTGGGATTTTATTCCAGTGTCCGGTGGCGCTGGGTGTGTGCTGGCATACTCTCTCTCTGTCTCTCCAAAGGGCCTTATTTGGGGACTGTCTCCATATATATATATATATATATATCCCTGAGTGTGTGGGGGTGTCGGTACGTGTGTGTTGGCATGTCTGATGCGAAAGGCTCATCTAAGGAGGAGGTGGAGCAGATGATTGTGGTGTCTCCGTCGGCGACGCCGACACCTGATTGGCTGGATATGTGGAATGTTTTAAATGCAAATGTGTCTTTATTACATAATAGAATGGACAAAGCAGAGTCCAGAGAAAAGACAGGGAGTCAATCCATGGCTTTGGCTGTATCACAGGGCCCTCCAGGGTCTCAGAAACGTCCCCTGTCCCAAGTAGCAGACACTGATACCGACACGGATTCTGACTCCAGTGTCGACTAGGATGATGCGAGGTTACACCCAAGGGTGACCAAAAGTATTCAGTATATGATTATTGCAGTAAAAGATGTTTTGCATATCACAGATGACCCCTCTGTTCCTGACACGTGGGTATGCATGTTTAAGGAAAAGAAACCTGAGGTACCCTTTCTCCCATCTCATAAGCTGAACACGTTATTTGAAAAGGCTTGGGAAACTCCAGAGAAGAAACTGCAGATTCCCAAGAGAATTCTTATGGCGTATCCTTTCCCTGCACAGGACAGGTTACGGTGGGAATCCTCGCCCAGGGTGGACAAGGCTTTAACGTGCTTGTCCAAAAAGGTGGCGCTACCGTCTCCAGACACGGCACCCCTTAAGGATCCTGCTGATCGTAGACAGGAAACTACCTTAAAATCAATTTATGCACATACGGGTGCCTTACTCAGACCGGCAATAGCGTCGGCTTGGGTTTGTAGCGCTGTAGCAGCTTGGGCAGATACCTTGTCATCTGACATTGATACCCTAGATAGGGATAGCATTTAATTGACCTTAGGTCACATTAAAGACGCAGTCTTATATATGAGAGACGCTTCGAGAGACGTTGGGCTGTTAGGTTCGAGAGCCAACGCCATGGCGATTTCTGCTAGGCGAGCCCTGTGGACCCGCCAATGGACGGGTGATGCCGACTCAAAGAGACATATGTAAGTTTTGCCTTACAAGGGTGAGGTTTTGTTTGGGGAAGGTCTCGCGGACCTGGTTTCCACAGCTACCGCGGGTAAATCTACTTTTTTTACCTTATGTTCCCCCACAGCAAAAGAAAACAGCACAATATCAGATGCAGTCCTTTCGGTCGCATAAGTCCAGAAGAGGTCGGGGCTCTTCATTCCTTGCCAGAGGTAAGGGTAGAGGGAAAAGAATGCATGCTACGACTAGTTCCCAGGAGCAGAAGTCCTCCCCGGCTTCTACTAAATCCACCGCATGACGCTGGGGCTCCACTGAGGGAGTCCGCGCCAGTGGAGACACGTCTTCGACTCTTCAGCCACGTCTGGGTTCAGTCAGACATGGATCCTTGGGCGATGGAAATTGTATCCCAAGGCTACAAGCTGGAATTCGAAGACGTGCCTCCTCGCCGATTTTTCAAATCGGCTTTACCAGTTTCTCCCCCAGAAAGGGAGATAGTTTTAGCTGCAATTCAAAAACTGTGTCAACAGCAAGTGATTGTCAAGGTTCCCCTAGTTCAACAAGGGAAGGGGTACTATTCAACCCTGTTTGTGGTCCCGAAACCGGATGGCTCCGTCAGACCCATTCTAAATCTAAAATCCCTAAACCTGTACTTGAAAAAGTTCAAATTCAAGATGGAATCGTTCTGGGCAGTTATCTCCAGCCTGGAAGGGGGGGGGGGATTTTATGGTGTCACTAGACATAAAGGATGCATACCTTCATGTCCCCATATATCCCCCTCATCAGGCATACCTGAGATTCGCTGTACAGGACTGTCATTACCAGTTTGAGACGTTGCCGTTTGGGCTTTCCACGGCCCCGAGGATTTTCACCAAGGTAATGGCGGAAATGATGGTGCTCCTGCGCAGGCAGGGAGTCACAATTATCCCGTACTTGGACGATCTCCTGATAAAAGCGAGATCGAGAGATCAATTGCAGAAAAGCGTGTCGCTCTCCCTGAGAGTGCTGCAGCAGCATGGCTGGATTCTAAATCTACCAAAGTCACAGTTGATTCCAACGACTCGGCTATTTTTCTTAGGCATGATTCTGGACACGGAGCAAAAGAGGGTTTTTCTCCTGATGGAAAAAGCCCAGGAACTCCAGAACATGGTCAGAGACCTGTTAAAACCGAAAAAAGTTTCAGTCCATCAATGCACTCGAGTACTGGGAAAAATGGTGGCGACTTACGAGGCCATCCCCTTCGGCAGGTTCCATGCGAGGACGTGTCAGTGGGACCTTCTGGACAAGTGGTCGGGGTCCCATCTACAAATACATCAGAAAATAAGCCTGTCCGCCAGGGTGTCTCTCCTGTGGTGGCTGCAGAGTGCTCACCTTCTAGAGGGGCGCAGGTTCGGCATTCAAGACTGGGTTCTGGTAACCACGGACGCGAGCCTCCGAGGATGGGGAGCAGTCACACAAGGAAGAAATTTTCAGGGACTGTGGTCAAGCCAGGAGGCTTGTCTACACATCAACGTACTGGAATTGAGGGCCATATACAACGGCCTACGACAAGCGGAGAATCTTCTTCGCGACCTACCGGTTCTGATTCAATCAGACAACGTCACAGCTGTGGCTCATGTAAACCGCCAAGGCGGGACAAGGGGCAGAGTGGCAATGGCGGAAGCCACCAGGATTCTTCGCTAGGCGGAAAATCACACAAGCGCTCTGTCAGCAGTCTTCATTCCGGTAGTGGACGACTGGGAAGCAGACTTCCTCAGCAGACACGATCTCCATCCAGGAGAGTGGGGACTTCATCAAGAAGTTTTTGCAGAGATAACAAGTCTGTGGGGACTTCCACAAATAGACATGATGGCGTCACGCCTCAACAAGAAGCTTCAGCGGTATTGTGCCAGGTCAAGGGACCCTCAGGCAGTAGCGGTGGACGCCCTGGTGACACCATGGGTGTTTCAGTCGGTCTATGTGTTCCCTCCTCTTCCGCTCATCTCAAAAATACTGAGAATCATAAGACGAAAAAAAGTGCGGACAATACTCATTGTTCCGGATTGGCCTCGAAGGGCCTGGTATTCAGATCTTCAGGAAATGCTCATAGAAGATCCGTGGCATCTTCCTCTCAGGGAAGACCTATTGCAGCAAGGGCCCTGCGTGTTCCAAGACTTACCGCGGTTACGTTTGACGGCATGGCGGTTAAACACCAAATCCTAGCGGGGAAAGGTATTCCGGAGGAAGTCATCCCTACTCTGATTAAGGCTAGGAAGGAGGTGACGGCGAAACATTATCACCGCATCTGGAGGAAGTATGTATCTTGGTGTGAAGCCAAGAAGGCTCCTACTGAAGATTTCCATCTGGGTAGTTTTCTCCACTTTCTACAGACAGGAGTGGATATGGGCCTAAAGTTAGGCTCCATTAAGGTACAGATTTCGGCCCTATCAATTTTCTTTCAGAAGGAATTGGCTTCTCTCCCAGAAGTCCAGACTTTTGTAAAGGGGGTGCTGCACATCCAGCCTCCGTTTGTGCCCCCAGTGGCACCATGGGACCTTAACGTGGTGTTACAGTTCCTAAAATCTCACTGGTTTGAGCCTCTTCAAACGGTGGATTTAAAATTTCTCACTTGGAAGGTGGTCATGTTGTTGGCCTTGGCATCTGCACGGCGGGTGTCCGAATTGACGGCTTTGTCTCACAAGAGCCCCTATCTGATTTCCCATGTGGATAGAGCAGAATTAAGGATTCGTCCTCAATTTTTGCCTAAGGTGGTTTCATCTTTTCATATGAACCAACCTATCGTGGTACCTGTGGCTACGGGTGACTTGGAGGATTCCAAGTCCCTTGATGTAGTCAGGGCCTTACAAATTTATGTAGCCAGGACGGCTCGGGTTAGGAAAACAGAGGCACTGTTTGTCCTGTATGCAGCCAGCAAACTTGGCGCTCCTGCTTCTAAACAGACTATTGCTCGGTGGATCTGTAACACGATTCAGCAGGCTCATTCTACGGCTGGATTGCCGTTACCAAATTCGGTAAAGGCCCATTCCACTAGGAAGGTGGGCTCTTCTTGGGCGGCTGCCCGAGGCGTCTCGGCATTACAGCTTTGCCGAGCGGCGACTTGGTCGGGTTCAAACACTTTTGCTAAATCTACAAGTTTGATACCTTGGCTGAGGAAGACCTCATGTTTGCTCAATCGGTGCTGCAGAGTCATCCGCACTCTCCCGCCCGCTCTGGAGCTTTGGTATAATCCCCATGGTCCTTACGGAGTCCCCAGCATCCTCTAGGACGTAAGAGAAAATAAGATTTTAAACCTACCGGTAAATCTTTTTCTCCTAGTCCATAGAGGATGCTGGGCGCCCGTCCCAGTGCGGACTAAATTCTGCAAGGCTTGTATATAGTTATTGCTTACATAAGGGTTATATTACAGTTTTGATCAGTCTCGGGCTGATGCTGTTTTGTTTCAAACTGTTAACTGGTTCGTATGTTCCAAGTTGTACGGTTTGGATGGTGTGGGCTGGTATGTATCTTGCACTTAGATTAACAAAAATCCTTTCCTCGTACTGTCCGTCTCCTCTGGGCTCAGGGGCAGATTTATTAAGCTCAGTGAAGTGATAAAGTGGAAGGTGATAAAGGACCAGCCAATCAGATCCTTAATGCCATGTCACAGGCTGGGTTTAAAAAGTGACAGTTAGGAGCTGACTGGCTGGTGCGTTATCACCTTCCACTTTATCACTTCACCGAGCTTAATAAATCTGCCCCACAGTTCTCTAACTGAGGTCTGGAGGAGGGGCATAGAGGGAGGAGGCAGTGCACACCCATCTAAAGTCTTTAGAGTGCCCATGTCTCCTGCGGAGCCCGTCTATACCCCATGGTCCTTACGGAGTCCCCAGCATCCTCTACGGACTAGGAGAAAAAGATTTACAGGTAGGTTTAAAATCTTATTTTTTAAATATTAATCCCAATGTCCGTTTATTGGAATAGTTTGTATTGAAAAACAGTCTCATTCATAAGCAGTTTGTACACATGTTCTATTGTTAGGTCGTACAACTGTGCAAAAACCTGATTACAGTAATGGCCGTAACTGCATAACTGTATGATTACATGGTCGTAAGACAACTGATAATGTAATCGATCTATGGTTATTGTTATTCAGATGGGGTCAGGTACTAAAAACCTGTTTCATATAAAGAACTCTTAGTTAGGGAATTCATTTTTTTTTCCGGCACATTGATAATGGGCACCCAACGGAGCAATGCAGTTGATTTGGGCGCTATTTAATTATTTTGCTTGTCTCACCCAGGAGCATAGCAATTGAATTCCCTCAATAAATAATCTGCCCTTAAGGTCACCAGATGGTTAGTCAGGAGTCAAACGTTCTGACCAAATTCTTTTCATTAAAAACTATTAGTTTGTCAGTAACCTTTTTATATTTTTGCAGGCCACCTTAAAGAGTATTCACTTTGGATTATCAAATCTAAAGAAGAGGACACAAGTTGAATATTTGCCCATATTAAACAATCATATTTTTGGGGAGAGGGGTTCATTTGTTTTTTAGGTGCCCCTAAGTAATACCCCTTTCACACTGACAAATATTTCCCGAGTTATTGCACATGAACACGCATCAACCCGGGAATTTGCTCAGCGTAAAGTGAAAGGGTACTGAAAGAATATCCTGGGTCGAGCGTCCCGGCATTTCATCCCAGGTCTCGACCTGGGTTGAATTCGGAATCGTCCCAGGATGCGGTGCAGTGTGAACGGGTAAGCCGGGTCAAGGCGACCAGGCACCCATTCTCTGCATAGGAGGAGGTGGCACTTGGAGATGATGATCTCCAAGCGCCACCTCCAATAGCGTCAGCGGTGACGTCACCAACCCGGCAATATGCCGGGTCGGGCCGCAAGTCTGAAAGGGGTCTCAAGCTGGGTCGCACCTGGGAAACACCAGTGTACATATTCCCGGGTACGACCCGGCTATGTCAGTGTGAAAGGGGTATAATAGGCACCTGACGAACAATTCATGCGTGCCCAAACAGTGGACTTTTCGCAGATTTCTGCTCCCCACCTCAGGACAGTGTGAGCAGAAATAATGCATTTACGCTAAATTGGCAAAATAATTGAATAGCTCCGTTTGGCGCCCAGAAAACAATTGAATTCCCCACTAGCTGTCATTTATCTAGTGCATACATTAAAATTATAGCGAGATTCTGATTATTTGCTAAGGGCAACACCTCCATTTGTTCTCTTTAGAGGTTTTGTTACATCTCCCTCTTAGAGCCAGTGTCTCTAGTGTTACTTATAGCTGCTGATAGTATCTCCAGTGGGGGGAATTCAATTGCGCTGCGTGCCCCCTGCTGGCTGGCTGTAGTAATGAACGTCTATAAGAGCAATTAACGTTCATTAGCATTTAACGTGGCTGAAAGCATCAGGTTTAGCCTGTCTATAAATTTTTATTGGACGTCTGAAGTCTGGCTTTGGACATTTCACACATTTTATCTCACAGTGGGGCAGATGTATTAAGCCTGGAGAAGGGATAAAGAAGTGATAAAGCAGTGATAAGTGCAAGGTAATAACGTACCAGCCAATCAGCTCCTAACTGTCAATTTTCAAATCCGTAATGATTGGCTGGCGCGTTCTCACCTTGCACTAATCACTGATTTATCACTTCTCCAGGCTTAATACATCTGCCCTGCTGTGAGAAATAATGTGACTGCTGCGGCTAATGGGCGCCTGATCAGAGCAACAATTGAATTATTCTGATAGACACCCATTACTATAGACGGCCAGCAGAGGTCACGAGGCACAATTGAATCCCCCCCAATGACTTTGTCATCAAATTACAAGTCACTGAACTATATTGCAAAGTTTTTGAAAAAAATGCTGTACTTAAATGGTTGCTGGGACTCTCAGTGTTAAGACCAGACTCATGGGCAGTGGTGTAGCCATAAATTTTGCACCGAAAAAGTTTCTGGCGCCCCCTCCCAAATGAAAAGTAAAGAATTAGCGTGTGCAAAAAGAGAATGTGGCATCACTGCAAGGGGCGTGGCATTGCAGGAAATTACTACCTTATACCCCAGTTTTGGAACCTGCACCCAGACATTGGCCACCACAGCAAAAAAAAATCCTGATTCATGCCTCTTACATTGTAATTTTTACTCCTTCTAGTAATGCCCGTGACACATTATACCACACACTGTAATGCCAATTTACACAATATGCCACACACCATAATGCCCATTACACATTATGCCACACAGTGCAATGCCCATTACACATTGTCACACAGCGCAGTGATCCTGATACATTATGCCACACACCGCAATGCCCATGACGCATTATTCCACACAACGCAATGCACCTGACACATTATTCCACACACCGCAATGCCCATGACGCATTATGCCACACACCACAATGCCCCTGACACATTATTCCACACACCGTAATGCCTGTGACACATTGGGGGTATTTAAGAGTTGATCCAGCAGCAAATTTGTTAGCAGTTGGGCAAAACCATGGGGGTAATTCCAAGTTGATCGCAGCAGGAAATTTTTTAGCAGTTGGGCAAAACCATGTGCACTGCAGGGGGGGCAGATATAACATTTGCAGAGAGAGTTAGATGTGGGTGGGTTATTTTGTTTCTGTGCAGGGTAAATACTGGCTGCTTTATTTTTACACTGCAATTTAGATTTCAGTTTGAACACACCACACCCAAATCTATCTCTCTCTGCACATGTTATATCTGCCCCCCCATCCCCATAGTGCACATGGTTTTGCCCAACTGCTAACATATTTGCTGCTGCGATCAACTCTGAATTAAGCCCATTATTCCACACACCGCAGTGCCTATGGTACATTATGCCACACACCGTAATGCCAGTGACACATTGTGCCCCACAGTAAGGCTTCTAATTACTTCTAAATTACTTGCTCATTGCCAAGGGTTATGCTCGTTGTCAGGGGTTCCCGTTCATTGCCAGGGGTTTCTTGCTCGTTACCAGGGGTTTCATGCTCTGGATGTCTTGCTTGTTGCCAGGGGTGTAATGCTGTGGGTGTCATGCTTGTTGCCAGGGGTATAATGCTTGTTGTCAGGGGTGTAATTTTCGTTGCATGGGGTCTATTTACCAGGGTTCTAATGTTTGCTGCCCGGGGTCTTGTTGTCAGGGGTGTAATGCTCATTGTCAGGGGTGTAATGGAAGTTCCAGGAGCGCCAGCGCTGAGCGCTCCTGGAACTTCCAGGTAGCTATAGCGCTGTGCTGCCTGACAGAAGCTAGAGGTCAAGTATGACCTCTAGTGTCTGTCTCCTCGGCGGTGGAGGAGCGCTACGGACTTTCGGGGGAAGTCAATTGTGGACTCCCTCTGAAGTTGGGCAGCAGCCAGCAGGGGTCGAGCTACCCGTCGCTTGCAAGCGACTGCTGGTCTAGAGTATGTTTCTTCTGTAAAGCTTTATATAAACACATGGGTTCTGTACAGAGGTGTTTCTTTTTTTTCCAATGTATATGTACTTATGTGACAATTTATTTTTTCATGAATAATTGGCTTATTTCTGAGAAAGCTGTTTTGAACTCCTCTGCTTGTCAAACATTGGTGAATTCAATGTTCTGAATATCCCTCTTTATTTTGTAGCCATGCATCGTGACTCCTGTCCGCTGGACTGCAAAGTCTATGTTGGAAACTTGGGTAACAATGGCAACCAGACAGAATTGGAACGGGCATTCGGCTACTATGGACCTCTCCGTAGTGTGTGGGTTGCCAGGAACCCCCCTGGCTTTGCCTTTGTAGAATTTGAAGATCCTAGAGATGCAGCAGATGCAGTTAGAGAATTAGATGGACGGTAATTTCTTTCATTCTTTCAGAACTGTGCACAGTTTCTCATTTCACTTTCTGCATAGTGTAAATGGATCATCATTATTGACATTATTTGTACCATAGATATAGAGGAAATTCCCTTACAAAAACTAGATACATTTCAATGTTAACTTTAAAGACTTCCCTGCTGATGTTTTTTCTGTCCCTGAGAACACAAACTTATTTTATAGATGTTAATTTATTCTGCTTATGATTATATTATAATTAGGTGCTATTCTTTGGGCTGGCTGTAGCTAGTGTCTACATACTTGGAATCAATTTGCTAATGTAGATGTTTGAATACATATTTGGACTTCTTAGGTCCATCTAATCACTTACAAATAAGAAGTGTGTTTTGAAAATGCAGTTTTTGACTGCAATGTTGTTGGTTTCGTCTGAAATAGATTTCAACATGTCACAGAGCATTTTGGATTTATTCCTTATCTGGTTTGTGGAATCATTTTTTTTATTTTGATTTTTCTCTAGAACTTTGTGTGGATGTCGAGTTAGAGTAGAATTATCCAATGGTGAGAAACGAAGTAGGAATCGTGGACCGCCACCATCGTGGAACCGACGACCTAGGGATGATTATCGCAGGAGGAGTCCACCACCACCGAGGCGCAGGTATGATGTAACTATATGGTGTTATTTAGTGTACAACTAAGTATTGTTTGTTTGCTAGTTAAGTGTCCGAGTGTCTAATCATCTCATTTAACTGACAGCTGCTTACTAGATTTTCCCATATTTGTTCTGTATATACATATTTTAAATGTAGTGCAGACATTAGTTATGCTGTTCTAATCACCATTGCCTTATGCATGTTACTTCACCGTAAGGCACTTGTCATAGAAGATAAAGATAACTATACGTGCTCAGACAGGAGCCTGACAAGTGGTATCATTGTTATGTAATGAATAAATAATCAGACCCACTGAGTAACTTTTATTTTTTCTCCACCCAAAATGTAACTGCTGCTGTAATCAGCAGAACTCTTGATCAGCACACTAATGCATGGTGTATGTGTGTGTGTGTATACACTCTAGGGGACGGGCAGGGCGCGGGTCCGTGAGGGGCACAAGTGCGTGCACGCCAAAAGGGGGCGTGGTCATGAAAATAGGGGGTTTGGCCACTTGCACGTAATGCAAGTGGGCGGTTCAGTGCACAGACGGGGGTGTGGACGGCCGGCACCGTCACTGTTGGGGGCGTGCCCAGCACCTACGGAGGTGCTGGGCTTCCCCCAAGCTCTCTGACAGCGTGAATGGATGCTGAGGGCTGAATGGACACTGAGAGGGCAGAAAGCGGGCGGCTGTTTTAGCAGGGCGCCGCAGAAAGGGCAGGGCGGGTTTTGCCCTTAAAAAATCGGGCAGGGCGCAGCGCCCTGCTAAAATAGCCTACAGTGAACACTATATATATATATATATATATATATATATATATATATATATATATAATCTGTTTAATTTATATTTATTCTTGTCAATGAGTTTTCCTCTATCTCTTTTTTTTTTTTTTTAAATACATTTTGAGTTTCTGCTTACTTTCATCCCTAAGGTACTTGAGTGAAATGAAGTATTGGCCCTCATTCCGAGTTGTTCGCTCGGTATTTTTCATCGCATCGCAGTGAAAATCCGCTTAGTACGCATGCGCAATGTTCGCACTGCGACTGCGCCAAGTAACTTTACTATGAAGAAAGTATTTTTACTCACGGCTTTTTCTTCGCTCCGGCGATCGTAATGTGATTGACAGGAAATGGGTGTTACTGGGCGGAAACACGGCGTTTCAGGGGCGTGTGGCTGAAAACGCTACCGTTTCCGGAAAAAACGCAGGAGTGGCCGGGGAAACGGTGGGAGTGCCTGGGCGAACGCTGGGTGTGTTTGTGACGTCAACCAGGAACGACAAGCACTGAAATGATCGCACAGGCAGAGTAAGTCTGGAGCTACTCTGAAACTGCTAAGTAGTTAGTAATCGCAATATTGCGAATACATCGGTCGCAATTTTAAGAAGCTAAGATTCACTCCCAGTAGGCGGCGGCTTAGCGTGTGTAACTCTGCTAAATTCGCCTTGCGACCGATCAACTCGGAATGAGGGCCATTGTCTGATTATGTTCTCAGCAAATATGCACCAGTTAGTGAGTGAGGCATTGGTAACAGAAGCACACTTCTGTTATGAGTTCGGGGGTAATTCCAAGTTGATCGCAGCAGGAATTTTGTTAGCAGTTGGGCAAAACCATGTGCACTGCAGTGCAGGCAGATTTAACATGTGCAGAGAGAGTTAGATTTGGGTTTGGTGTGTTCAATCTGCAATCTAATTTGCAGTGTAAAAATAAAGCAGCCAGTATTTACCCTGCACAGAAATAAAATAACCCACCCAAATCTAACTCTTTCTGCACATGTTATATCTGCCTCCCCTGCAGTGCACATGGTTTTGCCCAACTGCTAAAAAAATTTCTGCTGCGATTAACTTGGAATTACCCCCTTCATCTCTTTGTGTTATTTGGATATTTAATGCGACCTAAGATATGATTACATTTTATAAAATATTTCTGCTTTTTAACTGAATATATTGGTGTGCAGCTTTTATTATGTCTAAGTCCAGGCCCACTAACGATTCCCATGCTTACTCATTTTGATTTTAACTACATATATTTCTGCAGCAGGATACATTGGTTTCCACAGGAAAACATCAGGGTGTAGAGTGGATCCTTGATCCAGAGGCACCAACAGGCTAAAGCTTTAGGTTGTCCCAGGAAGCATTGGGACCTCCCTATAAACCCCGCCTCCAGGCACTGGGAGCTCAGTTTTGAGTTGGTGCCTGCAGCAGCAGGTCACCTAACAGGAGGGCTGCACTGGGCAGCCCTGAAAAAAAGCTTGCTCATACCACTTTCAGACAGAAAAGTCTGAAAGTCCAGGCAAAAATGTGTATTTTGTCTGTTTGAAAGGATCAACCCGGTCAAAATTCCCGTGTCTCCGACCCTGGCAGATTCCAGGGTCGAAGTACCATGAATTACAACCCGGGTCGACCCTTTCACAAAGAAAAAGGACCCGTGTGTTTCATGAAATTACCGGGTGGAACCAGGGCCGGATCTAGGGGGGGCGAAGGGGGCGACCGCCCCCCCTAACACAGTCATAGCCACGCCCACTTTTGAGCAGAAGAGAGCTCTCCGGGCTTATACCACAGCAGCACAGAGGAGCCAGGAGAGCAAGGGTTACAGAGCATTTGCCCCTCACTTGCTGGTGTGTGGGTACTAGGGCTAATAAATACAATTACCCCATAGCACAGTCACATGTACATAGAACAATCACAAAGCTCTATCTCAGTCTCACTCAAAAAGTTCAGTCAGAATTGAGAGAGGACTGCAGATGGGAGGAGTTGGGACTGTAGAGGGAGGAGTCAAGATTAAACTGTAAACCGCCCCCCCTAAAGAAAAGTCTAGATCCATCCCTGTGTGGAACTGTTTCACCCGGTAATTTCTGTTTCTGTCTGAAAGGGGTATAAGAAGATTTGTTCGCTGGGCTATCAGCGCTGTGTGTCAGAGTGACACTTCAACACTGCAGCTCCATCACCTCCCAAGCGTTGTTGCATGCTCCCGCGGCTCTGTTCCTGGGTACTTGCGGCAGAGACTCTCCGGCTTAGGCACACAGTCACAGGCGCTCTCCTGGTTCATGTGGCTGCTGTGGGGAGAAGGTAAGAGGGTTCCCCAGGCGGAACCTGCCATTAAATCGTGTTCCGTCCGCGACATAGGGAGACGGGTCACGGCGCTGGTGTGGACACTGTCTCCGTGCAGGGATACCACTATACCACCAGGGCATCTGAGTACAGGTCAGGTGTACTAACACCCCCTTTAATAAGACTCACAGTACCCAGGGGGGAAGTCCAGCATAGGGTAGGTGGCACTTGACCTGTAGCCCCTCCCTCGGCCCAGGGCGCCATCTCTGATTTAGATTTTCCTGCCCTGGAGCTGCCTCACACTCTCCCTCACTCCCTGACTGAGTTGCTGGACGCCATCTTCTGAGCATAGCTGCGGCTGGTCTCCGGGACTGCAGGACAAGGTCTCCCTTGTAAAGCCGCCTGTATACAGCGCTGTGACTTTACAAACACTTGAGTATTCTGCATGTCTTTATACAGTCAGCATTAGTTAAGAAAAAGTGTACCTGTTATAGAATATATTGTACGAGTATTCTAATATACACCTCCGGTTTAGGACCGTGCTGTATGTATATTCTAATCCAGTGCAGCCTTATTGTTGTAATATTTTCTGCATTGCCTGTGACTGTGTGTGCCTGTATCTGCTGTGTGGTTTCACTTTTAGTGTTTCCCAGATATATCTATCACTATATTCTGTACCCTGAGGGACTAGGCGAGTCTGGGTCATATATATAGTGCGACACAGTATGTATACGTATATTATACTGTGTACTCAGTCCCATTATACCGGATGTATTAGCAGGTATTGTACTTTGTCTGGCTTTATCGTACTAAGTCGCTCTGTTGTTGCATTTGTACCATAAAGTCTAACAGAAAGGGCAGTAATTCAGTGGAAGCTCCTGCATGATGCAGAGTATGCTCCAAGGATTTACCAGAGGGGGAAGTGTTTTACTATGGTCTGTGTACTATGTGTCATACACCTCCTTGCCAGTTTGCAGCTCCTGGGTCTACTCAGGAGCCACCCTCGGCTGCATTCACAAACCTACTGGCTACTCTGGTAGAACACCTTACGCCCCATGGGAGCTCCTGTTCCACTACAGCATGTCACTATGGTTAATCGGCCTTGGGCGGAAAATTTATCTAACCAGCTGCAGCAATTAAATCAGTCTTTGGTTAGACAGAAATCCACTCCAGGTCACACTCATGTTTCTGGGTCATCTAAGCGGGCTATTTCCTCTTCACAGTCCACATACCTCTCTGATGTTTCAGCTGAAGAAGAGGGGGAGCATATGGTCCTGTCAGACACTGAATCTGGTGTTACTGATGAGGATTCTCCCTTGCAGATTGATGTCTCTGCCTTAGTGGTTGATATTAAACACATCCTACAAATCTCTGATGATGATTCCACTACTGCGGCACAGAAAACTGATTCGTTTAAATGGCAGAAAGGGGTTAAAATTATGTTACCCCATTCTAACCATTTAGTGGACATCAGAAGGGAACCCTAGTCTACTCCATGGATGAAATTCCCTTTGCATAAATGGGCCTTGGCTCACTATCCTCTCCCTGCAGATTTATGTAGTCAATGGGAAAATTCACCACCGGTGGATTCTCTCATCACCCGACTTGTGGTGTCATCAACTCTGCCTGTCACCACGGTCACCTCACTGAAAGAACCAACAGATAAGCATGTGGAGGGTTGCCTGAAATCTATTTACTCCCTTACAGGAGCTGTGCATAGACCCACTATTGCTGCCTCCTGGGCTGCAAAAGGTATTGAAGCGTGGGTTCAGGCATTAGAGGAAGAGCAACCCGAGGATATACCTGACAGTGCCAGACAATACCCATCTCACATTACCACCTGCCGCCTATTACATTCAGGAGGCGTCCTCTGAGGCAGGTGTGCTGGCGACCAAGGTGTCAACTACGTCTGTCCTGGTCCACCGTATTGTGTGGCTGAGGTCATGGAAGGTGGACCTAGACTCCAAAAAGACCTTGCAGGTACTGCCCTTCAATAGGGACATTTTGTTTGGTGAAGACCTCAGTAACATTGTGTCTGCGTTAGCAGCTGCTAAGACTGCTTTCCTCCCAAATACTTATCCTTCTGCACAGAAGGCAAAAGATACCACCTTTCGTTCCTTGTGGCCTCAAGGGAAAGCATACCTGACTCAATCTTGTGCTCACAAAACCACAAAGCCCAAGGCAAAACAATCCTGTGCAGCCCGTCAGCCTGCTTCTAGAGACAAGCCTGCTGCATGATGGTACAGGCCTCCCCCTGGGGGACCCCATGGTGGGAGGCAGACTTCTGCAGTTCACCCAGGTCTGGTTAAAGAACACTTCAGACACATAGGTGCTGGAAGTTGTCTCTCATGGGTACGCTGTCTCCTTCATGAGATGTCCCCCTCACCAGTTTTGCACCACGGTTCTAGATTAGGATCCGTTAAAGGCACAAGCTTGGCAAATGAGTGTCAGTTCCCTCCTGAGTACAGGAGTGGTTGTGCCTGTACCTCAGTCCCAGAGAGGCAGAGGTTATTACTCAACGCTGTTCCTAGTCCCGAAACCAAATGGGTCATTCCGGCCTATACTCAACCTTAAATCCCTGAACAAGTTTGTGAGGGTGTCCAGGTTTCGTATGGAAACACTGCGCTCAATTGTACTGGCTATGGACCCCGGAGACTATATGGTATCCCTGGATATACAGGATGCATACCTGCATATACCTATTGCCACGTCACACCAGTAGTTTCTGCGGTTTGCTATTGGCAACCCACACTTTCAATTCCAGGCTCGACCATTTGGACTGGCTACGGCTCCTCGGATCTTCACCAAGGTCATGGCCGTGATGACGGCACATTTCCGTCGCCAGGGGATCAGAATCCTGCCGTATCTGGATTACCTACTGATTCTGGCAAATTTCCACAATGTCCTCATCGGTCATCTGCAACTGACGGTAAGCTTCCTGCAAGCCCACGGGTGGCTTATCAATTGGAAGAAGTCCTCGCTGGTCCCAGCTCAGAGCATGGTGCACCTGGGGGCACTTCTGGACACACACAGTCAAAGGCTGTTTCTGTCTTCAGAAAAGGTCCTGAAACTTCAGGACAGGATAAGATGCTTCTTTTATCGCCACAGAGAGTTGATACATGCGGCGATGCAAGTGCTTGGCCTGATGGTGTCGACATTCGACATGGTAGAGTACGCTCAATTTCATTCCCGCCCACTACAGAGGTTAATCCTTTCCAAATGGGACGGCCAACCTCATCGGAACAAGGGCCGCCCCTTTTGGATCCTCGACTGGGTCACGCTGACAACGGATGCCAGTCTGAGGGGATGTGGTGTGGTGTTGGAGCAACACTTGTTTCAGGGTCACTGGACTCCTCCAAATAAACATTCTGGAGCTGAGGGCAGTATTCAAAGCGTTATCACTTGCCCTGCCTCTGGTACAGAACAGGCCTGTTCAAGTACGGTCAGACAACGCCACCACGGTGGCATACATAAACCATCAATGCCGCACTCGAAGCCGCTTGGCAATGATGGAAGTGTCAAAAATCCTTTGTTGGGCGGAACGCCATATGCCAGACATATCGGCAGTGTTCATTCCAGGTGCCCTGAACTGGGAAGCGGACTTCCTCAGTTGCCAGAACATGCACGCCGGAGAGTGGAGTCTTTATCGGAAGTCTTTCAACTCCTAGTGGACAGATGGGGCTTACCAGACGTAGACCTGATGACGTCTCGACACAATCACAAGTTTCTGGTCTTCGGATCAACATCAAGGGATCCTTAAGCAGCATTCGTGGACGCACTAGCGGTTCCATGGAACTTTCGGCTGCCTTACGTGTTCCCTCCAGTGCCACTCCTGCCCAGGGTACTACGGAAGTTCAAACAAGAAGGAGCAATACTACTTCTAGTCGCCCCAGCGTGGCCTCGAAGGCATTGATTCTCAGACCTGCAGTGTCTGTCCACAGAGAACCCCCTTCTGCTTCCTCAGAGCCCGTACCTCCTTGTACAGGGCCCTTGTCTCTATCCAGACCTGGCCAGACTGGCTTTGACGGCGTGGCTCTTGAATCATCACTTCTGAGGGCCAAAGGTTTTTCTGAGGAGGTTATTCAGGCTATGTTGAAAGCCCGCAAACCGGCCTCTGCCCGGATTTATTACAGGGTTTGGAATTCTTGCTTCACATGGTGTGCTGATAAGAAATATGATGTCTCTACATTCATAACATCCAGAATTCTGGCTTTTCTGCAACAAGGCCTTGACTTAGGTCTCAGTCTGGCCTCCCTCAAGGTTCACATATCTGCCTTGTTGGTATGGTTTCAGAGAAAAATTGCGTCTATACCTGACATTCAAACTTTCACTCAGGGCGTACTTGGGATTCAGCCTCCCTATGGGGGTAAATCTGAGTTGATCGCAGCAAGAACTTTGTTAGCAGTTGGGCAAAACCATGTGCACTGCAGGGGAGGCAGATATAACGTGCAGAGAGAGTTAGATTTGGGTGGGTTATTTTGTTTCTGTGCAGGGTAAATACTGGCTGCTTTATTTTTACACTGCAATTTAGATTGCTGATTGAACACACCACACCCAAATCTAACTCTCTCTGCACGTTATATCTGCCTCCCCTGCAGTGCACATGGTTTTGCCCAACTGCTAACAAAGTTCCTGCTGCGATCAACTCAGAATTACCCCCTATGTCCCTCCTGTGGCTCCATGGGATTTAACTGTTGTACTGAAAGCCCTGCAAGAGTCTCCATTTGAACCTCTTGAGTCTGCGCTCCTTAAATGGCTCACGGCCAAAGTACTGTTCTTGCTTGCTATTGCCTCGGCAAGACAGGTGTCAGACTTAGGGTGAACAACAGGACAAAGCACCTATTTGATTTTTCACAGTGATCGGGCAGTTCTACGAACTCGACCGGGTTATTTGCCTAAGGGGGTGTCATCTTTTCACCTTAACCAAGAGATTGCGGTTCCGCCCTTATTTCTCTGCAGACTTGTCCTCCAAAGAGCGTTCTTTAGATGTGGTAAGGGCTCTCCGTATTTATGTGGAGAAGACTGTCTCTACCAGGAGGTCAGATTCCCTTTTTGTACTGTTTGGTTTTCACAAACTTGGCTAGTCTGCCAATAAGCAAACCTTGGCCAGATGGATTAGAATGGTGATTGCACAATCTTATGCGCAGGCTGGACTCCCAGCTCCTGCTGCTATAAAAGCCCATTCTACTTGGTCTGTTGGACCTTCTTGGGCGGCCCGCCGTGGCGGTCCGCAGAACAATTGTGCAAGGTGGCAACGTGGTCCTCACTGAACACTTCATTAGATTCTATGCCTTTGATACTTCCGCCTCCCAGGATGCTTCCTTTGGATGCCAGGTTCTCATACCCGCTAAGACGCATCCCCCACCCATGAGGAACTGCTTAAGGACATCCCCGATGTTTTCCTGTGGAAACCAATGTATCCTGCTGCAGAAAATAGAGTTATGGTAGACTTACCATTGTTAACTCTTTCTGCAAGGTATATTTGTTCCATAGGTCGCCCACCCTGATGCACCTAGCTTCTTTGGGTTTCTATGGCATTAGCAGCTGGTACCTTCTCCTGTCGTGAGAATGTGGTTCTATGTGACTAACATCTGCCTTCTCTCTTGTCTGCTCCTGCATTGGACTAATTTACAAAACTGAGCTCCCAGTGCCTGGAGGCGGGGTTTATAGGGGAGGCTTCAATGCATCCTGGGACAGTCTAAAGCTTTAGCCTGTTGGTGCCTCTGGATCAAGATCCACTCTACACCCTGATGTTTTCCTGTGGAACCAATGTACCTCGTAGAAAGAGAGTTAACAATGGTAAGTCTACCATAACTCTATTTTCAAGTACATAGTCTTTATTCCACTGAATAGCTGAAAGATAACATTGAGCGTTGCTGCTCACAGTGCACTGTGACTCCATTCCTTGTACCCAATCAAGGAATTAAAAAAAATAGATTGTTACACTGAAGCCTTGTTTTTGCTTTCTTTGTTTTTGTTTGTATTTATTTCTTTTGTGTGTGCCTTTGGTCCATCTAATAAAAATGAAACCCGTTACAGAGTCACCATCATGTCTCTTCTCACCACCCTCTGGGTCTACATTAGTCAACTAGCCTTACCAGCGTCAAGTGACCAGCGTGCCCCATTCAGCTTGGCTGGTGTCGTATCACATGACCCAGGCATGGCCAGTCATCAGGTTGCACCGCCCTTTGGTTCCCAAGCATTCTGTCCACTCAGCCTTCCTCCTCTCCAGCCTTAGCCAAAACTCGTCAGCGGCTCACCTCAGAGCCCACACATTACCGGCCAATCAACATGGCTGTTAACTTTGTCAAAATGTCTTCACAACAACTGCAGCGCCAGCCTACGGCTAAGCAAAAAAAGCAGGAAAACCACAACATCCCCCTTCGCAAACCATCTAAATTCAACGCAACACCTGGCAAAACCTTTTCAACAAATTCAACTTGGCCACCAGTCCGGCATCCTCACCATTTCTAGATTGTTGAAACACAAAAAACTAGTAAGTTTTCTCCTGCTTATACAGATTTTTCTGCTGGTTTAGATAAGACTTTAAGCAACTTTTGTAAGGTCTTTTTATTTTTATTTTTTAATCAATCTAAGGCTGGCTGTGCATAAACTCAAAGGTAAATGACATTGGGGCAGATGTATTAACCTGGAGAAGACATAAGGAAGTAATAAACCAGTGATATGTGCAAGGTGATAAAGGTACCAGCCAATCAGCTCCAATATGTAAATTAACATTTAGGATCTAAATGGCTGGTGCCTTTATCACCTTGCACATATCACTGGTTTATCACTTCCTTATGCCTTCTCCAGGTTAATACATCTGCCCCATTGTTTGAAATTATAGAAATTTATGGGTGATAGAGAAATCATTTTGTGTGAGCCATGTATGAGCTGTACGGAACAGGTTTGTGTTTGCCTATTCTGGTTCATTTACTTAATTTACTTAACTAATCTGTCATCTTTAAATGCTGGAATCTATATCATGCTAACCCATCATAAATACAGCTAACTTATACCCCTTTTCCACTATAAGCACGGGTCGCAGCCGTGTCGCCTGACACGGCTGCAACCCGTGCTGCAGCCCCCTTTCAGCAGCGCTCACCAACCCGGCATGTTGCCGGGTTGGTGACGCTGCTAGTGACGCGGCAGGGGCGGCGCTGGGAGATCACATGATCTCCCAGCGCCGCCCTCCCTATACACTGTGAACGGGACACAGCTCCCGTTCACACTAGACAGCTGGCCGGGTTGAACACGTGTTCAACCCGGCTAGCTACCCGGGTAGGATTCCCGGATCACTTGATCCGGGAATTTGCCATGGGACCCGTTTCCACTAGGGAAAAACACGGGTAAATGCGCGCCCCTGCACATTTACCTGTGTTTTAAGGAGCTAGTGGATAAGGGGTATTAGTATGGGACAAATGTTCCTCTTACCAAATCAGACAAGCTAAATTTGTTAGGATTTTAGTTTACTAAATTTCCATGTTTTTTTTTTGGTTTTTTTTTGCTATGGCCCCCTGGTTTGCATGATTTTGATTTCTTGAAGCCAGTCTGGGTTCACGAGTGGTGTTCAGGGTAAACAGTCCAAAGTTTGTAGGCTGCCGAGTAAGGGCACTGTAGCGGATATGAATTCTGGCTTTGGTTCAATGGGGGTCATTCCGAGTTGATCGCTCGCTAGCAACTTTTTGCAGCGCTGCGATCAGATAGTTGCCGCCTATGGGGGAGTGTATTTTCGCTTTGCAAGTGTGCAAATGCTTTTGCAGCTGACGGCACAAAAAAGTTTTTGCAGTTTCTGAGTAGCTCTGGACTTACTCAGCCGCTGCGATTACTTCAGTCTTTTTGGTCCCGGAATTGACGTCAGACACCCGCCCTGCAAATGCTTGCACACACCTGCGTTTTTCCAAACACTCCCAAAAAACGGTCAGTTGACAACCATAAACGCCCTCTGTCAGTCACCTTGCTATCGGCTGTGCGAATGGATTCTTCGTTAAATCCATCGCCCAGCACCGTTCCTCTTTGTACCCGTACGACACGCCTGCGCATTGCGGTGCATACACATGCACAGTTTTGCCGAGATTTAACCTGATCGCAGTGCTGAAAAAAGTTGCTAGTGAGCGATCAACTCGGCATGACCTCCCATGTCCAATTGCCGTCTCTCTTCCCAATCCTTCTAGGTGGTAGCGATGGTTTTATATCTTACATAGGTATAAATTGGGTCCTTCATTGAGCAGATTTTGGAAAACCATTGAGTGGTCTGCAGTCAATGCTGAAATTCCTTTCAGCTTTTTTTTTTTCTTTTGTATTATATCACAAAGGAGAAGGAGCTTTTTCACGTAGCCGTAGTAGGTAAGGTTCTTTTTGTTTTGCTCTTGACAAAATGCTGTCTGTCTGAGCTAGTTCATAGGTACAAATCCTTATGCATAATAGAATTGTTGTGTCCCTTGGTTATCCCTATGTTCAAAGTTTATCCTACAGTATATTTGAGAGAATTGTTGTAAGGAGAAGCTCTCTCTGTGTTTTCGGGAATATACTATTTCTCTTACGTCCTAGAGGATACTGGGGTTCCATTTAGCACCATGGGGTATAGACGGGTCCACTAGGAGCCATGGGCACTTTAAGAATTTGATAGTGTGGGATGGCTCCTCCCTCTATGCCCCTCCTATCAGACTCCGTTTAGGAAATGTGCTCGGAGGAGCCGGTCATGCTGAAGGAAGCTCCTGAAGAGTTTTCTGCATTTATTTTATATGTGTGTTATTTTCAGGCAGGGCTGGTTGGCACCAGCCTGCCTGCTTTGTGGGACTTAGGGGGCGGGGGGGGGGGCCCAACCTCTTGAAGGGTTGTATTTCCTCACCAGGAGGCTCACTACTGGGTACTCAGGGCAGTGCACCTTCCCAGAATAGCGGGGCTGAACCGGAGTGGGTTCATTCTCTTAGAGAAATGATCTCCACTCTTTCTATAAAATTGTCCCACAATGAGAAAGAGACGCAATACTTAAAACAGACTGTGGATGAGTTTATGAACAGAGACTCAGTCCCCCAAACAGCATCTCAACCCCCTCCCATTTGTCCGCAAAAGTGATCTCTGGCCCATATACTGCAGTCTGACGCTGATGCTGACATGTCAGACATGGAGGAGGGGGAGGTGGACTCAGAGGGGGGGGATGCAGCTCTGTCACAGGGAGTAGAGGCTCTTATAGAGGCTATCAGAGATGTTCTGCATATTCCTGATAAGGTCTCAGAGGAGTGTGAGGAATCTTATTTTAATGTAAAAAAAGAAGTCCTCAATCACTTTTCCTGCGTCAAAGGAATTGAATACCCTGTTTGAAGAACCATGGGTTAATCCTGATAAGAAATTTCAAATCCTTAAAAAATGTAATCTCATTTTTCCTTTTCCTTTGGAAGATAGGAAAAAATGGGAAAATCCGCCCATAGTGGATGCATTAGTCTCTAGGCTTTCACGAAAGATTGTATTGCCTGTCCCTGGTTCAGCCTTCCTAAAAGACACAGCTGATCGTAAAATTAAGACTACTCTCAAATCATTGTACACAGCTGCTGGGGTGGCCCAAAGACCCACTATTGCATGTGCGTGGATCACAAAAGCCATTGCTAAATGGTCAGATAATGTTGTTTTGCTCCTGCAGCATATACAGGACTCTGCGAACTTTATGGTGGAAGCCATAAAAGAGATAGGCATGCTTAACACACGCACCACCTCGACACGCAGAGGATTGTGGCCATGCCAGTGAACTGCTGACGTGGACTCCAGGAAAGGTGTGGAAGGCCTACCATTCATGGGAGAGGCCTTGTTTGGAGAGGAACTAGACAAATGGATCTCCAAAGCTACTGCGGGTAAGTCTACGTATCTTCCTTCCGCAGCCCCCGAACCAAGATGACGTATTCAGCTTCTCAGTTGCAGTCCGTTGACAACCAAGTTCAAGGGCAAGTCCAGAGGTGCTTCTACATCCTCCAGCGGCGCAAGAGGTAAACCACGCAAACCAGCAACTGCCGGAGCTCAGGAACAGAGCTCAGGCTTTGATTCCTGAAAGCCTTTAGCATGACGGTGGACCGCAATGCCTGAAAGGCTGTCAGGAGGGAGCCCGACTACGATTCTTCAGTCAGATCTGGTCAAGTTCGTGCCAGGATCCCTGGGGCATGGATCTTATTTCCCAGGGCTACAGACTGGAGTGCCAAAAGCTCCCACCTCACAGATTCTTCAAATCAGGCTTGCCAGTTTCACAACTTTGCAGCATGCCATCCAAAAACTGGTGCAGACTCAAGTCATTGTTCCAGTTCTACCTTATCTGCAAAACACGGGTAACTAGTCCAACCTGTTTGTAGTACCGAAGCCGGGCGGATCGGTAAGTCCGATTCTGAACCTCAAGTCTTTGAACCCGTACTTACGAGTGTTCAAATTCAAGATGGAGCCTCTGAGAGCGGAAATCTCAGGTCTTGAGGAGGGGGAATTCCTAGTGTCTCTGGATATCAGGTACCTTCACATTCCGATCTGGCCGCCTCATCAGGCTTACCTATGGTTTGCACTTCAGGACTGTCACTACCAGTTCCAGGCCCTGCCATTTGGTCTCTCCACGGCACCAAGGGTGGTCACCAAGGTGATGGCAGAGATGATGTTTCTACTCTGCAAACAGGGAGTGAACATAATTCCGTACCTGGACGATCTCCGGATAAAAGCACTGTCCAGGGAAAGGTTGCTGGACAGTATTGGTCTCTCAACCAAACTTCTCCAGGATCACGGGTGGATTCTGAACCTTCCAAAATCTCAAAGGCTTCCATTCCTGGGAATGATACTGGACACAGAGTCGTAGAAAGTGTTCCTTCCGTTTTAAATTGGTAATCCAGTCGATGGTTCGGGATGTCCTGAAGCCAACCCGGATATCTGTGCATCTATGCATTCGCCTTCTGGGGAAAATGGTGGCCGCTTACGAGGCACTTCAATACAGAAGGTTTCACGCAAGACCCTTCCAGCTCGATCTGTTGGACAAATGGTCCGGATCGCATCTTCACATGCACCAAAAGGATCCGTCTGTCGCCAAAAGCCAGGATCTCCCTTCTGTGGTGGCTACAGACTTCTCACCTCGTCGAGGGTCGCTGGTTCGGAATTCAGAATTGGATTCTGTTAACCACAGACGCAAGCCTCAGAGGTTGGGCAGCAGTCACCCAGGGGGTGCAGTTTCAAGGAAGATGGTCAAGTCAGGAAGTCATCCTTCCAATCAGCATTCTGAAATTCAAGGCCATATACAACGCCCTTCTGCAGGCCTCGCATCTTCTTCAAGATTGGGCCATTCAGGTCCAGTCGAACAATGTGACGGCCGTGACGTACATAAACCAACAGGGCGGAACGAAAAGCAGAGCAGCAATGTCGGAGGTGTCAAGAATTCTCCTCCCGGCAGAAAAAAAACGCTGTGGCGTGGTCAGCGGTCTTCATTCTGGGAGTAGACAACTTGGAAGCAGACTTCCTCAGCAGACACGACCTGCACCCGAGGGAGTGGGGCCTTCACCCGGAAGTGTTCAGGTGCTTGACACGTCGATGGGGATATCCACAGGCAGTGACGGTAGACGCCCTGACGACTCCATGGGTCTATCAGATGGTGTATGTGTTTCCTCCACTTCCTCTGATTCCAAGAATTCTAAAGCGAATAAAAAGGGAAAAGGTTCAAGCAATACTCATTGCTCCGGACTGGCCAAGAAGGGCCTGGTACGCGGACCTTCTGGAGATGCTCCTCGAAGATCCGTGGCCTTTACCTCTTTGCGAGGATCTTCTGAAACAAGGCCCGTTTGTCTATCAGGACTTACCGTGGCTACGTTTGACGGCATGGAAGTTAAACGGCTGATTCTAACCAGGAAAGGGATCCCTAACCAGGTTATCCCGACTATGATCCAAGCCAGGAAGGGGGTAACGTCTAAGCATTACCATCGTATTTGGAAGAAATAAGTCTCTTGGTGTGAGAGCAGAAATTATTTTGCGGTGAATTTTCATCTGGGACGTTTCCTGCTTTTTCTGCAGGCAGGTGTGGATGTGGGCCTACGTCTGGGCTCCATAAAAGTCAAGATTTCGGCCTTGTCCATTTTCTTTCAAAGACAATTGGCTTCTCTCCCTGAGGTCCAGACATTCTTGAAAGGTGTTCTGCGCATCCAACCTCCCTTTGTGCCTCCCACGGCACCTTGGGATCTCAATGTGGTGCTGCAGTTCCTCCAATCGGACTGGTTTGAACCGTTACAGGAGGTGGACGTAAAATATCTTACGTGGAAGGCCGTCACACTGTTGGCCTTGGCTTCAGCAAGACGTGTGTTGGAACTGGGGGCTTTGTCTCTCAAGAGTCCCTATTTAATTTTCCATCAGGACAGAGCTGAACTTAGAACTCGTCTGCAATTTCTCCCTAAAGTGGTGTCTGCGTTTCACATCAACTAACCTATTGTGGTTCCGGTTGTCACCGACACCTCTGCTACTTCAAAGTCTTTGGATGTTGTGAGGGCTTTGAAGGTGTATGTAAAGCGAACAGCTCGGCTCATCACAGAAAAATGGACTCGCTGTTTGTTCTTTATGATCCCAACAAAATTGGGTGTCCTGCTTCAAAGCATACAATTGCACGCTGGATCAGGTTTACGATCCAGCATGCTTATTCCATGGCAGGTTTGCCGTGTCCAAAATCTGTACAGGCCCACTCTACTAGGTCAGTGAGTTCTTCCTGGGTGGCTGCCCGGGGTGTCTCGGCTTTACAGCTCTGCCGAGCAGCTACTTGGTCAGGTTCGAACACGTTTGCTAAGTTCAACAAGTTCGATACTTTGGCCCCTGAGAACCTTCAGTTTGGTCAATCAGTTCTGCAGGAACCTCAGCACTCTCCCACCCGGTTTGGGAGCTTTGGTACATTCCCATGGTACTAAATGGAACTCCATTATCCTCTAGGACGTAAGAGAAAATAGGATTTGAATTACCTACCGGTAAATCCTTTTCTCGTATTCCGTAGAAGATACTGGGCGCCCCACTCGTGCTTAGTTTTTACTGCACTGTTATTTAGTTAAGTAATGTTGGTTCAGCCGTTGCTGTTCCTGTTTCAAGTTTGGTTAGCTTGGCTTTACTCTTGTTGTGCGTGCTGGTTCGGAATCTCATCACTATCCTTATCTATCCTTCTCTCAAAGTATGTCCATCTCCTTGGGCACAGTTTCCTAGACTGAGATTGGTAGGAGGGGCATAGAGGGAAGAGCCAGCCCACACTATCATATTCTTAAAGTGCCCATGGCTCCTAGTGGACCTGTCTACACCCCGTGGTACTAAATGGAACCCCGATATCCTCTACGGACTACGAGAAAAGGATTTACCGGTAGGTAATTAAAATCCTATTTTTTTTTCTTTAACATTCTGTTCTGATTTGTAGATGGAGTACATAAAATATAGTGGACTTTTGTTGCTTTTTTATTGTGTTCAAACATGTAGGCAATTTGGTTGAATAAAGACTAATTTTGAACCAGTTTAGCTATTTGATGTCCATAATTATTTGGTTATCTAAAGAAATCCTCATTGGTTAGAAAAAAGTTGCATGGGATGGGAACCAGTTGAAAGTGGTTCTGGTTTTCAAGTGTTATGCCTTTCAGGCATTTTGTACTTACATTTCCAAGTTTCACAAGTTCCATTTATTGGTGTCAGAATGCTGGGAAATAGAACTGAATGCTGGAGCTCTGATCTTCTGAAACAGAGAGGTGACATTTAATTTCTGTTCTTTTTTCTTCAGGTCCCTTTCTAGAGAACATCGGAAAGAAAGATCTCTGTCCAGGGAGAGGAATCATAAACCATCTCGTTCCTTTTCTAGATCAAGAAGGTATTTGATGGGTTATTCCTCCTTAAACATTGAAACTGATGGAACAGCTCTTTGTTAGGCTTAAATAAACACAGAACAAATAGAATGAAGTAATTTTCTGTTAGTTTGACAATTTTCTCTGGTGTGCAAACATTTTTTTTCTGATTTTCTTTTCCAGCCGTTCAAGGTCAATCGAGAGAAAATAGGCTCTCTTCAACACTGTACAGATGGCATTGAAAATATTTTTTTTTCTCTTTGCTTTGTCATGATGCTTTTTTAAACATATTTTTTTTATTCTGTGTTTTTCTTGTATCTTGTCTTGTAAGACGTGATGGAAAATGTTCTGTTATGGTTCCGTACAGGTGAAGTGGCAATTAAAGAAATTGCTAACTTTTTAAATATTTTTCAATTATATTGTATTGTTTCAAGCATTTCAAACTCTTGACGATCTATTGAGCTTTAATCTTTGTTTATGTGAAAACATTGGTGTACAATTCTATACATCCTAAGTGTACAATTCTATAAAATCATAAACACATTTTTGTAGAATGCAGTGGGATTTTTGTACTGAAAATTTGGCATGTGTATTCTGGGGAGTTTTTCTCTTTCTGTTATTCTAGCAGCTTGCTGCAAATGAAGTACATTATTTATTTGAATGTTTTTGTTAAGATTGATCCCTGCCATGAAATATACAGGATTTTTATTGCATATACACAGGTACACCACCGATAATCCGGCACCCTTGGTTCCAGCACTGTGCCAGATTATGCATTTTGCTTGATAGGTGATACATACAGCAGCATCCCAGCGGCTAAACTTCCCACCACTCACCACCTAATCCTAAACCTCCCGCAGCATGACTCTCCCACAGCCTAAACGAACACAACCACAGTCTAACGCAGCCCTCCTCCAGCCTTACTCCCCCGCCCACGGTAATCAAGCCTCCCACAGCCTAACTCTACCCTACAGCATAACTGAGCCCATATTAAAAGTGGTGCCAGATAATCTGTGTTGTACCTGTACGTGCTGTAATAAGTATGGTCTTGGAGAGGAAGTATTGGCCTAAAACACCTCTACTGATGGTCTTTCTTCCATTTCCCAGTGGAAAGCAGCATAGTTCTCACACTATGAACTTAATATGTAAATTTAATACTATGGAGGAGACCTTTTTAAAATGTGTATTTCTCTTACGTCCTAGAGGATACTGGGGTCCATTTAGTACCACGGGGTATAGACAGGTCCACTAGGAGCCATGGGCACTTTAAGAATTTGATAGTGTGGGATGGCTCCTCCCTCTATGCCCCACCTACCAGACCCAGTTTAGAAAATGTGTCCGGAGGAGCCGGTCACACTGGAGGAAGCTCCTGAAGAGTTTTCTGCTTTTATTTGTTATTTTCAGGCAGGGCTGATTGGCACCAGCCTGCCTGCTTCGTGGGACTTAGGGGGGGAATGGCGCAACCTCTTGAAGGGTTAATGGTCCCATTCCACGCTGACAGGAAACTGATCTCCTGAGGGAACTATTTGCAAGCCCCACCACGGCGAGCGTACATTCTCGCAGCACGCCGCCACCCTTAACAGAGCCAGAAGAATGAAGAGTGGTAGTACTGATTAGGTTAGTGGTTAGCGGGGCGCAGGCCATTTTGGCGGCACGAGAGTACGGAGACACACAGCTTCTAAACAGGGTGGAATGCGTCTCCAGACACAGTAAACAACTGCGTCTCGGTACACTGTACACGGTACCCATACTGGCAACACAGCCTTAAAATGGTTTCTGTCCATTTTAAGCACCAAATTCCTCAACAAGTCAGAAGAACGTGCGCCATTGAAGGGTCGGGGCTTCACTATAAGAGGGTCCAGCAGCTCACCAGTGCCATTTTCCCTCTGTAGTGGACACAGACGCTGACTGACAGGGACGCGCAGCTCCTCCAGTGTGACTCCAAATTACCTCATCGGTACCAGGGGGTCATAGCAGGGGGGGAACGATTACTAGTGTACTAAGTCCCCTGTCAGGGTACATAGTCTGCGACCCGGCTAAGCTTGGCATCAGCGGTAAAGGCGCGGTGGGGGGCTGGCTCCAAACAACTCTGTGTCTCTCCAGGGACGGATCTAGACTTTTCTTTAGGGGGGGCAGTTTACTGCTTAATCTTGACTCCTCCCTCTACAGTCCCAACTCCTCCCATCTGCAATCCTAACTCCTCCTCTCTCAATTCTGACTGAACTTTTTGAGTGAGACTGAGATAGAGCTTTCTATGTACATGTGACATTGCTATGGGGTAATTGTATTTATTAGCCCTAGTACCCACACACCAGCAAGTGAGGGGCAAATTCTCTGTAACCCTTGCTCTCCTGGCTCCTCTGTGCTGCTGTGGCATAAGCTGCAGCACATCGTGTGTGCTGTCACATTTACATTATGTCAGGCAAAGAGTGTGTTTCTTATACAGCAGGGTGTTCCTCTTCACCAGGGGGCTCACTACTGGGTACTCAGGGTTCACAGAATGGCGGGGCTGAACCAGAGTGGGTTAATTCTCTGAAAGGAATGATCTCCACTTTTTCTACAAAACAGCGTCTCAATCCCCTCCCATATGTCCGCAAAAACGATCTCTGGCCCATATCCTGCAGTCTGACGCTGACAGGTCAGACATGGAGGAGGGTGAGGTGGATTTGGGGGGATGCAGCTCTGTTACAGGGAATAGAGGCTATCAGAGATATCCTGCATATTTCTGATAAAGGTGTCAGAGGAGTGTGAGGAATCTTATTTTAATGTAAAAAAGAAGTCCTCAGTCACTTTTCCTGTGTCAAAGGAACTGAATACCCTGTTTGAAAAACCGTGCGTTAATCCTGATAAGAAATTTCAGATCCCTAAAAGGTTGCTCTGGAGGATAGGAAAAAATGGGAAAATCCACCGATAGTGGACACAACAGTCTCTAGGCTTTCACGAAAAATTGTATTGCCTGTTCCTGGTGTAGCCTCCCTTAAAGACACGGCTGATCGTAAAATTGAGACTACACTCAAATCATTGTACACAGCTGGTGGGGTGGCCCAAAGACCCACTATTGCATGTGCGTGGATCACAAAAGCCATTGCAAAATGGTCAGGTAACCTAATTGAGTGGTTAGATTCCTTGTCTAGGGGGGGGTGTTTTACTCCTGCAGCATATACAGGACTCTGCCAACTTTATGGTGGAAACCATAAAAGAGAGAGGCTTGCTTAAAGCATGCACCACCGCTATGGCAGTGTCGGCACGCAGGGGCTTGTGGCTACGCCAGTGGACTGCTGACGCGGACTCCATTAAAGGCATGGAAGGCCTACCATTCACAGGAGAGGCCTTGTTTGGAGATGAACTAGACAAATGGATATCCAGAGCTACTGCGGGTAAGTATACCTATCTTCCTTCCGCAACCCCCCAAACCAAGAAGACTTGTTCAGCTTCTAAGTTACAGTCCTTTCGGACTGCCAAGTTCAAGGGTAAATCCAGAGATGCTTGTCTGTCTCCCAGCGGCGCAGGAGGTAAACCACACAAGCCAGCAACTGCAGGTGCTCAGGACCAGAGCCCAGGCTCTGATTCCTCAAAGACTTCAGCATGACAGTGGACCGCAATGCCTGGAAGGCTGTCAGATGGGAGCCCGACTACAATTCTTCAGTCAAATCTGGTCAAGTTCTTGACAGGATCCCTGGGTCATGGATCTTATTTCCCAGGGCTACAGACTGGAGTTCCAAAAGCTCCCACCTCACAGATTCTTCAAATCAGGCTTGCCAATTTCACAAAAGGCAAGTATACCTTTACAGTATGCCATCTAAAAACAGACTGAAGTCATTGTTCCAGTTCCACCTCATCTGCTCAACAAGGGGTACTATTCCAACTTGTTCGTAGTACCGAAACCAGACGGTTCGGTAAGACTGATTCTGAACCTCAAGTCTTTGAACCCGTACTTACGAGTGTTCAAATTCAAGATGGAGTCTCTCAGAGCGGAAATCTCAGGTCTGGAGGAGGGGGAATTCCTAGTGTCTATGGATATCAAGGATGCGTACCTTCACATTCCGATCTGGCCGCCTCGTCAGGCCTATCTACGGTTTGCACTGCAGGACTGTCACTACCAGTTCCAGGCCCTGCCCTTTGGTCTCTCCACGGCCCCGAGGGTGTTCACCAAGGTGATGGCAGAGATGATGTTTATACTCCACAAGCAGGCAGTGAACATAATTCCGTACCTTGACGATCTCCTGATAAAGGCGCCGTCAACCAAACTCCTCTAGGATCACGGGTGGATTCTGAACCTTCTGAAATCTCACCTAGAGCCAACAAGGAGGCTCCCATTCCTGGGAATGATACTGGACACAGAGTCGCAGAAAGTGTTCCTTCCATTGGAAAAGGCAGTGGTGATCCGGTCAATGGTTCGGGACGTCCTGAAGCCAACCTGGTTGTCTGTGCATCTATGAATTCGCCTTCTGGGGAACATGGTGGCCTCTTCTCGCCAAAAGCCAGGATCTCCCTTCTGTGGTGGCTACAGACTTCTCACCTCGTCAAGGGTCGGAGGTTCGGAATTCAGAACTGCAGTTTTAAGGTAGATGGTCAAGTCAGGAAGTCGTCCTTCCAATCAACATTCTGGAACTCAGGGCCATATACAACACCCTTCTGCAGACCTCACATCTTCTTCAAGATCGGGCCATTCAGGTCCAGTCGGACAATGTGACGGCAGTGACGTACATAAACTGATGGGGCGGAACAAAGAGCAGAGCAGCAAGGTCAGAGGTGTCAAGAATTCTCCTCCTAGGCAGAAAGAAACGTTGTGGCGTTGTCGGCGGTCTTCATTACGGGTGTAGACAACTGGGAAGCAGAATTCCTCAGCAGACACGACCTGTACCCGGGGGAGTGGGGCCTTCACCCGAAGGTGTTCAGGTGTTTGACAAGTCGATGGGAATATCCACAGATCAACATGAATGGCCTCTCTGCTTAACAAGACACTCAATCCGACTATATTTCAAGCCGGGAAGGGGGTAACGTCTAAGCATTACCATCGTATTTGGAAGAAATACTTCTCTTGGTGTTAGTGCAGAAATTGTCCCGTGGTGGGTTTTCATCTGGGACGTTTCCAGCTTTTTCTGCAGGCAGGTGTGGATGTGGGCCTACGCCTGGGCTCCATAAAAGTCCAGATTTCGGCCTTGTCCATTTTCTTTCAAAAACATTTGACTTCTCTCCCTGAGGTCCAGACGTTCTTGAAAGGTGTTCTGCACATCCAACCTCCCTTTGTGCCTCCAACGGCACCTTGAGATCTCAACGTGGTGCTGCAGTTCCTCCAATCGGACTGGTTTGAACCGTTACAGGCGGTGGACGTAAAATATCTTACGTGGAAGACTGTCACACTGTTGGTCTTGGCTTCAGCAAGACGTCTGTCGGAATTGGGGGCTTTGTCTCATAATAGTCCCTATTTAATTTTCCATGAGACAGAGCTGAACTCGGAACTCGTCAGCAATTTCTTCCTAAAGTTGTGTCTGCGTTTCACATCAACCAACCTATTGTGGTTCCGGTTGTCACCAACACTTCTGCTACTTCAAAGTCTTTGGATGTTGTGAGGGCTTTGAAGGTGTATGTGAAGAGAACAGCTCGTCACAGAAAAATGGACTCGCTGTTTGATCCCAATAAGATTGGGTGCCTTGCTTCAAAGCAGTAAGATTGAGTGCCCTGCTTCAAAGCAGTCTATTGCACGCTGGGTCATGCTTAAGATCCAGCATGCTTATTCCACGGCAGGTTTGCCATGTCCAAAATCTGTACATGCCCACTCTGCTAGGTCGGTGGGTTCTTCCTGGGCGGCTGCCTGGGGTGTCTCGGCTTTACAGCTCTGCCGAGCAGCTACTTGGTCAGGTTCGAACACGTTTGCTAAGTTCTACAAGTTCGATACTTTGGCCTCTGAGGACCTTCACTTTGGTCAATCAGTTCTGCAGGAACCTCAGCACTCTCCCACCCGGTTTGGGAGCTTTGGTACATCCCCATGGTACTAAATGGACCCCAGTATCCTCTCGGACGTAAGAGAAAATAGGATTTGAATTACCTACAGGGTAAATCGTAGTCCGTGGAGGATACTGGGACCCCGCCCAGTGCTTCGTTCTTCCTGCAATGTTGGTTCAGCCATTGCTGTTCCTGTTTTCAAGTTTGGTTAGGTTAGCTTGGCTTTCCGTGTGTGTGTGTGTGTGTGTGTGTGTGTGTGTGTGTGTGTGTGTGTGTGTTCGGAATCTCACCACTATCCTTATCTATCCTTCTCTCAAAGTATGTCCGTCTCCTCGGGCACAGTTTCCTAGACTGAGTCTGGTAGGAGGGGCATAGAGGGAGGAGCCAGCCAACACTATCAAATTCTTAAAGTGTCCATGGCTCCTAGTGGACCCGCCTCTACCCCATGGTAATAAATGGACCCCAGTATCCTCTACGGACTACGAGAAAAGGATTTACCGGTAGGTAATTAAAATCCTATTTCCCCCCCTTAAGTGACAGGTATGTATACAAATTAAATGGTAAACTATACTTGGTGGTACACTTTGCTATGATACATCCTATATAAACAAATTATTAATTTCCTTTTGTATTGTAATGCTGTTGACCCCAAGGCATAAGCCTTAGTGACCGCTGCCGAGTACCATACATTGACACTACTGAGATCTGAATATATTTTGGCAGTTCCCATTTGTTACAGTCAACTTGTTCGTGCATCTTTGTGCTTTCACTTGTTTTTCTCCATAGAATTCGTTTTAACTGCACCTTACATATTTCCATGTTACTTGGAACTTTACATCATTGGATGGCTATGTAACATTTTTAATGTACAGTTGGTGTTTTGTTTGGAAGATGTTTTAATCCTGTGACTGACTTATTTTTTCGGGGATTAAAATTTAGTTTTAAAAAATAGTGCATTTCTTCTAATTGTCATTTTGGGGAGGGGGTAGATATAATCAATATTCCAAATTCCTCCCCACTACATTATTAAGCCCTGTACACACGGGGATATTTGTGTGCTGAGCGATTTATCAGTGACCTCTCAGCACACATCTCTCCCTCCACTCAGCACAGCAAGATGTGTGCTGAGCGAGGGCGGGGTGGACGTGGAGGGGCGCTCATTTCAGCCAGCGGTGAAATGAGCGACCTGCTAGATTGTGCCAATCTAGCACCGTCGATTAGCGACGCACGGGGCCGTGCATCGCTATCGTTGTGGAGCATACACACAGAGCGATCCGTTCTTAAGTTCTAAGCAATCTAGTAAGATTGCTTAGAATTTAAGCACTGATCTCTACGTGTGTACCCCCCTTTAGCCTCATTCTTCCTCATAACCTGAGCCCTTTGTGTACTTCAGTCCAGGGTGACTGATGTTGTAGATTCATGCTGCTGACTCCGGAGCCGAACCACAAATGTCCGCAAAACACAGATGAAGGAGGACAGAGGTATCTAAGCCTAATACCTCTGTCTCTCCCCAGAGTACAGGAGGCAATATGGCACAAACCTCATGCTAAAGCAAGTTAGTGTACAACACTAGTTGCCGCTGACTGCAATGGAAAGCCCATGAATCTCTACTGGGGCTGATGAGGAACTTTCTCCACCAGAAAGTCCAGGTGCCAGGTCGAAAATTTGTCTAGCTCTGCTTTGTTATGTGGCAGACTGTCCTCTTACATACATGAAATCCTTACATTACATAGTTTGTTGCATCATCACATTTACCCAAAGGGAATGGAAATATTCCATTGAATTGGAAAGTCTCGATGTTGCTGTGGATGTATACCTTTTAAAGGTGAATTATGTATCCTTCCCAGGTATTTACAGACTTGCAAGTGTGCTCCTATAGATCATTTTGTTACATATCAAACTAAGAAGTATAAGATAATCGTTTGTGACTTTAAAATGAGCAGACCCACAATGGCAGCCAATGGGATTCTTGGCTTAATATACTGGTGTCCAACCACTATAGTTGCCATAGAAGAATCGCATGTAGGCATTTCCATGTTTTATGTGAAGGTCTATATGAACTACTATAGAATGGAGAAAGGGGCTGTAATCATAGTATTTCTGACAAAGCTAATCAAAACGTCAGGCACTTGCGTAAACCTTTTTCATGCCTACGTTACTGTCTGCTAATACATCTGCTTTATGTCTCAGGACTCAACTGAACATTTATGACCTATGCACACAATCAAAGCAGGTATTTTTTGACCCGTGGTTCCCAGGGAGAAGGTTGTAAACATTACATGGATCTTATGTTGTATACTGTTTTTATCTACTTTTGCATATACAAATGCACATAACATTCTGTACCTTTCAAAGGTTTAAATTATTTATTTATTAACAGTTTCTTATATAGAGCAGCATATTCCGGTGTGCTTTACAATTAGAACAACAGTAATAGAACAAAACTGGGTAAAAACAGAAAGACACAGAGGTAGGAAGGCCCTGCACGGAGGCTTACAATCTATAAATGGCCCAAAAGCGATGCATATCTCTTGATAGAGTTTCAATGGAAACTTACTGTATATGCAGCTACAAGCACCACAGCCAAAGTGTTAACCTTCTAGTCATGCCTGGAAAGAAGGATCGCCAACATCTCTTTGGAGATATCCTTCTGATCCTCATTTAAGAATTGTCATGAGATCTATACATCATAGGCCTGGTTAGCACAAGACAGACTTAGCAGCAGATCTTACTCATGTCTGATCTGAATCTGCAGAGAGGATTCGTAAGGACTAGTTATGAATAAAAATCATTATTCACATTGAGATGTTGAGTATTGGTGGACACAATCTAATGAGCTCCACAACAGGACTGTGCTTCGAACCAATGTTACACCTGTTTTCTTATTTCTGATCTGTTCTGCAACACCCACACGTATACAATTTGCTTACAGCCGTGTATCCTATGTAGTATGTCCAAGATGGCTGGCTCAGCTGGTATTTCAGTTGATGTTTATGCGCCCGCCACTAGAAGGTACCTGCTGCCAGCTGTTCGATTGTTTTGCCGTTTGGGTGTGAGTGCCACTGGCTCTGACATTTCTGCTCGCAGCCTCCCAAGGTGCGGAGCAGAAACTTGGGAAAAGTGTCCAATTGGTCGCGGGCAGGACATTAGTTGGGGTTAGCAGCGTAAACCCGGTGCTTTTTGGGCGCATCAAAAGTAATGGGTGCCCGATCGGAGCAATAATTGAATTGCTGTGACGGGCGCCCAATAAAACAATTGAATTCCTCACTGTATGTAATTTGTTGTATTTGTATGCCTTGTATGTATAACTGATGCTATGTGTATTTGATCTGTGTATCTGACGTGCTTTCTTCCACCAATGTCTTGCTTATCCAGTAGTCACCGGCTATGTATAGGATGAATCATTAGTGGAACCGATAAGCACTGTGTTTTGTTTTGTTTTTTTGTCTTCCTCAATGTTACCACTATAATTGTACTGTGTATGTTGGGAGGGGGTGTTACCACTGTAATATTATATTGTGCCCAAGTTGGCTGCTTTACCTTCAATGTATTATGTACCGTTAATCCTGAAAATGTAAAGTTTCCGATTTTCCTCTAAGAGAAAAGTGTTATATAAATAAAATTATCATTAACAAGGAAAGCAAGACAAGAGCTGGAGGTCGTGAAGAGGCAATACGCTAACTGCGGGAAGATCTTTTACGAATCGTGACCATGAACGGCCACAGAATAGAATGCTGAACCCTCTGTGATTACCTTACACATCAAAGTTGGTGACAGTAACAAAAAGTCTTCAAATGTCTGAATAAGGGCTGTTTTCAAAGTTTCTCTGCTTTTTCAAGAGATACTGTACTTCTTGTCAGAATTAATTTTGACAATCAAATATCAATCATCAAGGTGTCAGACTGAGTCTCGTCATGATGGAAGTCACATAGGTGGCTCCAGCAATATCAATATTTACTGCGTGCAAATCTCACAGCGCTTGTAGTCATGGTATGCATACAGCAGAGCATAGTTGAGGATCACTTTTACTGAGGTGCCAATTCTACCTGAGTATGCTCTTTTCCTGTACCTATGATTCCCCAAGTCCAAGGTGCTTTATACTGTTTGTGACACTTTCATGAAATGATGTGTTCTCTAACAAATATAATACATCTACTTCTATTAGTACTATCTTGGACTGAAGTTTTGTCAAAATGTTTTAGACAAAGGTCTGGTTGTTGTTAATGCATTCAATATGCAACTATTTACATAATAAAAGGCAAATAAGCATGTACTGGAAGCATATCAGCATAAAAGCTGCCATAGAAAAGAAGTGGCTGACACAAGAGATGGTGAATAGGAATGAGGAAGTGGGTGGGCTTGTGGGAAAGGAATGGTGGGAATAAATGAACAGCCTTATTGGATATAAATTAAATAGTTGAGAAGCAGCATGAATGAAGTCTTCAGGTGCAAGGTTTAATATGTTAGGCGGAGGTCACCGCAGGAGCAGTGGGGGCAGGTAGTAGTGAGGAGATGCAGTGGGGAAGAGAAAGAGGGCTTTGTAAGTGAGGATCAGGAGTTTGAATTGGATTATATAAGGGAATAGGGAGCCAATCTATTGATTAGAAAATAGCAGGGTGTTTTTCTAAACACACCTTTTCTAGATAATACTGTTTGATGGCCTAATTTATAAATGTACGCTGTCACTGCATCTGCAAATTTGAATGCAGCGGCTGTGCGCAAATGTTTCAGCCACCTGGATTTGTATTGAGACGTCCACTGGTGGTGTCTCTGGGCCGCCGCTTGTGAAAAAGGAAGCAACCATCAGTTGAACATCGACCTTATGAGTAACATTATTACCGTACAGAGTAGCCGCCAGAGCCATTGTGACTGTGTAGGTGATTGCAGTCGCAGACCGTTAGTATCCACCTTCGTTACTGCCTACAAACGATGCCTGAATGTCAGTCACTTTGCAAATAAATCCATGGTCATGACCAATGCATCACTTACACTCATTTAATGTGATAGGTTGTTTATGATTCATTTTATTTTCACATTTTAATGTTTCATTCAAACGTGGAAGAAATCTAATAAATGTCATATTTTAGCATGAAAGTGACTTTGCGGCTCTTCCTCTAGCACAAATCACCCAAAACAGCAAAGTATTTCTTCGTGATGATTACCAAAAGAATACACACATTTATTTTTTTGTGACAATTTTGTGAACATTAACATCATTTACCAACTCACAGTAGAGTCCTCCTTTTATGTGGGTTCAAACCATACACATGATGATGATGAGTTATAGTTCACTATGAATGAGTTAGTGAATTGATGGACTATGTGCCTCATTCAGGTTGGATCGCAGTGTGCGTTCCAACTGCAAAAAATACGGAAAAGATGCGGGGGCTTGCGCAGCGCCCATCCTACGCATGCACCAGCATTTTCTGCGGAAAGAGGGTGCAGAAAATGCGATCAATTGACAGGCGGGGTGGGAACGCTCCGTTTCCATGGCGGAGACAGAGCATTGCGGGGGTGGCAACGGGAAAACGGTGGTCGTGACGTCACACGCAGCCGCCACAATCGGAAACATGGCGCCGGCAGGAGGCAACCTTCATTTCTGCTAGTAAGCAGAAATTGCGATGCAATCACAATTTCTGCTTGTTGAAGGGGAGAGGCAGCGGTCAGCATACCCTGCAATGGGCGGCCCCCAGCATGCGAACAAAAGGATTGCAAATTCTGCTAATTAGCAGAATTTGCAATCCCTACTAGATTAGGCCCTAGAGTTGATTGCAGCAGCAAATTTGTTAGCAGTTGGGCAAAACCATGTGCACTGCAGGGGAGGCAGATATAACATGTGCAGAGAGAGTTAGATTTGGGTGTGGTGTGTTCAAACTGAAACCTAAATTGCAGTGTAAAACTAAAGCAGCCAGTATTTACCCTGCACAGAAACAAAATAACCCACCCAAATCTAACTGTCTCTTTAAATGTTATATCTGCCCCCCCTGCAGTGCACATGGTTTTGCCCAACTGCTAACAAATTTGCTGCTGCGATCAACTCTGCATTACCCCCTATGTTCCCACTGACTTTGGTTTGGTCTACTGAAAGCCATAAATTAAGTGCAAATCCTCCACTTTGTAGTGAAAAAAACATCTTTTGGGGGTATATGCAATTGCGGTCGAATTCCCGAAAATGTCGAAAAACTGGACATTTTCGCCCCCCCAAAAAAATTCGACAATGCAATTCAGTACTTTTCGTCAAAAAAACAGACTTTCCAAATTCAACTTTTTGAAATTCGACATTTGTCAAATTCGACATTTCTGCAATGGTACAAATGCGGTAATTCGACAAAAGTATATTCAATTGAGGATTGTAAATTCGACAACAGTGCTTTTAGACAGTAAATTCGTCATTTTCAATCCGCCACACTTTGCTGGCGGAATCTAATAAAAAATGTTAAAAACATGTTTTTTTGTGTGTTTTTTTTATTGGTAATAGCATATCTATTTATATTAGAAGGGATTAGGTACTTGGTTTGTCTATTTTGGAGGCACAAGTATTATTTATATATTTTTAAAAATATATATATATTTTTTTAATGGAATGGTAAAAATCAGAAAAAAAAATGCGTGGGGTCCCCCCTCCTAAGCATAACCAGCCTCGGGCTCTTCGAGCTGGTTCTAAAAATCCGGGGGGAAAAACTGACAGGGGATCCCCCGTATTTTTAAAACCAGCACCGGGCTCTGCGCCTGGTGCTGGTGCAAAAAATACGGGGGACAAAAAGCGTAGGGGTCCCCCGTATTTTTTACACCAGCACCGGGCTCCACTAGCTGGACTGATAATGCCACAGCCGGGGGTCACTTTTATACAGCGCCCTGCGGCTGTGGCATTAAATACCCAACTAGTCACCCCTGGCCGGGGTACCCTGGAGGAGTGGGGACCCCTTCAATCAAGGGGTCTACCCCCCAGCCACCCAAGGGCCAGGGGTGAAGCCCGAGGCTGTCCCCCCCATCCAAGGGCTGCGGATGGGTGGCTGATAGCCTTTTGAAAAATGAAAGAATATTGTTTTTTTCAGTAGTACTACAAGTCCCAGCAAGCCTCCCCCGCAAGCTGGTACTTGGCGAACCACAAGTACCAGCATGCGGGAGAAAAATGGGCCCGCTGGTACCTGTAGTTCTACTGGGAAAAAAATACCCAAATAAAAACAGGACACGCACACCGTGAGAGTGAAACTTTATTTCACGCATGTTGACACACACATACTTACCTATGTTCACACGCCGACCTCTGTCCACTTGTCCAAGTAGAATCCACGGTGTACCTGTGAATAAAATTATACCCACCTGATCCAGTGTCCTGGTCTTTTATTATAATCCACGTACTTGGCAAAAAAAAAAAACGAACACACGGACTGAAAGGGGTCCCATGTGTGCAGAGACCCCCCGTGACTCCTGTCACAGAAAGGTCCCTTCAGCCAATCAGGAAGCGCCACTTCGTGGCACTCTCCTGATTGGCTGTATGCGCGTCTGAACTGGCAGACAGCTCATCGCACAGCTCCCTCCATTAGTTTTAATGGTGGGAACTTTGCGGTCAGCGGTGGGGTTACCCGCGGTCAGCCGCTGACCGGGGTGACCTCACCGCTGACCGCAAAGTTCCCACCATTGAAAGTAATGGAGGGGGCTGTGCAATGCGCGTCTGAGCTTAGACGCGCAGAGCCAATCAGGTGACTGCCACGAAGTGGCGCTTCCTGATTGGCTGAAGGGACCTTTCTGTGACAGGAGTCATGGGGGGTCTCTGCATTCGGCTTTCAGTCCGCCTGGTCTGGGTGTTCGTTTTTTTTTTTTTGCCAAGTACGTGGATTATAATAAAAGACCAGTCAGGTGAGTATAATTTTATTCACAGGTACCCCGGATCGTCGACGACATTGGAGACGTGGCAGTCGACGGGTCAACATAGGTAAGTATGTATGTGTCGGCATGTATGAAATAAACTTTTACTTTCATGGTATCTGTGTCCTGTTTTTATTTGGGTATTTTTTCCCCAGTAGAACTACAGGTACCAGCGGGCCCGTTTCCCTCAAAAGTACGTGAATCGGCAGCTATACTGCTGATTCACGTACTATTCGACAAGTCGAATCCCCCGACTTGTCGAATAAAAACAGCTGGGACTGAATAGGTCGAATCACTATTCGACCTTAAAAAGTCGAAAACTGCCGTCTTTTCGACAGACGGCAGCTTTTTCAACACTAATTTAATATACCCATTAACCTTTCCTTTCCATAACTAAGGCTAAAACGAGCAATACCTCAGGAGAAAACTAAGGAGGGAGCTCAATTAGCCGCAGGGTTTGCAGCTAATTGATTATGATGCCTGATTAGCTGTGGGAGCCCTGCAGGACCTTTCCTTGCAGCGTTAGGAAATATACGTGTTAAATGCAGCCATCTGCATTTAACGCGTAGGGAAACCTATTAGATCTCACAGTTTACGTGGCATCTGTGGGTTTCCGTGCATTAACCCATTGTTTATCGGGCGGGTATAGCTTTTTGTCGCACATCACGATGAATTAGCTGCGGGGTGAACTCATATCCCATAATGTAACCCTGCAGCTAATCGAATTCCCCCTAGATGTTTATTTAATAAAAGGAGTGGTTCTAACATAGAAGGTTGAATTGGATGTGGTGTTTAACTCTTACACAAAGTGCATCTTCAGATTTGTAAAAATATTTTAACAAAAATTCCTCCCTAGGTACAGTGATATACAGTATGCATAATCCAGACAGGCCCGGTGACAGGGGGGTACAAAGGGTACTGTGTCTGGCCCCAAGGTTCAGAGCGGCCCTGTGCCAGCTGCCTGATTTCAACAATAGATTGCGCCTTCTGTCGCAATACCAAGCACAAGCAATCTGCTGCCTCAGTGCAGCAGCAATCAATTAAAGTCACAGCAGCGGCGGCATCATTACTCGTGACGCTGCACCACGCCAGCCAGCCTTTCTTGTCCCAGTGCCTACCTTCCGACAAAGCCACCACCTAAGAGGAGCAGGAACAAGTGATCCAGGCGGGTTCAACACACAGGTTGAGCTGCAGCTTGGCAGAAGGACCATCTTCTGCTGCAGTGCAAACGACCTCCTCACCCCAGAGACAGCAGCAGCATGCACAGTAGCTCTACTGACACACACTACAAGAAGTGCACGCTGACTCGTTGAGGATGATCAATATGGTACGTGAAATTTTAGTTTAATTGCCATTCCAAACCTGGGCACTCTTTTCTCTCCCCCTCCTCTCTCACAAATCTCTCCCTCTCTGTGTCTCTCACCCCTCTCCTCTCCCTATCCTCCCTTCCTCCTCTCTTTCCCTCTCCCCCTCCCTTTCCCCTCTAGCTCTCTCTCTCCCGCCCCTCATTTCATCTCTTACTCCCTCTCTCTCTGTATCTCCCCTCCCTTTCCTCCTCTCTTTCCCCTTTCTTTCTAAAGATGCATACACACTGGGCGTGTTTGCCCAGCGTGTATGCAGAGCGATGATGTGAACATCGCTGGGCGGAAAATCGCACAGTGCATACACACTGGGTGATTTTCACCCCGGCCCAGAGATGTTCACGGGGGTGAACCACTTTCCACAGTAGGAGACTGTGGAAAGTGGTTCACTCGGCTTGTAAAACAGGCTGATGAATGGCGGCGGGCAGCGATAATGCGGGAGCGCGCATCAGCACTCATCGCTCATCGCCTGCCCATACACACTAGGAGATTTTGAAAGTAGCTCAAAATGCCAAAAGTGAGCTACTTTGAGCTCAAAATCGACTAGTGTGTATGGACCTGTACTTCCTCTCCCTCCTCTATAACTCCCTCACTCTCTCTGTCCCACTCTTTTCCTCTCTCACTCCCCCTCTCTCGCCACCCTTTCTTTCCTCCACGTTTCCTTTCTCTCTCCCTCCCCCCCCTCTCTCTGCTCCCCTCACTCCCTCTCTCTCTCCCCCAATCTGTCACCTCGCCCTTCTTTCTCTACATTCTCCTCTCTTTACTCTCTCTCATACAGTACCCCCCCTCACTCTCTCCCCACGCTGTCCCGTCTCCTCCTCTCTCTCTCTTCCCTCTCTCACTTACTCCCTCTCCCCCTCTTTCTGTACTCTCCCCCATTTCTCTGACGTCCTAGTGGATGCTGGGACTTCCTTAAGGACCATGGGGAATAGCGGCTCCGCAGGAGACTGGGCACAAAAGTAAAAGCTTTAGACTAGCTGGTGTGCACTGGCTCCTCCCCCTATGACCCTCCTCCAAGCCTCAGTTAGATTTTTGTGCCCGAACAAGAAGGGTGCATGCTAGGTGGCTCTCCTGAGCTGCTTAGAAGTAAAAGTTTAAATAGGTTTTTTATTTTCAGTGAGTACTGCTGGCAACAGGCTCACTGCATCGTGGGACTAAGGGGAGAAGAAGCGAACTCACCTGCGTGCAGAGTGGATTGGGCTTCTTGGCTACTGGACATTAGCTCCAGAGGGACGATCACAGGTTCAGCCTGGATGGGTCCCGGAGCCTCGCCGCCGGCCCCCTTACAGAGCCAGAAGAGCGAAGAGGTCCGGAGAAAGCGGCGGCAGAAGACGTTCCTGTCTTCAAATAAGGTAGCGCACAGCACTGCAGCTGTGCGCCATTGCTTTCAGCACACTTCACACTCCGGTCACTGAGGGTGCAGGGCGCTGGGGGGGAGCGCCCTGAGACGCAATAAAACACTATAAAAACCTTATATGGCTAAAGAAATGCATCACATATAGCTCCTAGGCTATATGGATGCATTTAACCCCTGCCAGTTTTCCTGAAAAAAGCGGGAGAAAAGGCCGCCGAGAAGGGGGCGGAGCCTATCTCCTCAGCACACAAGCGCCATTTTCCCTCACAGCTCCGCTGGAAGGACGGCTCCCTGACTCTCCCCTGCAGTCCTGCTACAAGAATCAGGGTAAAACAAGAGAGGGGGGGCACTATTGGCAGCTAATATATAATACAGCAGCTATAACAGGGAGTAACACTTATATAAGGTTATCCCTGCATATATATAGCGCTCTGGTGTGTGCTGGCAAACTCTCCCTCTGTCTCCCCAAAGGGCTAGTGGGGTCCTGTCCTCTATCAGAGCATTCCCTGTGTATGTGCTGGGTGTCGGTACGATTGTGTCGACATGTATGAGGAGGAAAATGATGTGGAAGCAGAGCAATTGCCTGTGTTAGTGATGTCACCCCCTAGGGAGTCGACACCTGACTGGATGGTCGTATTTAAAGAATTACGTGACAATGTCAGCACTTTGCAAAAAACTGTTGACGACATGAGACAGCCGGCAAATCAGTTAGTGCCTGTTCAGGCGTCTCAGACACCGTCAGGGGCGCTAAAACGCCCGTTACCTCAGATGGTCGACACAGACCCAGACACGGATACTGAATCCAGTGTCGACGGTGAGGAGACAAACGTAATGTCCAGTAGGGCCACACGTTACATGATCACGGCAATGAAGGAGGCATTGAACATTTCTGACACTACAAGTACCACAAAATAGGGTATTATGTGGGGTGTGAAAAAACTACCAGTAGTTTTTCCTGAATCAGAGGAATTAAATGAGGTGTGTGATAAAGCGTGGGTTTCCCCCGATAAAAAACTGCTGATTTCTAACAAATTATTGGCACTATACCCTTTCCCGCCAGAGGTTAGGGCACGTTGGGAAACACCCCCTAGGGTAGATAAGGCGCTCACACGCTTATCAAAACAAGTGGCGTTACCGTCGCCTGATACGGCCGCCCTCAAGGAACCAGCTGATAGAAGGCTGGAAAATATCCAAAAAGGTATATACACACATACTGGTGTTATACTGCGACCAGCAATCGCCTCAGCCTGGATGTGCAGCGCTGGAGTGGCTTGGTCGGATTCCCTGACTGAAAATATTGATACCCTGGATAGGGACAGTATTTTATTAACTATAGAGCATTTAAAGGATGCATTACTATATATGCGTGATGCACAGAGGGATATTTGCACCCTGGCATCAAGAGTGAGTGTCATGTCCATTTCTGCCAGAAGGGCGTTATGGACGCGACAGTGGTCAGGTGATGCAGATTCCAAACGACATATGGAAGTATTGCCGTATAAAGGGGAGGAGTTATTTGGGGTCGGTCTATCAGACCTGGTGGCCACGGCAACGGCTGGAAAGTCCACCTTTTTACCCCAGGTCACCTCTCAGCAGAAAAAGACACCGTCTTTTCAAACTCAGTCCTTTCGTTCCTATAAGAACAAGCGAGCAAAAGGCCACTCATTTCTGCCTCGGGACAGAGGAAGAGGAAAAAGACTGCACCAGGCAGCCTCTTCCCAGGAGCAGAAGCCCTCCCCCGCTTCTGCCAAGTCTTCAGCATGACGCTGGGGCTTTACAAGCGGACTCAGGCACGGTGGGGGCCCGTCTCAAAAATTTCAACGCGCAGTGAGCTCACTCGCAAGTGGACCCCTGGATCCTGCAGGTAGTATCACAGGGGTACAAATTGGAATTCGAGACGTCTCCCCCTCGCCGATTCCTGAAGTCTGCTCTTCCAACGCCTCCCTCCGACAGGGAGGCAGTATTGGAAGCTATTCACAAGCTGTATTCCCAGCAGGTGATAATCAAGGTACCCCTCCTACAACAGGGAAAGGGGTATTATTCCACGCTGTTTGTGGTACCGAAGCCGGACGGCTCGGTGAGACCAATTTTAAATCTGAAATCCTTGAACACTTACATAAAAAGGTTCAAATTCAAGATGGAATCACTCAGAGCAGTGATAGCGAACCTGGAAGAAGGGGACTATATGGTGATTCTTCTTCGAAGAGAAGGCGTCTTAATTATCCCTTACTTGGACGATCTCCTGATAAGGGCAAGATCCAGGGAACAGTTAGAGTTCGGAGTAGCACTGTCTCAGGTAGTGCTACGTCAGCACGGGTGGATTCTAAATATCCCAAAATCACAGCTGATTCCAACAACACGTCTACTGTTCCTGGGGATGATTCTGGACACAGTCCAGAAAAAGGTGTTTCTCCCGGAGGAGAAGGCCAGGGAGTTATCCGAGCTAGTTAGGAACCTCCTAAAACCAGGCCAAGTGTCAGTGCATCAATGCACGAGAGTCCTGGGAAAAATGGTGGCTTCTTACGAAGCAATTCCATTCGGAAGATTCCATGCAAGAACTTTTCAGTGGGATCTGCTGGACAAATGGTCCGGATCGCATCTTCAGATGCATCAGCGGATAACCCTATCTCCAAGGACAAGGGTGTCTCTCCTGTGGTGGTTACAGAGTGCTCATCTTCTAGAGGGCCGCAGATTCGGCATTCAGGATTGGATGCTGGTGACCACGGATGCCAGTCTGAGAGGCTGGGGAGCAGTCACACAGGGAAGAAATTTCCAGGGCTTGTGGTCAAGCATGGAAACGTCTCTTCACATAAATATCCTGGAACTAAGGGCCATTTGCAATGCCCTAAGTCAAGCAAGGCCTCTGCTTCAGGGTCAGTCGGTATTGATCCAATCGGACAACATCACGGCAGTCGCCCACGTCAACAGACAGGGCGGCACAAGAAGCAGGAGGGCAATGGCAGAAGCTGCAAGGATTCTCCGCTGGGCGGAAAATCATGTGGTAGCACTGTCAGCAGTGTTCATTCCGGGAGTGGACAACTGGGAAGCAGACTTCCTCAGCAGACACGACCTCCACCCGGGGGAGTGGGGACTTCACCCAGAAGTCTTCCAAGTGATTGTAAACCGTTGGGAAAAACCAAAGGTGGACATGATGGCGTCCCGTCTCAACAAAAAACTGGACAGATATTGCGCCAGGTCAAGGGACCCTCAGGCAATAGCGGTGGACGCTCTGGTAACACCGTGGGTGTACCAGTCGGTGTATGTGTTCCCTCCTCTGCCTCTCATACCCAAAGTACTGAGAATCATAAGAAGGAGAGGAGTAAGAACTATACTCGTGGCTCCGGATTGGCCAAGAAGAACTTGGTACCCGGAACTGCAAGAGATGCTCACGGAGGACCCGTGGCCTCTACCTCTCAGAAAGGACCTGCTCCAGCAGGGACCTTGTCTGTTTCAAGACTTACCGCGGCTGCGTTTGACGGCATGGAGGTTGAACGCCGGATCCTGAAGGAAAAAGGCATTCCAGATGAAGTCATCCCTACCCTGGTCAAGGCCAGAAAGGATGTAACCGCAAAACATTATCACCGCATTTGGCGGAAATATGTTGCGTGGTGTGAGGCCAAGAAGGCCCCTACAGAGGAATTTCAACTGGGTCGTTTCCTGCATTTCCTGCAAACAGGACTATCTATGGGCCTAAAATTAGGCTCCATTAAGGTTCAAATTTCGGCCCTGTCAATCTTCTTCCAAAAAGAACTGGCTTCAGTGCCTGAAGTTCAGACGTTTGTCAAAGGGGTACTGCATATACAGCCTCCTTTTGTGCCTCCAGTGGCACCTTGGGATCTCAATGTAGTGTTGATTTTCCTAAAATCACATTGGTTTGAACCACTCACCACTGTGGAATTGAAATATCTCACATGGAAAGTGGTCATGCTGTTAGCCCTGGCTTCAGCCAGGCGTGTCTCTGAATTGGCGGCTTTATCATATAAAAGCCCTTACCTAATTTTTCATTCAGACAGGGCAGAACTGAGGACTCGCCCTCAATTTCTCCCTAAGGTGGTTTCAGCGTTTCACATGAACCAGCCTATTGTGGTACCTGCGGCGACTAGGGACTTGGAGGACTCCAAGTTGCTGGACGTAGTCAGGGCCCTGAAAATATATGTTTCCAGGACGGCTGGAGTCAGAAAATCTGACTCGCTGTTTATCCTGTATGCACCCAACAAGCTGGGTGCTCCTGCTTCTAAGCAGACGATTGCTCGTTGGATTTGTAGTACAATTCAGCTTGCACATTCTGTGGCAGGCCTGCCACAGCCATAATATGTAAAAGCCCATTCCACAAGGAAAGTGGGCTCATCTTGGGCGGCTGCCCGAGGGGTCTCGGCTTTACAACTTTGCCGAGCAGCTACTTGGTCAGGGGCAAACACGTTTGCTAAATTTTACAAATTCGATACCCTGGCTGAGGAGGACCTGGAGTTCTCTCATTCGGTGCTGCAGAGTCATCCGCACTCTCCCGCCCGTTTGGGAGCTTTGGTATAATCCCCATGGTCCTTAAGGAAGTCCCAGCATCCACTAGGACGTCAGAGAAAATAAGAATTTACTTACCGGTAATTCTATTTCTCGTAGTCCGTAGTGGATGCTGGGCGCCCATCCCAAGTGCGGATTGTCTGCAATACTTGTATATAGTTATTGTTACAAAAAAATCGGGTTGTTTATTGTTGTGAGCCATCTTTTCAGAGGCTCCTACGTTTATCATACTGTTAACTGGGTTCAGATCACAGGTTGTACGGTGTGATTGGTGTGGCTGGTATGAGTCTTACCCGGGATTCAAAATCCTTCCTTATTATGTACGCTCGTCCGGGCACAGTATCCTAACTGAGGCTTGGAGGAGGGTCATAGGGGGAGGAGCCAGTGCACACCAGCTAGTCTAAAGCTTTTACTTTTGTGCCCAGTCTCCTGCGGAGCCGCTATTCCCCATGGTCCTTAAGGAAGTCCCAGCATCCACTACGGACTACGAGAAATAGAATTATCGGTAAGTAAATTCTTATTTTCTCTTTCCTCTCCCCCCTCTTTCTCTACCCGTCTCGCTCTCCCCCTCTCTTTCTGCTCTCTCACACTCCCTACCTCTCCATCCCCATCTCCCTTTCTTTATCCAGAAGGTAGAGAAGGCTGCTGCTTTGTATTCAGTGGTACAGCATAAGGGATATGTTAAATAGAGGGTCAGATTCTATTAGCAATGGGACTTAGGGGTCTATGTACTAATACCCCTTTTCCACTAGTGATGCGGGTCGCAGCTGGGAGCCTGACGGGTGCTACTCGGCTGCGACCCGCATCAGAGCCCCCTTTCCCACTGCACTCACCAACCCGGCAATATCGCTGCTGGTGACGTGGCAGGGGGCGGCTCTGGGAGATCACATGATTTCCCAGCGCCGCCCTTCCATACACTGTGAACGGGAGCCGTGTCGCATCGACACGACTTCCGTTTACACTGCAGAGCTTACCGGGTTGAACTCGTGTTCAACCCGGTAAGCTACTCGGGTAGGATTTCCGGATCACTTGATCCGGGGTTTTTGCAGAGGGAGCCGTTTCCACTAGCAAAAAACATGGGTAAATGTGCGCCCCCGTGCATTTACCCGTGTTTTTTGAGCTAGTGGAAAAGGGGTATAAGCCTTGGATGGAGATAAAGGGAGACATGTACTAAGCAGTGAAAGAGTGGAGAAGTGAGCCAGTGGAGAAGTTGCCCCATGAACCAATCAGCAGATCTGTATAATTTTATAGTATGCAAATGATAGATGTTACTTCAGTGCTGATTGGTTGCCATGGGCAACTTCTCCACTGGTTCACTTCTCCGCTCTTATCACTGCTTAGTAAATGTCCCCCAAAGTCACTAGAGATAAAGTACCAGCCAATCGGCTCCTAACTGTCACTTTTCAAACAGCCTGTGGCATAGCAGTTAGGAGCCAATTGGCTGGTACTTTATCTCCGGCGACTTTATCTCCATCCTGGCTTAGTAAATAGACCCCTTAATGTGTGGCTGCAGCTTTGCTGTGAGCTATTCAGTTGCTGAAGCTACCCGGTGTAGTAAGCCCCAGATGCAGGGTAATTCCATAGCTCTGGGGGCTTAACCAAGGAGTTATGAGTTAACATGCGTTACCTGTGGGCTTTCAGCACGTAGAAACTGGCAAGTAATTGAACAGCTTCAGGCGTTAAACCAGGGAGCTGCAGCCATGCTACACCCATGGCTAATTGAATCTGCCCCAAAGTGTAAGTGAATGCCTCATGGCTCATGAATTTGCGCTGTCCTACTCCTACCCAGTCTGTGGTGTAATATTAACATTTGGTTACATGTATTGGCACACACAGGGAAAGGATGTGGGGGTCGAAGGTAGTGGGCTTGGGGAAGGGGCCTCAAAAGAAATCAGTTTACCGGGCCCCAAGATTTTTGTTGCCGGCCCTGCATCCAGGTACATTAGTGTAAAACCAGGGTGATTTTTCAGTCTATAGGCAAAGGAAAAGATTAGTTAAATCAACCACTAGAGGTCACTGTTGTGTGTAAAAATGTACAGCAAGCATTGTTCTGTAGTTTGATTGAAAAGTTGATTTTTTTTCTTCTTTTTAAAGTAGGTAGCGGGAAACAAGATTGCATTAAGTTACTTTAATTAGTTTTCTACTCCTTTCTGAAAGAAAGATATGAGTCAATTAAAGTTGTATATAACTTACCTACTTGGCAGCTGAAGTTATCATTGACTTGTCAATTAAAGTGGAAAGTAACCAGTAATGCTTGTTTGCAACAAACTGGAAAAGGAAAACTTATAAAATGTTTGCAAATCATATTATCAATTGGAGGATATGAATTCAGTTAAAAACATATTAACTCCACATTTGCTATACTGCAAGTATTAATAGTACTCTAAAAGTATGCCTTTCATTATTTTGTTAATACAGTATCACTCAAAGCCAGTTGCTGTTATTAAACAAATCTTAGAATGACAAAATGTAATCTGTGCTCTCCTGGGATCAGGGAGTGTGCCAGTGTCTACTTCATTCAGTTCCTGTCATTCCGATCATATCACAGAGCAATCAAAGTGAAGATAATGTGCTGCTTTTTTGTCTGGTCAGGAAATCCTGTGGTGTCACTGCAGTGACATCACAAGGATTTCCTAGGACAGTGCTGCAATAGCGGATTATATCAGGTCTGCTTTCTGGCACTGTTAGACTGAATCCATTAGTGCTGGCAGAACCTTATACTTACAGAAAAATTATATTGTTGTTCTTGGAAGATCTATAATTATACAATTAGTTATTAGTCTTTATGTATATTAAATCTAAATGTTTAAAAAGCAGATTCAGACAGATGTACCGTATTTGCCGGCGTATAAGACGACTTTTTAGCCCTGCAAAACATGCCACCAAGTGGGGGGGTCGTCTTATACGCCGGGGGTCGTCTTATACGCCGGGGGTCGTCTTATACGTCGTATACGCCGCAGTGCCTCCCGATGCACTGCGGCCGCGGCGGGTCATCAGCGTGGCTGCGGCGATACAGGGGTGCCAGCCTTTTTGGCATGACCGGCCAGTTCTGCTCGGGAAGCAGCGTCGCTCCGGCCCGCCCCTTGCGGTCATAAAATAGTAATGTCACTTGGTATTAATAGACTGCTGCTAGTGACATGGAGACAGGGAGGGCAGACAGGGAGCAGGGACCAATCCAATCAGGCTTTGTATACAGCCAACAGCCAACCACAGTACTGCACCATTGTACAGTACAATACAGCATAGAAAATGTCCAGCAGTCAAACCCACATCAACCCTATCATGGCAACAGCAAAAAGAAAGAAATATGATGCAAGTTTTAAACTTAAAGTTGTAGTCTGATGTTCTATTACGTTTTATTTGGTGTGTGGAAGGTGTGCGGAAGAGGGGGTAGTCTTATACGGTGAGTATATAACAAACTCTATATTTTGAGTGGAAATGTTGTGGGTCGTCTTATACGCCGGCAAATCGGCAAATACGGTACCTCAAATTTAAATGTGACCATGGTCTAGGTCATGATGTAAACTAATTAAATATATAATTTATTTTGCTTATTTACTTTACTGTTGTGTTTATAAGTGTTGAACAAGCATTAATAGACTGCTATATCAGAGCTGAAGAGTTAGATGACAGCACAATTGCAGTACACCTCCAGAGCACACATCAGCATTCTTCTGTCATGTTCTGCCACCATGAACTCATGATGTTCTCCTTTACTCATTCCTTTCTTTAGTGTTTTTTCTTTTCATTTTTTCTTTGCAATTTGAATATGGCCAACATTCTCCATTTCACTTTACTCCTAAGCTATGGTGTGAAATATCCCCCTGACCAGATACATTAAGAGTTAATACATAACTCTTAACAGTGGCAAATCCAGGGGGGGGGGGGGGGCACTCGGGCCCGTGCCCCCCCTGTCATTTGTGACCTTCTGTCTACCCCCTCCCCCCCCCCCCCCCCCGGTGCCGGCGCCACCGCCGCCGCACAGGGAGATGACGGGCGCCCGCTGAGATTGTGTTACCAGCGGGCGCTCGTCTCCCTGCACAGCGGCAGCCGAAGGCAGGAGCTCAGTACTGAGCTCCGGCTTCCGGCGCTGTCACTGTGCGCCGTGCGCTATGGGAGAGACGTCAGTCATGACGTCTCTCTCATAGTGCTGACTGAGGAGCGGACGCCCAGGGAGGAGGAGGACTGCAGCGGCGCGGGAACGGGCTCGGTAAGTATGTTTTTTTCTTCCTTAATGCAGCGGGGGCATCTACTGGGGGCAAACCGGGGGACATTACTACTGGGGGGCATCAACAAGGGGCATTACTACCAGGGCCGGCAACAGAAATCTTGGGGCCCGGTACACTGACATCTCTGTGGGCCCCCCCGGCCCAACCCCTCTTGCCCCCAGCATGCTGACACCGATATGCCTGGGCCGCCTGCCGGCATTCTGTTAGCCGGGATCCTGGCGTCGGTAGGCTGACAGCCAGGATTCTGGCAGCCGGGATCCCGGCGTCGGTATGCTGACAGCCAGGATTCCGGCCGCCAGGATCCTATCTACGTCCACTACCACAGCACAGACATTCTGCTCTCATCTGACATGCACATGCATGCATGCAGATGCATCCATATGTGCAGAATGCAGATGCATGCATAATGTGCAGAATGTACCCACCTGCATTCCGCCCCAAACCAATCCTAAAGCCCTATACATGATGCATGAAGTGATAAAAGCCTTACCAGCAGGCTGCAGCAGCAACACACTTGACAGTGACACAGCCGCCGGCTCCGCGGCGCTCATTGACCAGGCTCGCCTCCCCAAGTCCCGCTGCAGTACTGTGTCCTGGGCCGCTCCTGCTTGGCGCTCCGTCCGGCTCCTCACTCACACAGCAGAGACAGGGAGGCCGCGTGCGGTGAGACACTGGAGGGGCGGTCCGGACGAGCTTCCTGCTGTGTGACTGGTGCGCGGTGCAACGTCAGTACACTGCACAACACACGGCACGGCCGGGGACTGGCTGAACGGATGACAGGTGACCTGGGGGGGGCTGGGGGCACTGAAGAGTGAACACAGGACTCGGGAGGGGTGGAGGGGCGCGTGTGCTGAATTAAAAAAAAAAAACGCAACCACACAGCGGGCGGCCAGCGGCTGTCGCGATGCCGGGAGCATTATATAATTATTTACACTGTCTGGACCTTGGGGCCCCTCACAACAACGGGGCCCGGGACGGGTGTCCCCTTTGACCCCCCCCGTCGCCGGGCCTGATTACTACTGGGGGGGGCAAACTACTGGGGGCATTATAACTGGGGGGCATCTACTGGGGGCATCACTACTGAGGGGTCAGCTACTGGGGGACATTTTTACTGGGGGACATCTACTGGGGGCATTACTACAGGGGGGTCATCTATTGGGGCAAACTCGTAGGGGGCATTATTACTGGGGGGTCATCTATTGTGGGCAGCTACTGGGGCATTATTACTGGGGGGCATCTACTGGGGGCATTACTACTGGAGGGTCATCTATTGGGGGCAGCTACTGGGGGACATTTTTACTGGGGGACATCTTCTGGGGCATTACTACAGGGGGGTCATCTATTGGGGCAAACTCGTAGGGGGCATTATTACTGGGGGGTCATCTATTGGGGGCAGCTACTGGGGCATTATTACTGGGGGGCATCTACTGGGGGCATTACTACTGGGGGGCAGCTACTGGGGGACATTTTTACTGGGGGGCATCTACTGGGGGCATTATTACTGGGGGGCATCTACTGGGGGCATTACTACTGGGGGGTCATCTATTGGGGGCAAACTCCTAAGGGGCATTACTACTGGGGGCAAACTACTGGAGGACATTATTACTGGGGGGCATCTACTGGGGGCAAACTGCTGGGGGACATTATTACTGGGGGGCATCTACTGGGGGCAAACTGCTGGGGGACATTATTACTGGGGGGCATCTACTGGGGGCAAACTGCTGGGGGACATTATTACTGGGTGGCATCTACTGGGGGCAAACTACTGGGGGACTATTACTGGGGGCCAACTACAAAGGTGCTAACTACTGGCGGCGTAACTACAGGGGCATTACTACTGGCGGCTTAACTACAGGGGCATTACTACTTGGGGGCTAAACTACAGGGGGGCCAAACTACTGGGGGCTTAACTACAGGGGCCAAACTACTGGGGGATAACTACTGGGGCCAAACTACTGGGGGCATTACTACTGAAGGCTAAGCTACAAGGGGGCATAACTACAGGGACTAAACTACAATGGGGCAAACTACAGGGGGGCATTACTACTGGTGGCTAAACTATTGGGGGCATTACCACTGGGAGGCTAAACTAAGGGGGGGGGGTAAACTACTGGGGTCATGACTGCAGGGGAATTACCACTGGGGGCATAATGACTGGGGGCATTACTACAGGCAACATTACTACTGGGGGCAATACGGGCATTGCAAAAGGGGCACCACTACTGTGGGGTCTATATAAGGGGCACTACCAGTACAGTGGACATTGCATAATGAGCGCTACAACTGTGGGCTTTGTATAAGAAGCGCCACCTCATATGCACCGAAGCCGCGCGCAAATGTACTTGCCCCTTCCATGGTGCCCCCCCTATCATTTTCTTCTGGATCCGCCCCTGACTCTTAATGTACTGTATCTGGTCAGGGGGATATTTCACACCATAGCTTATGTTTATCTAAAGGTGAAGAGCATACCTTCATGGGCTTAGCTACCATAGGTGCAGGGAGTGGAGCTGCTATGGAGCCCATACTTGGCTTCTCTACGGGAAGTTGCGGGAGGCTCCTGAATTTGCGAGCAGTGCCCTGCACCCGTGGATGAGTAGGCTGTTCTTCCACAACCTGCTGACGTCCTAACATAGAGGACACTATCAGGGGGATAATGCAACTGATTGTGGGTAAATGGGGAGGGGGCAGAGCCAGTATGATGTTTTTCTGTGCAAATCACGTCATATTGACCCCGTCCCCTCACTGCATTCCCCGTGATGGTGTGGGGCCTGATGATGTGTAGTGCTGGGCCCCACCACACCCGTCAGTTGCATCTCTCCTCTGGTCTTCTCCAAGAGGAGAAGAGAGCTGGAAAGTGGGCAATTGGTGGTACATTGGGGCCCTTACATACTTTTGCATTAGAACCTACAAGTATCTAGTTTCTTTCCTGGACCTGCTCATTGTAATGTGGTATGAAATGAACTGAATATTTGAGACTATGAATTGAAGGCACTACAGTGTGGCATACTATGAACTGGGGACACTGTCACAATGTGAATTGGGGGTAATGTGTGACATAATGTGCACTGGCAGCCCTACAATGTGACATAATGTGAACTAGGGCATTACAATGGTTCATAAAATAAACTAGGGCACTATTATGGTTCATAAAATGAAGTAGGGCACTACTATGGGGTATAACATTATAGACAGCTACGGAGAGGTGTTTGTCTAGCAGCATTGGGACAGGGCACTTCAGAATGTTGCTATGGGGCCCACAAAATACTGGCTAAACCCCTGCATGCCTCCAAACAATCACAGATTCATAGTAGGGACCGTTTTGAACTATTCTGTTTGCAAGAATAAAATATATACATAAGGTTAGTTGCTACAGATTACATTTAGTCCACCAAATTTACAATGGCAAATAGTTTAGTGGGGACATGATCTGGTCACACAGCAATATTATTTTGTGTACCTTTGTACTTTTCTTAATAGTTCTGCATTGAAAAATGACCTACTACATACAGTATCTGCAGATTATAACATTATGATTAGCAGTAATTATGTCAACTTAAATGAATAAGAAATTGTAATAGTATTAATGCCTCACAGCACTGAGGTCATGGGTTCAATTCCCACTATGGCCCTAACTGTGTGGAGTTTGTATATTCTCCCCGTACTTGTGTGGGTTTTCTCCGGGTACTCCGGTTTCCTCCCACAATCCAAAAATATACTGGTAGGTTTATTGGCTCCCAGCAAAATTAACCCTAGCATGAATGTTTGTGCGTGTACATGTGATAGGAAATATAGATTGTAAACTCCACTGGGGCAGAGACTGATGTGAATGGCCAAATATTCTCTGTAAAAGCGCTGCGGAATATGTGCGCGCTATATAAATAACTGGTAATAAATAATAAATACCAAAAATCATCATTTTACTATACATTATTGGGATACTAATACAACTTGTAATCTGACTAACAGACTGTAAGTTATAATGTAATTACCAATTACCTCAGAAACCTATGACCCATGGATTTGTACCATAAAGGAGAACTAACATAAACAAAGAGCAATACAGTCTGTGAAAGAGGAAGTGTCAATCTTAAAAATTGACTTTTCTAATCATTTGTATCAAGATACAGTATTTGATAGTTGTTAATTATACAGTGCCACTTAAACGGTCAGAACAACTGTAGTTGCCAGGCTACGCCTCTCTAACAGCACTTTTATGATTGTTAGACAGAGGCTGCTTGTAACATAGAAACAGAAGGTCAGACATGAAGAGCACCTCCGCCTAATATTCCACTGATCAGTTATGATCGAACTGCTATGCCCATGATGAAGTTATCTGCTTATAGAGCGATCTGGGAAACAATGTGCCAACAAACAGCTAGTATACTAATAGTGCTTGTTGCTCTGATCTGGGGCTCAGTACCTAGATAGCAGGTCCCTGTAGGTTGTATTGATAATGGGGCTCATAGGACTACAGTCTCAGGCCTCCACATACAAATAAGCCAATCATCATGATGGCCACACTGTTATACAATTGGCTGCATGCTGTCCATTGTCACATAGAGGAAGCGAGTGGCCACTGTGTTTACATATGGAGCACCTGGGCACAGCAGTCTTGCTATGCACAGGCTGGGCCTCCTTTAAGGGACATGAAATGTGAACTGATCATATTTGGCATTTAAAGGGAAATTGGGTCAGTCTAATAGCACTATATATACTGTACATTATTGATTTTTTCACAAAACCGTAAATTGTGATGGGAACCAGAAACAATGAAGACCGCAATTGTTTTAAATGATAGCTACCTCAGAACCACATAATTATGCATCTGATACAAATATTGAGCTCCGTACGTTCCTTCCTCTAGACTGTCTGCCCTCCAGTTTATTGACTCAGTATCAGTTTACATCCCTAGGAGCCTTATCACTCATAAGTATTAAAATTATATTTCTATTTCCCTCACAAAATATACAATTGTTCAACTTATATGTATTTATGGAGACAATGGATCTGTACACACCCACAGGGCAGTGACCACATCCACACAGCAATGGTCACACCTCTTCCACTTCTAACAATGGGCCCATGACAATTTTCAAGCCCATGTGCCCATCGTCTATGATAACGCCCATAAAGTAAACAAGTACCCTATAACCCACACTTTCTATAGAACAAATAATTGACTATTGGAATTCTATAAATAAACCTATTAGAAAGAACAGGGCTGCAACTAGCCCCAGATTTGAGAGTTGGCACACAGATCTCTATGCATGGGTGAAGCTACCATGGGTGCAGGGGCTCAGATGCCTCTGGGTCCTAAATCCCCTGCACTCGACTCAAGCCTTGGGCTCCTCTGTCTGAGTGCTCCCTTTAGATTACTGGAGTGATCCGCTACAGCTGGCTTTTTCCAATTTCACTGGCCGTGCTCCATCTCCATGGGGGGCGCACAAAATTACTGCCTTGCCCTGAGGGACAAAAATCCTAGTTTTGGCCCTGCATTAAATAGCATGGATGCTTGTAAATGAAAATCTCCGCATCAACACAATAGTCTTTCTCTTACGTCCTAGAGGATGTTGGGGACTCCGTAAGGACCATGGGGATAGACGGGCTCCGCAGGAGACATGGGCACTTTAAGAAAGACTTTAGGTATGGGTGTGCACTGTCTCCTCCCTCTATGCCCCTCCTCCAGACCTCAGTTTACTACTGTGCCCAGAGGAGACTGGGTGCATTACAGGGAGCTCTCCTGAGTTTCCTGTCAGAAAGTATTTTGTTAGGTTTTTTATTTTCAGGGAGCCTGCTGGCAACAGACTCCCTGCATCGAGGGACTGAGGGGAGAGAAGCAGACCTACTTCTGTGAGTTTCAAGGCTCTGCTTCTTAGGCTACTGGACACCATTAGCTCCAGAGGGATCGGTACGCAGGTCTCACCCTCGCCGTCCGTCCCAGAGCCGCGCCACCGTCCTCCTCACAGAGCCGGAAGATAGAAGCCGGGTGAGTATGAGAAGAAAAGAAGACTTCAAAGGCGGCAGAAGACTTCATGATCTTCACTGAGGTAACGCACATCGGTGAATCTGTGCGCCATTGCTCCCATACACCTCACACACGGCAGTCACTGTAAGGGTGCAGGGCGCAGGGGGGGCGCCCTGGGCAGCATATAAACCTCTTTCTGGCAAAAATAGACATATATACAGCTGGGCACTGTATATATAATGAGCCCCCGCCAGTTTCAGTATATTTAAACAAGACAGAAGCCCGCCGCTGAGGGGGCGGGGCTTCTCCCTCAGCACTCACCAGCGCCATTTTCTCCACAGCACAGCGCTGTGAGGAAGCTCCCCGGACTCTCCCCTGCTTAACCACGGTTAAAGAGGGTTTTGAAGAAGGGGGGGCACATAATTTGGCGCATTTATACATGTACAAACAGCGCTACTGTGTAAACATATATTTATATAGTGTTTTTTCCTGGGTCATACAGCGCTGGGTGTGTGCTGGCATACTCTCTCTCTCTGTCTCCAAAGGGCCTTGTGGGGGAACTGTCTTCAGATAAGAGGATTCTCTGAGTGTGTGGTGCGTCGGTACGCGTGTGTCGACATGTCTGAGGTAGAAGGCTTTCAGGGGGAGGAGGATGAGAGAATGAGTATGGTGTCTCCGTCAACAACGCCGACACCTGACTGGATGGATATGTGGAAGGTTTTAAGGGCTAATGTAAATTTATTGCACAAAAGATTAGACAAAGCTGAAGCTAGGGAACAGCCAGGGAGTCAACCCATGTCTGTCCCTATGTCGCAGGGACCTTCGGGGTCTCAAAAGCGCCCACTATCCCAAATTGTAGACACAGATACCGACACGGATTCTGACTCCAGTGTCGACTACGATGATGCAAAATTACAGCCAAAAGTGGCTAAATGTATTCGATATATGATCATTGCAATCAAAGATGTTTTGCATATCACAGAGGAACCCCCTGTCCCTGACACGAGGGTACACATGTATAAGGGGAAGAAACCTGAGGTAACCTTTCCCCCCTCACATGAGTTGAACGAATTATTTGAAAAAGCTTGGAAATCTCCAGACAAAAAGCTGCAGATTCCCAAAAGGATTCTTATGGCGTATCCTTTCCCGCCAACGGACAGGATACGGTGGGAATCCTCCCCTAAGGTGGATAAGGCATTAACACGCTTATCCAAAAAGGTAGTGCTGCCATCCCAAGATACGGCTACCCTCAGGGACCCTGCTGACCGCAAGCAGGAGGTTGTCTTGAAGTCCATTTCACACATTCTGGTACCTTACTCAGACCGGCGATTGCGTCGGCCTGGGTTTGTAGCGCGGTAGCAGCATGGACAGATACCTTATCAGCGGATATTGAGACCCTAGATAAGGATACCATTTTATTGACCCTGGGGCATATAAAAGATGCGGTCTTATATATGAGAGATGCTCAAAGAGACATTAGTCTACTGGGTACTATAATCAACGTGATGTCCATTTCTGCTAGACGAGTCCTATGGACCCGGCAATGGACAGGTGATGCCGACTCAAAGAGGCATATGGAGGTTTTACCTTACAAGGGTGAGGAATTGTTTGGGGAAGGTCTCTCGGACCTGGTCTCCACAGCTACAGCTGGTAAATCAAATTTTCTACCTTATATTCCCTCACAGCCTAAGAAAGCGCCACATTATCAAATGCAGTCCTTTCGATCACAACGAAACAAGAAAGTACGAGGTGCGTCCTTTCTTGCCAGAGGTAAGAGCAGAGGAAAAAAGCTGCACAACACAGCTAGTTCCCAGGAACAGAAGTCTTCCCCGGCCTCTACAAAATCCACCGCATGACGTTGGGGCTCCGCTACAGGAGTCCGCCCCAGTGGGGGCACGTCTTCGAGTTTTCAGCCACATCTGGGTTCACTCACAGGTGGATCCCTGGGCAATAGAAATTGTTTCTCAGGGTTACAAGCTGGAATTCGAAGAGGTGCCTCCTCGCCGGTTTTTCAAATCGGCCCTACCAGCTTCTCCCCCGGAAAGGGAGATAGTGTTAAATGCAATTCACAAATTGTATCTTCAACAGGTGGTGGTCAAGGTTCCCCTGCTTCAACAAGGGAGGGGATATTACTCAACCCTATTTGGGGTCCCGAAACCAGACGGTTCGGTCAGACCCATTTTAAATTTAAAATCCCTGAACCTATACCTGAAGAGGTTTAAGTTCAAGATGGAATCGCTCAGAGCGGTCATCGCTAGCCTGGAAGGGGGGGATTTTATGGTATCTCTGGACATAAAGGATGCATATCTTCATGTTCCCATTTATCCACCTCATCAGGCGAACCTGAGATTTGCGGTACAGGATTGTCATTACCAATTTCAGACGTTGCCGTTTGGGCTTTCCACGGCTCCGAGGATTTTTACCAAGGCAATGGCGGAAATGATGGTGCTCCTGCGCAAGCAAGGTGTCACAATTATCCCGTACTTGGACGATCTCCTTATAAAAGCGAGATCAAGAGAGCATTTACTGAACAGCGTGTCACTTTCCCTGAAGGTGTTACAGCAACATGGCTGGATTCTCAATATCCCGAAGTCGCAGTTGGTTCCTACGACTCGTCTGACTTTCTTGGGCTTGATTCTGGATACAGACCAGAAAAAGGTTTATCTTCCGATAGAAAAAGCTCAGGAACTCATGACTCTAGTCAGGAACTTATTGAAGCCGAAACAGGTGTCAGTGCACCACTGCACTCGAGTCCTGGGAAAGATGGTGGCGTCATACGAAGCCATTCCCTTCGGCAGGTTCCATGCGAGGACTTTCCAATGGGACCTATTGGACAAGTGGTCCGGCTCACATCTACAAATGCATCGGTTGATCACCCTGTCCCCCCGAGCCAGGGTATCTCTCCTGTGGTGGCTGCAGAGTGCTCACCTTCTAGAGGGCCGCAGGTTCGGCATTCAGGACTGGATCTTGGTGACCACGGATGCGAGCCTCCGGGGTTGGGGAGCAGTCACGCAGGGAAGAAACTTCCAAGGTCTTTGGTCAAGTCAAGAGACTTGTCTTCACATCAACATCCTGGAACTGAGGGCCATATACAACGCCCTATGTCAAGCGGAGACCTTACTGCACGACCGACCAGTTCTGATCCAGTCAGACAACATTACCGCAGTGGCTCATGTAAACCGCCAGGGCGGCACAAGGAGCAGAGTGGCAATGGCGGAAGCCGCCAGGATTCTTCGCTGGGCGGAAAATCATGTAAGCGCCCTGTCAGCAGTGTTCATTCCGGGAGTGGACAACTGGGAAGCAGACTTCCTCAGCAGACACGACCTGCATCCAGGAGAGTGGGGACTTCATCAGGAAGTCTTCGCACAGATTGCAAGTCAGTGGGGACTACCCCAGATAGACATGATGGCATCCCGCCTCAACAAAAAGCTGCAGAGGTATTGCGCCAGATCAAAAGACCCTCAGGCGGTAGCTGTAGACGCCCTAGTGACACCATGGGTGTTCCAGTCGGTCTATGTGTTTCCTCCTCTTCCACTCATCCCAAAGGTGTTGAGAATAATAAGGAAAAGAGGAGTACAGACAATTCTCATTGTTCCAGATTGGCCACGAAGGACCTGGTATCCGGATCTCCTGGAAATGCTCACAGAAGATCCATGGCCTCTTCCTCTACGGCAGGACCTGTTGCAACAGGGGCCCTGTCTGTTCCAAGACTTACCGCGACTGCGTTTGACGGCATGGCGGTTGAACGCCGGATCCTAGCGGAAAAGGGCATTCCGGATGAGGTCATTCCTACTCTGATAAAGGCTAGGAAGGACGTGACAGCTAAACATTATCACCGTATATGGCGAAAATATGTTGCTTGGTGTGAGGCCAGGAATGCTCCTCCGGAAGAATTCCATCTGGGACGTTTCCTTCACTTCCTACAAACTGGAGTGAATTTGGGCCTAAAATTAGGCTCCATTAAGGTTCAGATTTCGGCCTTATCCATTTTCTTTCAAAAGGAATTGGCTTCTCTCCCAGAAGTACAGACTTTTGTACAGGGAGTGCTGCATATTCAGCATCCTTTTGTACCTCCGGTGGCACCTTGGGACCTTGAGTTTCCTAAAGTCACACTGGTATGAACCACTTAAAACGGTGGAGTTGAAATATCTCACTTGGAAAGTGGTTATGTTGTTAGCCTTGGCTTCGGCTAGGCGAGTATCGGAATTGGCGGCTTTGTCTCATAAAAGCCCCTATCTAGTTTTCCATATGGATAGAGCGGAATCGCGGACCCGCCCTCAATTCTTGCCTAAGGTGGTGTCATCGCTTCATATGAACCAACCTATTGTGGTGCCTGTGGCTACACGCGACTTGGAGGATTCCGAGTCCCTTGATGTAGTCAGGGCTTTGAAAATTTATGTGGCCAGAACGGCTAGAGTCAGGAAAACAGAAGCACTGTTTGTCCTATATGCGGCCAACAAGGTTGGCTCCCCTGCTTCAAAGCAGACTATTGCTCGCTGGATCTGTAACACGATTCAGCAGGCTCATTCCACGGCTGGATTGCCGTTACCAAAATCGGTCAAGGCCCATTCCACAAGGAAGGAGGGCTCTTCTTGGGCGGCTGCCCGAGGGGTCTCGGCACTACAGCTGTGCCGAGCTGCTACTTGGTCGGGTTCAAACACCTTTGCAAAGTTCTACAAGTTTGATACCCTGGCTGAGGAGGACCTCCTGTTTGCTCAATCGGTGCTGCAGAGTCATCCGCACTCTCCCGCCCGTTTGGGAGCTTTGGTATAATCCCCATGGTCCTTACGGAGTCCCCAGCATCCTCTAGGACGTAAGAGAAAATAAGATTTTAAACCTACCGGTAAATCTTTTTCTCGTAGTCCGTAGAGGATGCTGGGCGCCCGTCCCAAGTGCGGACTACTTCTGCAAGATTGTATATAGTTTTGCTTACATAAGGGTTATGTTATAGTTTTCATCGGTCTTGTACTGATGCTATGTTGTTTTCATACTGTTAACTGGTTAGTATATCACAAGTTATACGGTGTGATTGGTGTGGCTGGTATGAATTTTGCCCTTGGATTAACAAAATCCTTTCCTCGTACTGTCCGTCTCCTCTGGGCACAGTTTCTCTAACTGAGGTCTGGAGGAGGGGCATAGAGGGAGGAGCCAGTGCACACCCATACCTAAAGTCTTTCTTAAAGTGCCCATGTCTCCTGCGGAGCCCGTCTATCCCCATGGTCCTTACGGAGTCCCCAGCATCCTCTACGGACTACGAGAAAAAGATTTACCAGTAGGTTTAAAATCTTATTTTTAAACATAGTTAGAGTTTTGTTCTAGGACTCAATTATAAATAACATAAAAATAAGTCACTGAGGAAAACTTAGGCCTAGAAGGGGATCCGGTCAAGATTGCAGCTGTCGGGATCCCAGCAGCCGGAATACCAATGCCGGAATCCCGACACCCATCAAAATACCAGTGCTGGATTCCTGAAAAGGTCAGGCCACCGATGCTGGAATCCCAACAGCCGGCATCCCGAGCGGAAGGGTAGGTTTAGGGCTGGGGTGGTGGGGTTAGATTTAGGTGTCACCTCGGGAGGTTAAGGTTAGGCTGTGGCAGGGAAAGGTTAGGGTAAGGCTGCGAGGAGGGGGGTTAGGTTTAGGCACGAACCGTTCTCTCACCTCTGCGGGTTCAGGGGTCCATCCGTTGCCGGTGCGGTTGCTCGCAGTGCTGTGCGGCCATGTGGCGATGCGGCGTGGTCAGTGGCACAGGTGATGCAGGTGCTGGGAGTGCGGGGACCAAATGGTCAAAGGCACCGCTGTGTGTCTGCAGTATAGGAGGCTATGTTGGAGACCAAATGAGCACCAGAGAGCACTTGTGAAACACCTGTGGGTAAGTGTTAGCCAATCCCGTGCTTGTGCTACCTTTAAGTAGGCTGGGATTATGTTACTCTGAGCCAGTGCTTTGTTGTATCTACTCTATGCCCTAGCTCTGTGCTCTTTCCGTGCATTCCCGTGTGATTCCCGTGGTCCAGATATCGCCTCCGCTCCCAGAGGTCTGCCTGCAGCCTTCACTGCAAAAGATCCACCAAACTCCCTGCTGTGCTGTCAGTTAATCGCTCTCCCAGTGGCAAACAAGTGGATTTCCAGAGTCTTGCAAGAGGTTACCCTGTCAGCCTGCTTCAATCACACAGCCTTTGGAGGAGTCCACTAAATTCAGGTGCTCATTTGTTCAGCTCTAAACTTAACCCATTCATCACCATTGTCGTCTGCTGCAGTTTCACAGTGCTGTGTTATCTTCTGAGCTCGCAAGTAACCCATTCAGCATTGTATTTTCATTATTGCTGCAATCAAGGACAATTCTTCACAGCCTTTCAGTTTAATCTTTAAGCTTTAGTACAGGTCTCCACAGTTCTTTTATGTCTGCAATATCCAGTTAACACTCCTTACAGTTTGGCACCAATCATTGCTTCGTTTGGATAATTTGTCATTCATTCACAAGACTATTTAAAAACTCAGTTCTATGAACATTTCCTCAATGCATCGTTACGACTGTTCCTGCTTATCATTATACCATTCTTTGCAATACGTCAGTTTATATATATATATATATATATATATATATATATAGTGATTAATAATTTGTCATTTAACTCCTTACTGGAATTGTTGCCTTTAATAAATATATGAAACTGAACTTTCTTCGTCCTCCCTGCTTTCATCATACCCCAGCACCTACACCTTTGGTTGGTCCGGGGTTAACAGATTCACAAAAACACTCGGCCCTGACATAAGGGGGAGGGTTAAGCGGTAGGGTAGAGGAGAGAACATAGCTAGCTCACCCCTGTCGGGATTTCAGTTGTCGGGATGCTGGTAGATCATACCCAACCCCCTAGAAGCATGTATTTACTAATATAAAAGGAGTTTTTGAAAGTCCCTCTACAGTGAACACTGGCTGCAGATCTCCTCTGCAGCTATGGGAGGCCAGAGGAGGACGTAATGTAGACAAAGTACACCACCGATAATCCGACACCCTCAGTTCCAGCACTGTGCCGGAATATCGGTTTTGACAGATTATCGGTGGTAATGCTGACAGTGGTGTCACCGACATCCTGACAAGCTTCATAGGATTAGGCTGCAGGGGGCAGCCTAATCCTATGAAGCTTGTCTGCCACAGCCTAACTCTGGCCACGCAGCCTAACTCCCTGCCCAAAGCCTGATTCCCTGACGCAGCCCAACTACTTCTCCACCCGCAGCCTAACTATGCATCCCACTGCCTATATAAGCACTTCCAGCAGCCTATCTAGATCCTCCCATCTCCTAACTCACAATAGCAGCCTAACTTCCCCTGGCACCTGATGTGTCCAGATTAAAATAGATGCCGTACCATCAGGTGCCGGACAATCAGTGGTTTACCTGTACGTAACAAATTCTGTTTTATTTCATGTAATTAAAATATTTTAAACAATTATGTTGTCATATTACGGGGCTTTCAGACCCTGCCGCTGATGGCTGCAGCGGCTGCGCGGACACACACATTGCGATCTCATCCCCAATGGATGCGACCGCAAATTTGATTGAGAGTGGCGGGCATTTTCTGGGCGGTGATGCAGCATTGGTGGGGGGGCGGGCCGGGACCGTTTATGTGGCGGCTGTGTGATGTCACACATAGCCACTCCAATAAAAACAAATGCCCACTGACTGCCTGACAGCGCTGCCAGGGGTCAACCTTAGACCCGATACGTTCGTAATAAGATTACAATTAAATTGCGGACACATCGGGAGGTGGCCGCACACATGCTGGGCGGCCTTGCCCTGTGCTGGGCAGCCCCCAGCATGTACAGAGATGAACGCAGATCTGGCTGTGTATGATGCCATCTGTGTTCATCTCTGTATAACCCCCTTAGCCCACATTCTCTGTAGGGAGACTTTTTGAAATCCATCTACTTACAAAGTACAATATTGGAAACAAAACCCACCAAAATTCAATTAGACTTATTATTTTATTAGTTTAATTTCTGCTTTTTTTTTGCTTTTTACTACATATTACTCACTGACTAATCTTCAGCATGGCCTTGCTGTGGGCTTCTCCCCCTTTTTCTAGTGTCCTGTGAGACATTCCACTTATTTGAGATAGTGCATGGTCAGGAATCAGCTGTGTATGAATTGGCAGCCTTTGCAAGTGAGTGCAACTTTAACATATTAGTCATCTACTTTGCTAAGATTGATGTGCTGTAATACAGTATGAGGTTTCCCTGCATTCAGTATGTTTCTTTTGCGCATTTATATTGAAGAAGACATTTTACACTTCTATGTTAACATCTTATGCGGTTCATTTACTAACATTGCTGAAAGGTGCTAATCTGCGCTAAAACCATAGCAAATCAAACATTTGATTTTATTTATGGAAAAATTCAAAATGGTGCGCTAGAATGTTTTAATATATTAGGATAGGATGTGCTAACTTATGGCGGTACATTCTGCCACACTTCGCATTGAAACTTAATCAGTGCTGCAAGTAGAAAAAATGTCTTACAGGTACTGTGTGCCAAATGCCACATGGTGCGTGGCCAATGAAAATGGAGGCGTGATACACATATGGGGGCGGTCAGATACACATATGACCCCAATAGTGCCAGATACACATATGCCCCCACAGTGCCAGATACGTCCCACGGTGCCAGATATGCTCCTACAGTGCCAGATGCACAAATGCCCCACGGTGCCAGATGCACAAATGCCCCATGGTGCCAGATGCACAAATGCCCCATGGTGCCAGATACACAAATGCCCCACGGTGCCAGATACACAAATGCCCCCAGTAGTGCCATATATGCCCCCAGAGTGCCAGATACACATTGCCCCAGAGTGCCAGATACACATGCCCCCAGAGTGCCAGATACACATATGCCCCCACAGTGTCAGATATATCCCCACATTTTCAGATATGTCCTGTAGTGCCAGATATGCACCCACTTTGCCCCCACAGTGCTAGATATACCCTGACAGTGCCAGATACACATGCCACCACAGTGCTAGATATGCCCCCACAATGCCAGATACACATGCCCCCACAGTGCCCAATATGCCCCCACAGTGCCAGATATGCCCCCACATTGCCAGATACATATGCCCCCACAGTGCTAGATATAACTCTGACAGTGCCAGATACACATGCCACCACAGTGCCTGATATGCCCCCACAGTGCCAGATATGCCCCCACAGTACCAGATACGCCCCCACAGTGCCAGATATGCACCCACTTTGCCAGATAAACATGCCCCCAGAGTGCCAGATATGCCTCAGTAGTGCAGTTCACCGTTGTTGCTGCTGCCTGGGGCTGGCACTGTCTTCTGCTGCTGCTAGGGAGAGGAGAGTGCAGCACGCACCCATCCTGCCCCTCTCCTGCCCTTAGTCCGGTCTCCAAGTCCTCCTGCGGTGTCATCCTGTATAGTAGATCTTGCACTGGTTCGCGAGCCAATCAGGGCTCGCGGTCCGGCAGCGGCGGCTCCTGATTGGCTGCCGGTCCGCGAGCTCTGATTGGCTCACGAACCGGCGTTTCAGTGCACGCTGCCGTCGCTGGACTCCGGGTACTCGGGAGTGACTGGGCAGACAGAAGAGGAGAGGCGCATGCCGCGCTCTCCTCTCTCCAACACCCAGCCCAAAAAATGGGTGTGGCCAAATACCACATGGGGCGTGGACAATGAAAATGGGGGCGTGATACACATATGGGGGGCCAGATACACATATGACCTCAATAGTGCCAGATACACATATCACCCCAATAGTGCTGGATACACATATGCCCCCACAGTGCCAGATACGCACCCACCATGCCAGATATGCTCCTACAGTGCCAGATACACAAATGCCCCACGGTGCCAGATACACAAATGCCCCCAGTAGTACCATATATGCCCCCACAGGGCCAGATACACATTGCCCCAGAGTGCCAGATACACATATGCCCCCACAGTGCCGGATATGCCCCCACTGCACCAGATACACATATGCCCCCACAGTGTCAGATATGCCCCCACTTTGCCAGATACACATGCCCCACAGTGCCAGATATGCCCCCAAAGTGTCAGATATGCCCCCACTACGCCAGATACACATATGCCTCCACAGTGCCAGATATGCCCCCACAGTGTCAGATATATCCCTACAGTGCCAGATATGCCCCCACTTTGCCAGATACACATGCCCCACAGTGCCAGATATGCCCCCACTGCGTCAGATACACATATGCCCCCACAGCGTCATATATCCCCACAGTGCCAGATATGTCCCCATAGTGCCAGATATGCCCCCACTTTGCCAGATACACATGCCCCACAGTGCCAGATATGCCCCCACATTGTCAGATACATATGCCCCCACAGTGCTAGATATGCCCTTACAGTGCCAGATACACATGCCACCACAGTGCTAGATATGCCCCCACAGTGCCAGATATGCCCCCACAGTGCCAGATATGCTCCTACTTTGCCAGAAACACATGCCCCCAGAGTGCCAGATATGCCCCAGCAGTGCAACTCACCGATGTTGCTGCTGCCTTGGGCTGGCACTGTCTTCTGCTGCTGCTGGGGAGAGGAGAGTGCAGCCATGACCCTCCTGCCCCTCTCCTGCCCTCAGTCCGGTCTCCGAGTCCTCCTGCAGCGGCGGCATCCTGTATATTAGATCTTGCACCGGTCCACGAGCCAATCAGGGCTCGCGGTCCAGCTGCGGTGGCTCCTGATTGGCTCATGAACCGGCGTTTCAGTGCACGCCGCCACCTAACTCAGGGGACTCGGGAGTGACTGGGCAGGCAGAAGAGGAGAGTTGCATGCTGCGCTCTCCTCTCTACAACACCCGGTGTCTGCAAGGTGGCGGCCCAGCAGTACGGCGTACTGGCTGGGAATTTCTTACCGGTACACCCTACCGCCCCGTACCGCCATACTTGCAGCACTGTACTAAATGCATATGTACTGTACTAACATATGCAATTACTGTAGTATTGCAAAGGATGGCGTTACCCACAGCACTGAAGCCCAGCACTGCCGGGCTTAGTACATATGCTAATAATGGCCAAAGGGGGTCATTCAGACCAAAACGCAGTCACACATCTGTACACAGAGGCTGCATTCAGAGAGTCTGAGCAAGCAGACCAGCCACAGTGCGCGACTCTTCACTTTGCGGCTGCATCCTGGAAGGATCCAGGATACGGTCGCAAGGTGATTGACAGCTGTGGCTACGGTCGCAAGGTGATTGGCAGCTGTGGCTGTCGTAGGGAGTTGTGACATTTTGTGGGCACAGTCTTGACAACGCAGGTGTGTCCGGACCATTTTTGGGGTGGCTGTGCGACATCATATGCAGCCATTCTGAGAAAAAAAATGTTGGCAGTCCACATATCAGCCCAGTCAGGGGTCGACTCAATGCATCCACAATATAATTGAGGAACTTATTGCTTGGTGACGCCACACACATGCTGGATGACCTTGCCCTGTGCTGGGCGGTCCCCAGCATGTGAGTAGATGAACACAGGTCTTGCTGTGAATGCAACGATCTGCGTCCATCTCTGAATGAGGTCCAAAGTCAGAAAAGGGGCTTTTGCCTGCATTTTCCCTTTCTCTCTGTTACTCACAGCCCTGGTTCAAACACTTGTCATGGTAGGTGTTCTCTCTCTCTCTCTCTCTCTCTCTCTCTCTCTCTCTCTCTCTCTCTCTCACTCTGGGTGAACCCCATTCTGCTGGTTGCTGCTCAAAATGTCACTCCTGTTTTCTCCCCTTACTAAACGTAACTTCCCCCTCTCTGTTTTTTATCTTCTATCCGCTGACTCGGACTTCCATTTCACTCCTCCTGCTTCCACTCTCCAACTCTTTGGACTATCACCACTACTTGCTGCCGCACTTCTTCTCCTCACTGTTCCCTCAGATCAACTACCCCTCGCCAATTGCTTCTCCACTTTTACCAGCTTTTCCCAAACTTTCAACTGACCCCCCCTGCTTGTGCATCACTATGCCTCTGCCCGTCACCCTCAACCTCTGCCCATTACCCTCAGAAAGTGTCACCCTTTGCCTCTTACCCTCTGATTATCACCCTCTGCCTCTCCCCGTTACCATCTGCCTTATAGGGTTTACTTATGTTCCTCTTAAAAGAGTTAAAAAATTATACGTTATTATACGCCACCAGTGCACGGCTAAGGCTAAATAAACAGCTCAGGAAAAGAGATTGTTTTGTTGTGTTGTTATGTGTCCTCTCCCTGGACTCTGTCCCACAGTATCCAGAGTAGGCACAACAATTAAAAAACGTTTTCATACTTTACCATCCACGTGGGCTACGATTGGGAATTGTAACCTTGCCCGAAACATGGCAAGCGCAGTGGTACACTATTTTGGCTTTCACATGCTTTGACGGCAGAAACAACACCAACAAAACGTAAAAAATGTGTCAACCTTTTTTGTGTCGACCTTTCTACCCTGTTGACCTTTCCTACTGTCCATCTTTTGTTAGGTTGACCTTTTATGTGTTGACCTTTCCACCCTGTCGACCTAATTTATGTCAACCATTAGTGGTCGCCCTAATGACTGTAGACCGTTGTTATGTAGATCTCATGTTCCATACTCGCAGGAGCCGATGTCCTTCCAACTGTGCTTAGACCCTATCCTTTACTAAATAACTCGTAAAGAGAGGGTACAAAATGGAAAATGAAATATTGCTCTTTTACAGACCACAACAAAAACTGCACCAATATTCAGGAGAGATATTAGGTGCTTTTAGGAATGAGATGTTCTGTTTTTCAGAAATTGCTTCCGCAGCTATGTGGGATTGCACCTTTAAAGGAGACTTTGTTGTGGTTAAAGCTGGTCTTGTATATTTGTTTCTTTCTGTGAATACCTCAGACATAATTTTGCCAAACAAAGCTGTTTCATTCTGTAAAGGTCAGTGTTCCAGGCATTTCCCTTTATTCTAAACAGCTGACTTATTTACAGTTCCAGAAAGAGGAAATTCTATCAAACAAATGTTGTCACATACGAGTCAGGTTACACCCCATTTAGTTTAAGATTACAATAGAATGTATACTTTTATTATGGTTAAACAGGGTGAAAATGTGTACCTTCAAATACAGTATATACAAAGAGGTACACTGATTGTAATAATAAAGAATCATAGAAGCCTGTTCATATATTTGCAAACTTTCTGAAGAAAGGGGCTTACCGTTCAACCGTTCCATTTTTGGTGGGATTATCCAGATTTCACAGGATTATCCCGAAATTCTACCACCAGGATGTTTATCCAGACTTGGTTGGGAGGTACTGTATGTCACTCAGGCAGGAGCATGCTCACTGTAGGTTTTTTTCTTCATCAGTCTGTGGGCACGGTTGGGTGGATTAGGCATAATTTGTGGGGATGAGGGATGTCTGAATCATCTGGATTTAAATTTTTTTATCCTGATTTTGCTTTTAAAAATATTGGTAGGTCATACTTACCTACTCTTCCGGAATATCGGGTGGGTCTTCCAGACTCCAGTGAAAGTAGGTTAGTCTCTCGTCACTGCTGCTCACTGCCACCCTTAAGTGAGATGTCCAGGTGGCTTGTTGACGTGATTCACGTTGAATTGCGTCATCAAGGCTACGCTCCTGCTTTACAATGCCATAAATCACAGGTATGTATAGCAGGAGACACAGGGCCTAATGCAGACCTGATCGCAGCAGCAAACTCTTTCTCTAATGGGCAAAACCATGTGCACTGCAGGGGGGGGGGGCAGATATAATATGTGTAGAGGGAGTTAGATTTGGGTGGGTTATATTGTTTCTGTGCGGGGTAAATACTGGCTGCTCTACTTTTACTCTGTAATTTAGATTTCAGTTTGAACACACCACACCCACATCTGACTCTCCCTGCACATGTTATATCTGATCCATCTGCACTGCGCATGGTTTTGCCCAAAAAGATTGCTTTTGCGATCAGGTCTGAATTAGGCCCACAGTTCTGATGTGTTCATGCATCCATGGTCCCAGCACTTCTGCCCCCTCCTGAATCGGATAGCATACACGTACGTTATCCTGCCTCTGGGCAGGTGAAACTAATTCCCATATAGTGTCGGCTATCGAGGATAATTGAATTACCCCCTGGGGATCAATTAGCAGCGGTTGACTTTACCCTGTAGTGTGAAAGGCTTTCTCAGCCTTTCTGCAACCCAAGTATAATGTCTGCTTTATAGTACCTAGCTATATTTGCAGCAGATCTTTACCTACTAATGCAGTGATTACATACATTCATTTCAGCAATCCAGAGAAAACCTTTGGCAGTTCTGTTTGTTTGCTTATAGTCCTTTTACCCTATTATATGATTATGCTTATCATAAAGCTCCTGGTGATTGTACATTTGAGACACAGTTGACTGACTACAGATAAGTAAAGAACCTTTCGCTTTTTTTTCTTCTTGTTTTATTTACATATTACACTGTTTGATATTTGGCGACGGGGTACAAGGGGGACACTTGTACCAGGCCCCGAAATTCTGAAGGTTTCCAGGCCCACCCAAGACCAGCCAGGCTGCTGCCACTTACCTGTACAGTGCAGTTCAGTATTCAGACAGACAGAAAGAGAGAGCCCGGCAGCCAGAGCAATTCAGTTTTTCATCATGCAGTCGCACCAAATAGCCCCTCTTAGCACGCCTTGTCTGTGAGATTCCACTTTCCTGAAATTGTGTCTTATAGGCCCTACACACTCAGCAATGTGCCGCCGAGCTGCCCGACCGCCGATACGGGCGACCCGGCGGCGGGGGGGCAGTGACGGGGCACTCCCCCCGTCACCCGGCTCCGTAGACTTGCAGGCAAATATGGACGATCTCGTCCATATTGGCCTGCATGCACAGCCGACATGGCCCCAGCGATGAACGAGCGCGGGGCCGCGCATCGTTCATCGCTGGAGCCTCCACACTGCACGAAATGAACGTTATCTCATTCATTAATGAACGAGATCGTTCATATCGTGCAGTGATATCGGCATGTGTGTAGGACCCATTAGTCACAACATGATGCAACCAAGATGCAATTTTGAATCTGCATACAAAGTGCTAAGATGCAGCAGCCGTGTTTTTTTCCATGTCAAGCGCCGTTGTACTTCATATACAGACTCGGTCGCACACAGATATACATGTGTCGGGTGTGATATGTGTGACCGACATTCAGGATGTCGGTGGTCATTAGACCAATACCGGCATCCCAATCCTTTCCCTTCCCCCATAACCTTCTCTTCATGCAGCCTAATCCTCCACCATGACCCCCTTTCCCCCGCAGCCTAACCCCCCCCCCCCTCCCGGTGGTGCCTAAACCTAACGCCTCCTCCCCGCAGCTTAAACCTAACCTTTCCTTCTCTGCAGCCTAACATTAACTTACCCAGTGGTGCCTAAACCTTACTCCCCTCCTCGCAGCGTAACCCTAGTAGTCCCCTGCATACTTACGGTCGGGATGTTGGCTGTCGGTACTCCAGCATAGCCATATTGCCTGCGTGTCGGGATTCCGGCCCTGGGATTTCGACTGCCGGCATTCTGACCGCATGAGTGACATATCAAAAGAATCAGCAGTCTCCAGGTGCATGCTAAGATGCACCAGGAGACGCCCAACTCTAGCAGAGTTGCACAGGACCAGTGTGCTCACTCACGTCAGGCATCTCCCGCTGCATGGCATACTCAGGCTAGATGTATGAGTACACATCTGTACCAATACTCAACTAAAGATACAAGTTTCTACAAGATTTACAGTAGCTTCCATATGCTGGACGAGTCTTCATACACTTATTTTAATCAGTATAAATGTGATTTCACTGATGTATAATAATTTCGAATAAATGAACACCTTATGGGTTATATTTAGAATAAACAGGTTCCATTCACATTTTTGCAGGTTAATAAATGTATATTGTACTGACAGCACCTAACACATAGTGGAAAAGGATCATAAATCATATATTTGCCAAGTAAAGTGTGAATATTCTGTGTCATTTGAGAGCACAGTGATAAGACACTTTCATTATTTAAACAAGGATTTTAACAGTTCTTTGCAACATTTTGCACATGGTATAAAATTAAGCTGAAAGTACTTAGAACACAAATGGTGTTTAAATATATATATATATGTGTGTGTTATTCCTAGATTGTTTACTCAATGCATATCTATAGTGCACTCAAGAATACAGAAGACAGTGTATTTAGATAAATAATAATAACATTTTCTAAATCACATTTATAGGACTCCTGAGGTTGTGAGGGAAAATCCTGCCCCTGGAGATTAGTGCGCGGGGTTCCAGCAACTAACTGAATCATTCTGCGCGTTCTATTATTAGATATGCAGCGCGTCATTACATCTCCTCTGTACCGTACACACATCCTCACATACAGTATTTTCTCTTTCTGCAATCTGACATCACCCTGACCAGAGCCGGCCCTAGCCAATTTGATGCCCTAGGCAAAATTTTGTCTGGTGCCCCCTAGCACCGCCGCTAGTTCTGCATCTGACGCAGCAACACTGAGGCAGTGGGGCCCACCGGGGGGTTACCCTGTGGGCCTGTTCAACCCTGCATAATGGCACACAGTAATGCCCATAATACACATAATTCCACACAGTAATGCACCTTACACATATGCCCCACATTAGTAATACTTGTAGCTTTTTTGATAAAACTTATTTTTGCTTGCTGGCATGCTTGCAGTCAGTGTGTGCGCCCATGCAGCTCCCTGGATCCGTGACTGCATTTTGTGAGATGGGGGTGGCAGGATTTGCGTGCTTGCACTCGCAGCCTTTAAAGGGGCACCAGTACAAGGGATGTGACCTCACAGGGTATACCATCCTGGCAGGGGAATTTTACGGCATGGACTGACTAGGAAATAAAGTGTGGGGAGAACACATGCCCATGTTATGTCCCTGCAGACACCTGGGGTTTGCACAGGGATAAGGGACACAGGATGGCAGGGTCCCCCTCCCCCATGTGCACAAGCAGTATAGGTGATGTCAGATTAATGTGAAGCAATCTTCCAAATACACATGTGGTATCATAAGGAGCCATTTAGTAATAACCTTATATAGTCAGTGAAAATGTCACAAGTCTAGGAATTGCAGTTACTGGGCTTCTGCTGTCTGTCTGAGGTCTCACAAGTCAGGGGCATTCAAGCATGTCAGAGGAAGTTTAAAGAACTTTAAGGGAGAGTGTGCATTTTTATTTGACAAATGTAAACAGCAGTGTATACAAGTACTGATTGAATACATTTGGAAAGTAACAGTTAGTTTGCAGACTGTCCCTCTAAGCATGAGATACTGCAGGGACATGCTTGGATGCCCCTAGACATGCTTGGATGCCCTAGGCAAATGCCTAGCCTGCCTATAGCTAAGGCTGGCTCTGACCCTGACCTCTGGCCAACATCGCTTTGTGACCACATCATACAGCCCACCATGAACATTTGCAATCTGGTGGACCATTATGCAATAGATAACACCTATCCTTGTGTATCAGTGCCTACTTCCCTATAGATTGTATGCTTGTGAGCAGGTCCTTCCTACCTCTATATCTGTTTGTTATTACCCAGTTTTGTTCTATTATTGTTCTACTTGTAAATCACAACAGAAAATGCTGTGCTGTATTAGAAATTGTTTATAAATAATTAGCCGGAGGGCAAACCCCGTACCTATTTGAATCTCAATCTATGACATTGTTACAATCATAAGGTCTTCTTATCTGCAATAGATGGCTCGCTGAGGATCTTCTGGACAGTGACCCCTGTACACCCAGAGCTGAGACTCGTAGAACTCACCAGTGGGTCCTCATGCCTATAACAGCAGCTTATCCCATAAGGCTGAGTGCGCCTTCCGGTACTGGGATGCCGCCAGGACTTACGCCGCTGGTGGTAGTACATACTCAACCCTGAGTGACCTGGATCAGTACTGGTAGAAAGAAAGAGTATGAAAGGAAGAGAGTAGGGAAGAGTGAGGCAAAGGGAAGGCAAACTATGGAGACAGGGCTGAGACTGAGGTGCCAGAGAAGGGAGGAAGGTGACGGACTGAGAGGCGATAGAGACTGAGAAGCTATAAAATCCCTAACCGGGATGCTGCCTCTGGGCTGGGAGGAGGTAGAGACTGAGAAGATATAAACAAATGAATCCCAAACTGGGATGCTGCCTCCGGACTGGGAGGAGCAATTACTTCTACTAAACGCTTGGGCACAGGTGTACAAGAGAGAAGTATAACGAAAGCTAAAGACAAACGTTTGCTAGCAGACACTGGTGCTGAATGGAGACTGAACACTGGAACGCTGTTCAAAGTTGGAAATAAACAGGAGAGGAGGTCCATAAACTGAGACTTTGAACCCCTGTTGCCCGACAACATCAGGACACTGCCAGCGGTGCGGGCCTCCGCTCGTAACAGACATATACATTGAAAGCCATATAAGACACAGTGCCCATTAGGCTCACCTATGTAACAGGCTCCAGCTCCTGAGTCTTGATGACATCATCAGCAGCATGCATGCACCTGATCTCAGAAAATTATGGACAGCGTGCGGAGGCGGGCCCTGCCCCCCCCCCCCCCCCAACCGGCTTGGCCATTAAACTGCTACTGTCCTGCCAGGATCATTGAGAAACAAAGTGGCAAGCTGTACTTGCACCTATGGGGTTCGGGTGTTCAAACCCTGCATACTACTTGCGCATGTCAGCGACCTTTTGTTAATGAAAAATATTCTCTCTGTAGCATTGAAAAATTGCTAGAGCTATATCAATAAATAGTCTTAACATACTATCCCTTTTAAACCGGGACTCTCATGAATTACACAGGCTCTGTGGCTATCTGACTGCAAGCCTGGATTTCACCTGGTTTTAATCAGCCACTGAACCTTCATAATTCATGAGCATCCTGGCTTAAAGGGATATTGAGGTAAGCCTATCAATAAATGATTTTAGCATTTCTACAGCATCAGTGCTCTTTCCAGGCTGGGTATGTGTGACAGGTGGGAGGGCAAGCGCAACGAATAGTCCCTGTTGGTCGGCATGCCTGACCGCCAGTCACATAACTACATCCCCTCTTTCCATTTCTCCCCCCTTATTTTCCTCCCCAATACATGGAATCACAACTTCATCCCCTGACTTATTCCAATTAATTTATCCCAGAATTTTTATCAGTTTACCATTGGGAAATGCAATATCAAAGAAGAAAAATAATTATCAGATCACTTATGTTAGCATCAAGATTGATTATGCTTTACTGTATCTCTATTATACAATGAAATATAGTTTATTTATCATAACTTTAGTACATTAAAATGACACCTACAGATATTGTACCTATAACCTTTCCTTTAGGTCTTTTAAAATGAGTAAAACTGATAGACATTTTGGCATACTTACCAACTTGGCTGCCTCCCTCTCCGGGCGCATATGGTGCGTGGCCAGCATGCAGGTGGGCTGCCCAGCGCTTGGCGGCATGATCGCATCATCATGGCCCCGCTCCCTGTTCTGCAGTGCCAAGAAATTAGGCACTGTGTAGCAGGTGGCGGGCTACGATGACGTGATTCACCGCGAATTGCATCATCAGGTTCCCTTGGCCCACCCACTTGCACTCTATTATGGGCGGCTGAGGGGGGAGTCGGGGGGGCTGTAGTGGTATGTGGGATCCTTGTCTCGCTTTCTGGGTAGCCAGGAGGGTAGGCAAGTATGCATTATGGTATCTATAATCATTATTAAAAAGAGACAACGCTTTTGTGCTTGTGACAATTAGAGATGAGCGCCTGAAATTTTTCGGGTTTTGTGTTTTGGTTTTGGGTTCGGTTCCGCGGCCGTGTTTTGGGTTCGAACGCGTTTTGGCAAAACCTCACCGAATTATTTTTGTCGGATTCGGGTGTGTTTTGGATTCGGGTGTTTTTTTCAAAAAACCCTAAAAAACAGCTTAAATCATAGAATTTGGGGGTAATTTTGATCCCAAAGTATTATTAACCTCAAAAAACATAATTTACACTCATTTTCAGCCTATTCTGAACACATCACACCTCACAATATTATTTTTAGTCCTAAAATTTGCACCGAGGTCGCTGTGTGAGTAAGATAAGCGACCCTAGTGGCCGACACAAACACCGGGCCCATCTAGGAGTGGCACTGCAGTGTCACGCAGGATGTCCCTTCCAATAAACCCTCCCCAAACAGCACATGACGCAAAGAAAAAAAGAGGCGCAATGAGGTAGCTGTGTGAGTAAGATTAGCGACCCTAGTGGCCGACACAAACACCGGGCCCATCTAGGAGTGGCACTGCAGTGTCACGCAGGATGTCCCTTCCAAAAAACCCTCCCCAAACAGCACATGACGCAAAGAAAAAAAGAGGCGCAATGAGGTAGCTGACTGTGTGAGAAAGATAAGCGACCCTAGTGGCCGACACAAACACCGGGCCCATCTAGGAGTGGCACTGCAGTGTCACGCAGGATGGCCCTTCCAAAAAACCCTCCCCAAACAGCACATGACGCAAAGAAAAAAAGAGGCGCAATGAGGTAGCTGACTGTGTGAGTAAGATTAGCGACCCTAGTGGCCGACACAAACACCGGGCACATCTAGGAGTGGCACTGCAGTGTCACGCAGGATGTCCCTTCCAAAAAACCCTCCCCAAACAGCACATGACGCAAAGAAAAAAAGAGGCGCAATGAGGTAGCTGTGTGAGTAAGATTAGCGACCCTAGTGGCCGACACAAACACCGGGCCCATCTAGGAGTGGCACTGCAGTGTCACGCAGGATGTCCCTTCCAAAAAACCCTCCCCAATCAGCACATGATGCAAAGAAAAAGAAAAGAAAAAAGAGGTGCAAGATGGAATTATCCTTGGGCCCTCCCACCCACCCTTATGTTGTATAAACAAAACAGGACATGCACACTTTAACCAACCCATCATTTCAGTGACAGGGTCTGCCACACGACTGTGACTGATATGACGGGTTGGTTTGGACCCCCCCCAAAAAAGAAGCAATTAATCTCTCCTTGCACAAACTGGCTCTACAGAGGCAAGATGTCCACCTCATCTTCACCCTCCGATATATCACCGTGTACATCCCCCTCCTCACAGATTATCAATTCGTCCCCACTGGAATCCACCATCTCAGCTCCCTGTGTACTTTGTGGAGGCAATTGCTGCTGGTCAATGTCTCCGCGGAGGAATTGATTATAATTCATTTTAATGAACATCATCTTCTCCACATTTTCTGGATGTAACCTCGTACGCCGATTGCTGACAAGGTGAGCGGCGGCACTAAACACTCTTTCGGAGTACACACTTGTGGGAGGGCAACTTAGGTAGAATAAAGCCAGTTTGTGCAAGGGCCTCCAAATTGCCTCTTTTTCCTGCCAGTATAAGTACGGACTGTGTGACGTGCCTACTTGGATGCGGTCACTCATATAATCCTCCACCATTCTATCAATGTTGAGAGAATCATATGCAGTGACAGTAGACGACATGTCCGTAATCGTTGTCAGGTCCTTCAGTCCGGACCAGATGTCAGCATCAGCAGTCGCTCCAGACTGCCCTGCATCACCGCCAGCGGGTGGGCTCGGAATTCTGAGCCTTTTCCTCGCACCCCCAGTTGCGGGAGAATGTGAAGGAGGAGATGTTGACAGGTCGCGTTCCGCTTGACTTGACAATTTTGTCACCAGCAGGTCTTTCAACCCCAGCAGACCTGTGTCTGCCGGAAAGAGAGATCCAAGGTAGGCTTTAAATCTAGGATCGAGCACGGTGGCCAAAATGTAGTGCTCTGATTTCAACAGATTGACCACCCGTGAATCCTTGTTAAGCGAATTAAGGGCTGCATCCACAAGTCCCACATGCCTAGCGGAATCGCTCCGTGTTAGCTCCTTCTTCAATGCCTCCAGCTTCTTCTGCAAAAGCCTGATGAGGGGAATGACCTGACTCAGGCTGGCAGTGTCTGAACTGACTTCACGTGTGGCAAGTTCAAAGGGCATCAGAACCTTGCACAACGTTGAAATCATTCTCCACTGCACTTGAGACAGGTGCATTCCACCTACTATATCGTGCTCAATTGTATAGGCTTGAATGGCCTTTTGCTGCTCCTCCAACCTCTGAAGCATATAGAGGGTTGAATTCCACCTCGTTACCACTTCTTGCTTCAGATGATGGCAGGGCAGGTTCAGTAGTTTTTGGTGGTGCTCCAGTTTTCTGTACGTGGTGCCTGTACGCCGAAAGTGTCCCGCAATTCTTCTGGCCACCGACAGCATCTCTTGCACGCCCCTGTCGTTTTTTAAAAAATTCTGCACCACCAAATTCAAGGTATGTGCAAAACATGGGACGTGCTGGAATTGGCCCAGATTTAATGCACACACAATATTGCTGGCGTTGTCCGATGCCACAAATCCACAGGAGAGTCCAATTGGGGTAAGCCATTCCGCGATGATCTTCCTCAGTTGCCGTAAGAGGTTTTCAGCTGTGTGCGTATTCTGGAAAGCGGTGATACAAAGCGTAGCCTGCCTAGGAAAGAGTTGGCGTTTGCGAGATGCTGCTACTGGTGCCGCCGCTGCTGTTCTTGCGGCGGGAGTCCATACATCTACCCAGTGGGCTGTCACAGTCATATAGTCCTGACCCTGCCCTGCTCCACTTGTCCACATGTCCGTGGTTAAGTGGACATTGGGTACAGCTGCATTTTTTAGGACACTGGTGACTCTTTTTCTGAGGTCTGTGTACATTTTCGGTATCGCCTGCCTAGAGAAATGGAACCTAGATGGTATTTGGTACCGGGGACACAGTACCTCCAACAAGTCTCTAGTTGGCTCTGCAGTAATGATGGATACCGGAACCACGTTTCTCACCACCCAGGATGCCAAGGCCTCAGTTATCCGCTTTGCAGTAGGATGACTGCTGTGATATTTCATCTTCCTCGCAAAGGACTGTTGAACAGTCAATTGCTTACTGGAAGTAGTACAAGTGGGCTTACGACTTCCCCTCTGGGATGACCATCGACTCCCAGCGGCAACAACAGCAGCGCCAGCAGCAGTAGGCGTTACACGCAAGGATGCATCGGAGGAATCCCAGGCAGGAGAGGACTCGTCAGACTTGCCAGTGACATGGCCTGCAGGACTATTGGCATTCCTGGGGAAGGAGGAAATTGACACTGAGGGAGTTGGTGGGGTGGTTTGCGTGAGCTTGGTTACAAGAGGAAGGGATTTACTGGTCAGTGGACTGCTTCCGCTGTCACCCAAAGTTTTTGAACTTGTCACTGACTTATTATGAATGCGCTGCAGGTGACGTATAAGGGAGGATGTTCCGAGGTGGTTAACGTCCTTACCCCTACTTATTACAGCTTGACAAAGGGAACACACGGCTTGACACCTGTTGTCCGCATTTCTGGTGAAATACCTCCACACCGAAGAGCTGATTTTTTTGGTATTTTCACCTGGCATGTCAACGGCCATATTCCTCCCACGGACAACAGGTGTCTCCCCGGGTGCCTGACTTAAACAAACCACCTCACCATCAGAATCCTCCTGGTCAATTTCCTCCCCAGCGCCAGCAACACCCATATCCTCCTCATCCTGGTGTACTTCAACACTGACATCTTCAATCTGACTATCAGGAACTGGACTGCGGGTGCTCCTTCCAGCACTTGCAGGGGGCGTGCAAATGGTGGAAGGCGCATGCTCTTCACCTCCAGTGTTGGGAAGGTCAGGCATCGCAACCGACACAATTGGACTCTCCTTGTGGATTTGGGATTTCGAAGAACGCACAGTTCTTTGCGGTGCTTTTGCCAGCTTGAGTCTTTTCAGTTTTCTAGCGAGAGGCTGAGTGCTTCCATCCTCATGTGAAGCTGAACCACTAGCCATGAACATAGGCCAGGGCCTCAGCCGTTCCTTGCCACTCCGTGTGGTAAATGGCATATTGGCAAGTTTACGCTTCTCCTCCGACAATTTTATTTTAGGTTTTGGAGTCCTTTTTTTTCTGATATTTGGTGTTTTGGATTTGACATGCTCTGTACTATGACATTGGGCATCGGCCTTGGCAGACGACGTTGCTGGCATTTCATCGTCTCGGCCATGACTAGTGGCAGCAGCTTCAGCACGAGGTGGAAGTGGATCTTGATCTTTCCCTAATTTTGGAACCTCAACTTTTTTGTTCTCCATATTTTATAGGCAGAACTAAAAGGCACCTCAGGTAAACAATGGAGATGGATGGATTGGATACTAGTATTGGATACCTGCCGACTGCCGACACAGAGGTAGCCACAGCCGTGAACTACCGCACTGTACACTGGTTGATAAAGAGATAGTAGTATACTCGTAACAACTAGTATGACACTATGACGACGGTATAAAGAATGAAAAAAAAACCACGGTTAGGTGGTATATATTATAATAATAATACAATTATGGATGGACGGACTGCCTGCCGACTGCCGACACAGAGGTAGCCACAGCCGTGAACTACCGCACTGTACACTGGTTGATAAAGAGATAGTAGTATACTCGTAACAACTAGTATGACACTATGACGACGGTATAAAGAATGAAAAAAAAACCACGGTTAGGTGGTATATATTATAATAATAATACAATTATGGATGGACGGACTGCCTGCCGACTGCCGACACAGAGGTAGCCACAGCCGTGAACTACCGCACTGTACACTGGTTGATAAAGAGATAGTAGTATACTCGTAACAACTAGTATGACACTATGACGACGGTATAAAGAATGAAAAAAAAACCACGGTTAGGTGGTATATATTATAATAATAATACAATTATGGATGGACGGACTGCCTGCCGACTGCCGACACAGAGGTAGCCACAGCCGTGAACTACCGCACTGTACACTGGTTGATAAAGAGATAGTAGTATACTCGTAACAACTAGTATGACACTATGACGACGGTATAAAGAATGAAAAAAAAACCACGGTTAGGTGGTATATATTATAATAATAATACAATTATGGATGGACGGACTGCCTGCCGACTGCCGACACAGAGGTAGCCACAGCCGTGAACTACCGCACTGTACACTGGTTGATAAAGAGATAGTAGTATACTCGTAACAACTAGTATGACACTATGACGACAGTATAAAGAATGAAAAAAAAACCACGGTTAGGTGGTATATATTATAATAATAATACAATTATGGATGGACGGACTGCCTGCCGACTGCCGACACAGAGGTAGCCACAGCCGTGAACTACCGCACTGTACACTGGTTGATAAAGAGATAGTAGTATACTCGTAACAACTAGTATGACACTATGACGACGGTATAAAGAATGAAAAAAAAACCACGGTTAGGTGGTATATATTATAATAATAATACAATTATGGATGGACGGACTGCCTGCCGACTGCCGACACAGAGGTAGCCACAGCCGTGAACTACCGCACTGTACACTGGTTGATAAAGAGATAGTAGTATACTCGTAACAACTAGTATGACACTATGACGACGGTATAAAGAATGAAAAAAAAACCACGGTTAGGTGGTATATATTATAATAATAATACAATTATGGATGGACGGACTGCCTGCCGACTGCCGACACAGAGGTAGCCACAGCCGTGAACTACCGCACTGTACACTGGTTGATAAAGAGATAGTAGTATACTCGTAACAACTAGTATGACACTATGACGACGGTATAAAGAATGAAAAAAAAACCACGGTTAGGTGGTATATATTATAATAATAATACAATTATGGATGGACGGACTGCCTGCCGACTGCCGACACAGAGGTAGCCACAGCCGTGAACTACCGCACTGTACACTGGTTGATAAAGAGATAGTAGTATACTCGTAACAACTAGTATGACACTATGACGACGGTATAAAGAAAGAAAAAAAAATACCACGGTTAGGTGGTATATATTGTAATACAATTATGGATGGACGGACTGCCTGCCGAGTTCCGACTGCCGACACAGAGGTAGCCACAGCCGTGAACTACCGCACTGTACTGTGTCTGCTGCTAATATAGACTGGTTGATAAAGAGATAGTATACAATACATACAACAATATACTACTATACTGGTGGTCAGGCACTGGTCACCACTAGTCACACTGGCAGTGGCACTCCTGCAGCAAAAGTGTGCACTGTTTAATTTTAAATTAATATAATATTATGTACTCCTGGGGGCTCCTGCTATAACAACCTGCAGTGCTCCCCAGTCTCCCCCACAATTATTATAAGCTTTGCCTTTTATACATTGATGTGCAGCACACTGGGCTGAGCTGAGTGCACACAGACTGAGTCACACTGTGTGACTGGCTGCTGCTGTGTATCGTTTTTTTTCAGGCAGAGAACGGATATAGCAGAGAACGGATATATTAAAATAAATAAAAGTTAACTAACAACAACTGCACTGGTCACTGTGGTAAACTCTGTCTGACTCTGCACAATCTCTCTCTCTCTTCTAATCTAATTTCTAATGGAGAGGACGCCAGCCACGTCCTCTCCCTATCAATCTCAATGCACGTGTGAAAATGGCGGCGACGCGCGGCTCCTTATATAGAATCCGAGTCTCGCGAGAATCCGACAGCGTCATGATGACGTTCGGGCGCGCTCGGGTTAACCGAGCAAGGCGGGAGGATCCGAGTCTGCTCGGACCCGTGAAAAAAACATGAAGTTCGTGCGGGTTCGGTTTCAGAGAAACCGAACCCGCTCATCTCTAGTGACAATGCAGTGTTTATGTGTAATGCTCCTGTATGTCAACTGGCATTTAGTGACTTCTCTTAGCACTTGCAACATTCTCTGTCAGTTTTGCCACAGACCATTCATTGGCTGTCATATGGTTAAAAATGGCAATGAGTTTAAATAAATGAGCTGCAGCAAGTCTAATTTATAGTCCATTGCAGGTATTACATTTACATACTGCAAATCAGTACTTCTGTACATGTCCTGACATGTATTTTAAGATAACTTTCTCTTTGCTAGTGAGAGTTATAGCCTGATTAAACTAGTGATGTGCCTTGGACATAACCATGGTTAATAGAACACTTCTTATTTGTCTACAGCAGGCATTCCCAACCTCAGTCCTCAAGGCAGATTTTATTGATGTCTGTACAGGTGACTTAATTAGTAACTCACTTATTTTGATTTAACCATCTGTGCTGAAGCAGGAATATTACTTAAACTTGCACTGTAAGGCTCTGGATACACATAGCGGCCAAGCGGGTCCCGTCCAGCGGCCACACATGTGCGGCAGTCCCGCCGCCGCTGGATCCATGCTGCGATTGGGCCAGATGACAGGACGGCGGGATTTCAATGTGAACACATACATTTCATTGTATGTGTTCACACAGTGTGGCTGTGTTCTATTGAAATCCCATGTGTCACTGACGGATCCCGTTCTGCGGGATCCCGCAGAATATGATCCATGTGAACACAAAAAAACCCTCCCGGCCAAGCGGGTCCCGCTTGGCCGCTGTGTGTGGACAGAGCCTAATACCCCTTTCACACCAAAAATGCAGGGTCTTACCCGGGAATACGGTCCCGGGATCATGCAGGGACATTCCCGAGTAAGACCTTGCATACTGTAGTCAGCAGCTCGGCATATTGTCGGGTTGCTGACGTCAGCGGTGACGCGGCGGGGGCGGCGCAAGAGATCACATGATCTCCAAGCGCCGTCTGTTACATAGAGGGTGAATGGGAGCCGGGGAGCATTGACCCGGCTCCCGTTCACACTGACCAGGTTACCGGGAAGATCACGGAACCAACCCTGGTCAATAGCAGGGTTGAAATGCCGGGGCATGATTCCTGGGATTTTGTCCCAGGACCCTTTCACACTGAGCAAATTCTCGGGTTGATGCACGTTCATGTGCAATAATCCCGGGAAATTTTGGTCTGTGTGAAAAGGGTATTAGTGTGCCTTGAGGACCGAGATTGGGGGGTGGTCTTCAGTATGCCGGCGGTCGGGGTCCCGGCGACCAGCATACCGGTGCCGGGAGCCCGACAGCCGGCATACCGACACTTATTCTCCCTCGTGGGGGTCCACGACCACCCTGGAGGGACGCGCGCCACCGTGCCCGTAGCGTGGCAAGCGCAGCGAGCCCGCAAGGGGCTCATTTGCGCTCGCCACACTGTTGGTAAGCCGGCGGACGGGCTCCCGGCACCGGTATGCTGGTCGCCGGGAGCCCGACCGCCGACATATCGTAGTGAACCCAGATTGGGAATGCCTGGTCTACAGTAAAAGCAGGTCTCTCTAGTAAAAATGTATGTAAATCATGTTATATAAGTAAACTGGGCGTTCAAACACTGCTCCTGACCTTTTGTACATGCATTCAAAGCTTGTCTATACACTTGAAAAGGTCCATTGATCTTTCTTGGAGTGCATTGTGTACATACACAAGTGATTTAACCAATGTTGTCCTATATTTTTCCCATTGTTTGCAATGGCTCATTAATTTCAGTGGAAATTAACTTTGTGAGTATGTTAATATTTATTCATGTCTGATCAAAGCAAAGTATGCCCTTATCTAATGACACCACATCTAGCTGTGAAATCTGCTTGTAATTGGCTGCACACCTAAAGATACATTCTTCCTCATTCCTCCTCCCATTGTGAGTACATCTGCACGAGGTGTGTGCGTACGGTTGCCCTGGAAGCCCAGGTAATGGATCTAGAGCAAACCGTTACGCGACTGAGGGAGATTCACAATCTGGAGCAAGAACTAGATAGAACGGTGGAGGAGCTGCGGGAAGGGTCACTGGTAGAAGAGGAAAATCAGGTAGCCAGCTGGGTCACAGTTAGAAGGAAGAAAAAGAGGGGGAGGCTCGACATCTCCGGACTATCAAACCCGAATAAATTTGCACGACTGGACGAGGATTCGGAGGATGATAGTGAGGAAATGTCGGTGCCGGAGGGGTCTGTTTCCTCTAGCATCCAGAGGAGCAGCACCCCTGGCACAGTTGGGACAAAAGATAGTGAGTTACCTAGTCAGATTGTGGTGGTAGGGGACTCTATCATCAGTAAGGCAGATAGGGCAATCTGCTACCGTGACCGTGATCGCCGTACAGTCTGTTGTCTCCTGGGTGCTTGGGTGCGGCACATCGCGGACCGGGTAGATAGATTGTTGGGAGGGGCTGGGAAAGACCCGGCGGTCTTGGTGCATGTTGGCGCCAATGACAAAGTCAGCGGAAGGTGGGATATCCTTAAGAAAGACTATAGAGAATTAGGCAAGAAACTTAATGCAAGGACATCTAAGGTAATATTCTCTGAAATATTACCCGTGCCACGCACTAGTCCAGGGAGGCAGAGGGAGATTAGAAAGGTAAATGTGTGGCTTAGAGACTGGTGCAGAAAAGAGGGGTTCGTGTTCCTGGAACACTGGGCGGACTTCTCAGTCAGGCGCCATCTTTTTTGTCGTGATGGATTGCACCTGAATGAGGAGGGGGCAGCGGTGCTGGGGGGAAGGATGGTTAGAAGGTTGGAGGAGATTTTAAACTAGGAGCCCTGGGGGGAGGGTTTAGCTAGAAACTATGGGGCGTGCAGTGAGAATAGTGGGGATGGCGATAGTAAACGAAATGGGGGAGAAGTTGGGGGGAGGGTAAGAGCAGCCGGTAAAGGTATCAACATGGGTACTAAAAGAGGTTTTACCAAAGCACTAACTAACGACGATTACAGGTCATCGTTGCTACATAAGGTGAAAGATGTCCCTAACGCAAAGGGAAATACTTATCTTAGTTGTATGTATGTGAACGCTAGAAGCCTTACTGGTAAAAAGGGTGAACTAGAAATAATTACAGCAAGTAAACAGTATGATATTATAGGCATTACTGAAACTTGGTGGGACGAATCTCATGACTGGACAGTCAATCTAGAAGGCTATACGTTGTTTAGGAGAGACAGACTAAATAAAAGGGGTGGAGGGGTGTGTCTTTACGGAAAACCATTTTTAATACCTGATATACGGGAGGATTTGCAGGAGGGCACTGTAGATATGGTCGAGACGCTGTGGATAGAAATTGCATGTGGCGAAAAGGGAATAAAAAAGTTAGTTTTGGGGGTATGCTACAGGCCGCCTGGTATTAATGTATCTGAAGTAGATTGAAAGAGCAGCAGGAGTAGGTGACATAGTAGTGATGGGAGATTTTAACTATCCAGAGATAAACTGGAAAAACGATTCATGTGATACTGCTAGGGGTAATAGGTTTTTAAACACACTCAATGATAACTACTTAGTTCAACTAATTGAGGAACCCACCAGGTACAATGCAATCTTAGATCTGGTATTAACAAGCAATGGGGAATTGGTATCAGATATTAAAGTGGGGGAGCCCATAGGAAACAGCGACCACAATAAGGTCACATTCAATATAAGTTTTCATAAACAGTCCTATACTGGCTCAACTAGGACTCTAAACTTTAGCAAAGCCAACTTTGAAATGATGAGGGAAACTTTAAGGGATATTGATTGGGAAGGTTTGTTTCTAGGAAAAAATACTACAGAGAAATGGGATGTATTAAAATCACTACTAGCTAAAAAAATCTCTCAAATTTATTCCTACGAGCAGCAAAAAAAGGGATTCATAATAATAAACCGATGTGGCTTAATAAAAAAATAAAGGAACTTATGGGCAAGAAAAGGCGAGCATTTCAAAAATACAAATCTGATGGGAATGCGGAATCATTTCAGCACTATAAAGACTGTAACAAAATATGCAAAAAAGAAATAAGAGCGGCTAAAGTAGAAACAGAAGAACTAGTAGCTAAGGAAAGCAAATCAAATCCCAAAAAATTATTTAAATACATTAAATAGCAAGAGATTAAAGAAGGAGCATATAGGCCCTGTAAAAGACAAATCGGGAGTCTTAATCAAAAATGATAATGACATAGCGGACATACTTAATGAATTTTTTTCAACAGTATTTACTAGAGAGGACCCAATTCAGGGACTGACACACAATCTCAATAATGAGAATATCCCACTGATAGGTACTTATTTAAATGAGGAGGTAGTCTGTGACCGATTAAAACATTTAAAGATAAATAAGTCACCGGGGCCCGATGGAATTCACCCAAGGGTTCTAATGGAGCTTCACTCTGAACTGGCAAAACTGCTATTTTTGATCTTTAAGGATTCAGTTATATCAGGTATAGTTCCCAAAGACTGGCGTATAGCGGAAATAGTGCCTATATTCAAAAAGTGAAGTAAAGCTGAACCAGGTAACTATAGACCAGTTAGTCTTAAGGTGGCCATCCACTACTCAGACTTGTCTGAACTGCAGATAGCATCAGATTTCTCTTGAACTCTCCCGGGAGCGTCCCGGGAATCGGATCAGACCCTGGCTTTAATTTTCATTACATTCACTTCAGATATATCTGATGCAATATATCATGTGACAGATCGCATCAGATATATCTGATGCACACATGCTACATGTGATTGATCTGATGCTGCTGCTGCCGCTGTTCCCCCTCTTGGTGGGTGGGAGTGGTCAGGGAGATGCCAGTCAAGTGACGCTTCAGATGAATCTGATCAGATACATCTGAAGTAAAAAAAAACAATCCGATGTGCACCTGTTTTCTTCAGATTCAGATAAATAGTTGGGGCAGCCTCAGAGATCTGTAGTTCAGACATATCTGACACGGGAGTGAGCATTGGATCTGAAGAGCCATCCAATGTGACACTTTTCTTCAGATATGACGGTCAGATGCATCGAAATCTGAAGAAAACTGCCCAAATCTGACTAGTGGATGGGGGCCTTTACATCTATAGTGGGGAAAGTACTGGAAGGTATTCTAAGGGATAGTATTCAGAAGTTCCTTGAAGCCAATAAAATCATTAAAAGGAATCAACATGGATTCGTGAAGGACAGATCCTGACAGTAAGTGCAAACCTCGATCAGGGTAAAAACGTAGATGTAATCTTTTTAGACTTTGCCAAAGCTTTCGACACAGTACCACACATGCGACTTATCTATAGGCTACAAGAAATAGGGATAGGAAGCAATATATGCACTTGGGTCAAGAATTGGTTAGATAACAGAGAGCAGCGAGTTCTGGTTAATGGATCTCTTTCAAATTGGACTGAAGTGTTAAGTGGTGTGCCACAAGGCTCGGTATTAGGACCGCTATTATTCAACATTTTCATTAACGACCTAACAGAAGGTCTAGAGAGCATGGTGTCAGTTTTTGCAGATGATACCAAATTGTGTAAGGCTATAAATACAGAAGAGAATGCTGAGTCTCTTCAGAACGACTTAGTTAAATTAGAAGCATGGGCAGCCAAATGAAGAATGCGCTTCAACACAGACAAGTGTAAGGTAATTCACTGTGGTAGCAAGAACAAAAATAACACCTACAAACTGAATGGGGTAACACTAGGGGATACTGTACTGGAAAAAGACTTAGGTGTACTCATAGATAGCAAACTAAGCAGCAGTTCCCAAAGTAGGATGGCAGTAAAAAAGGCTAATAAGATACTAGCATGCAAAAAACGGGGAATTGATGCAAGGGACGAGGGTGTTATACTCCCGTTATACACTGCTCAAAAAAATAAAGGGAACACTAAAATAACACATCCTAGATCTGAATGAATGAAATATTCTTATTAAATACTTTGTTCTTTACATAGTTGAATGTGCTGACAACAAAATCAGAAAAAAATTATCAATGGAAATCAAATTTATTAACCCATGGAGGTCTGGATTTGGAGTCACCCTCAAAATTAAAGTGGAAAAACACACTACATGCTGATCCACCTTTGATGTAATGTCCTTAAAACAAGTCAAAATGAGGCTCAGTAGTGTGTGTGTCCTCCACGTGGCTGTATGACCTCCCTACAACCCACACAAGTGGCTCAGGTAGTGCAGCTCATCCAGGATGGCACATCAATGCGAGCTGTGGCAAGAAGGTTTGCTGTGTCTGTCAGCGTAGTGTCCAGAGCATGGAGGCGCTACCAGGAGACAGGCCAGTACATCAGTAGATGTGGAGGAGGCCGTAGGAGGGCAACAACCCAGCAGCTGGACTGCTACCTCCGCCTTTGTGCAAGGAGGAACAGGAGGAGCACTGCCAGAGCCCTGCAAAATGACCTCCAGCAAGCCACAAATGTGCATGTGTCTACTCAAACGATCAGAAACAGACTCCATGAGGGTGGTATGAGTGCCCGACATCCACAGGTGGGGGTTGTGCTTACAGCCCAACACCGTGCAGGACGTTTGGCATTTGCCAGAGAACACCAAGATTGGCAAATTCGCCACTGGCACCCAGTGCTCTTCACAGATGAAAGCAGGTTCTCACTGAGCACATGTGACAGACGTGACAGAGTCTGGAGCCGCCAAGGAGAACATTCTGCTGCCTGCAACATCCTCCAGCATGACCGGTTTGGCAGTGGGTCAGTAATGGTGTGTAGCGGCATTTCTTTGGGGGGCCGCACAGCCCTCCATGTGCTCGCCAGAGGTAGCCTGACTGCCATTAGGTACCGAGATGAGATCCTCAGACCCCTTGTGAGACCATATGCTGGTGCGGTTGGCCCTGGGTTCCTCCTAATGCAAGACAATGCTAGACCTCATGTGGCTGGAGTGTGTCAGCAGTTCCTGCAAGATGAAAGCATTGATGCTATGTAGTGGCCCGCCCGTTCCCCAGACCTAAATCGAATTGAGCAAATCTGGGACATCATGTCTCACTCCATCCACCAACGGTACGTTGTACCACAGACTGTCCAGGAGTTGGTGGATGCTTTGGTCCAGGCCTGGGAGCAGATCCCTCAGGAGACCATCTGCCACCTCATCAGGAGCATGCCCAGGCATTGTAGGGAGGTCATTCAGGCACGTGGAGGCCACACACACTACTGAGCCTCATTTTGACTTGTTTTAAGGACATTACATCAAAGTTGGATCAGCCTGTAGTGTGTTTTTCCACTTTAATTTTGAGGGTGACTCCAAATCCAGACCTCCATGGGTTAATAAATTTGATTTCCATTGATAATTTTTGTGTGATTTTGTTGTCAGCACATTCAACTATGTAAAGAACAAAGTATTTAATAAGAATATTTCATTCATTCAGATCTAGGATGTGTTATTTTAGTGTTCCCTTTATTTTTTTGAGCAGTGTATAAATCACTAGTGAGGCCACACCTTGAATACTGTGTACAATTCTGGGCACCGTACTACAAAAAGGATATCCTGGAGCTAGAAAAGGTTCAGAGGAGGGCGACCAAAGTAATTAAGGGCATGGAGACGATGGAATACAAGGAAAGGCTTGAAAGACTAGGCATGTTTACATTGGAAAAGAGGAGACTAAGAGGGGATATGATCAACATCTACAAATATATAAGGGGACAATACACAGAGTTTGCGCGGGACCTGTTTTTGGCCAGATCAACACATAGGACTTGTGGACACTCGCTCAGGTTAGAGGAGAGGAGATTCCGCACAATACGTCGTAAAGGCTTTTTCACGGTAAGGACAATACGTGTTTGGAATTCCCTGCCTGAAGGAGTTGTAATGGCGGAATCTGTCAACACCTTTACGAATGGGTTAGATAAATTCCTAATGGATAAGGATATCCAGGGTTATGGTGCATAGTCACGCACTATAGTTACTACAAAAAGGGATAAAATGCAACGGCAGACATCAGCATCAGTCAAAAAATTTTAGACAAATCATCATGCATAGGAGACCACAAATAGGTTGAACTCGATGGACAATTGTCTTTTTTCAACCTCAGATACTATGTTACTATGTCATTCTGCTGGTGTGCTTTAAATGGAGCAGTTCACCTAATATTTTAAGGATTTTTCTTGAATTTATTTTTAGATTAAAAAAGTCATGGATTGTTCTTCGGATTAAATTGAGGTCCACATCGGATTTAAAAAAATCTGCCTTGGATTTCCAACATTTCCCATCAGATTATACATTTTTCCCTTTGAATAAATAATAAAAAAAGATCTGATTTAGATCTCCTTAGGAATCTTCTTTTTGGATTTAAAAAATACTTGGTTTATATTTTTCCCCTTGAAAGACAAATAATGGACTGTTTGCTTTGGGATAATATCTGTGAGATTGCTGATCGATTATGCTGATATTATAAAGTGGTAAACATGGTAATTGAGGAATGTTTTCATACAACTTTTATTTCCTGTTTTACAGTATTTGTACAGTTAACAGGGGTTTAAGGGAGCCCTTAACATTATACTGGGAGCAGTCATGTGACAAAAATGTCACTTCAGGCCAGGGGTCCAAATTCTTTAATACCCCAGCAGGAAGCTGGAAGTCCATGACAGGGGCATCACACTGCTTTTTTTTTTTTTTATTCCCAATACATAGTCCTCAACCCAATACGGTGCAACCTGGCACTGGCGTATCTATAATGGGTGCAGTGTGTGCGGTGCACACGGGCCCCTGGGTCCAGAGGGGCCCATACCGCACACACTGCACCCATTTCTTCTATACTTACCTTTCCGGTGTCCATCGGCGACTGTGTGTGGGCCCCCTCCTCTCCTGTAGCTGTCACTGCCGCTGCTAGCGTAATGAGCGCTAGAGACTCTGGCACAGTGCCAGAGTCTATAGCGTATGCGCAGGACTCTGGAAAAATGGCGCTGCGGCCATTTTTTGGAGTCCTGCGCATGCGCTGTAGACTCTGGTACTGTGCCAGAGTCTCAGCGCTGAGAGTACTAGCAGCGGCGGTGACGTCTACAAGAGAGGAGGGTGCCCACACACGGAGTCTGCACACCGGTCCCCTCCTCTCTAGAAACGCCGCTGCAACCTGGGCTTTATTCCTGCTATGACATAGGGAACCCATGCTGCAGGATTTATTAATTATTATTTATAAAAAGTTTCTTATATAGCGCAGCACATTTTGTTGTGCTTTACAATTAGAAATAACAGTCATAAAACAAAACTGGGTAATAACAGACAGTCATAGAGGTAGGAAGGCCCTGCTCGCAAGCTTACAATCTATAGGGAAGTAGGCATTGCTACACAAGGATAGGTGTTATCTATTGCATAATGGTCCACCAGATTAAAAGGTTCAACTTCTCGTGGGCTGTATGATATGGTCACACAACAATGTTGGCCAGGGGTCAGGAGAGGATATGTGTGGCCTGTACAGTGGGGGGGGGGTAATTGGATAGGAAAGTTTTTGAAGGATTTCCTGTTAACAGTGGGATCCATCCCAGGATGTCTAGCTTGAGACCAGTTTCACTCTAATAAGATCTCTGCACTCATAGCACTGCTTTAATAATCCTCATCATCCTCATCATCATTTTATTTACAGGGCGCTGTTTTTCAAATAGGACTCAAAGTACTTAACATGGAACTTTTAAAGGGGACTAGCTAAAATCTAGTTTTTTAAGAGGCTTTCTATTAGCTGGAAAACCCACTAAACTTAAAGGTCTACAGCAGTGGTTTCCAAACTTTTTTAAATCACGGAGCCCTAGAATATCAGAATTTTTTTCACAGCACCCCTAGGCCAAAAATTTCTTATTGAGAAATTCTGAAAGAAATATTATATTAAGTAGTTCACGTTTATATGTCATCCTTAGGGTCAGTTGTGTGGTGAGGGACAAGATTTGCTTCTGTTTGGCCACATATTTTATGACTGGCAGCCACCAGCACTGGTTTTGCCTGTTATATTGACCATAAATAATTTGATTTGATCCTGGACCACCAACCCAGCGCACCCCTGCAAGTATCCTGAGGCACCCCAGGGAGCCACGGCACACAGTTTGGGAACCTCTGGTCTACAGTATTGAGACATTTGCAAATGCATGCAATGGCTATTGTGTTCATCCTCGGGTATTCTGAAAGTAACCCGCATATCAAACTGATGCAGAATACGTACTACACCAATTAGCGTAAGGTATATCTTGTGTAAATTTGCACTGCATGTGCACAATACATCGAGAGCATGCATGTGTACCAGGGGTGGATTTAGACCCCATGGGGCCCTAAGCAAGACACCTATTTGGGGCCCCCTTCCTCAAACAATGACCACCCCCCCTTCCTGTAAGTGTATGCTAAATCCCCCCCAAGAAAGGGGTGTGACATTGAGGAAGAAGCGTGACCACACAATAGCACCCCAAATGAAAAATACGCCACACAGTAGTGACCCTTAAGGGGGGCACTCACGGAGCGATATTCTAAGCAATCTGACTAGATTGCTTAGAATATAAGCCTGATCGCTCTGTGTGTAGACCTTACAGCGATAGCGATGCTAGATTGGCCATGCAGGCCATGCAGGCCAATCTAGCGGGTCGCTCACTTCACCCTCTGGGTGAAGTGAGCGGCCCCCGTCTCCCCCCGCACGCTCAGCACAGATCGCGCTGTGCTGAGCGGCGGGAGAGATGTGTGCTGAGCGGTTCGCTCAGCACACATCTCTCCCCGCATCGGCCCGTCTATATGGGCCTTTACTCACATTATACTGCATAGTAGTGTCACTTATTCACGGTACGCCACACAGTTGTACCCCTTATTCATGGTTCCAAGTACCTGCTGCAGTGATCCAGCTCTGTGAAGACAAGGAGGAGGTGAGCTGCTCGTGACTGACTCACAGATAAGCACTCCCCTGCTCTTAGGTCACTTGCTGCACACTGAGTCTTATAAGACGAGGGCTGCAGTGACAGACTCATTAACCATTATTCTCCTGCGCGGGCCGCTCTGCCTGGTATGACAGGCACCAGCGGGCTGCCTGTGATGCAAGAGGTGGTTGCAGGGGGTTAGGTATGGGTGACCGGCGGTCGGGATCCTGGTGGTCAGCATACCAACGCTGCCATCCCGGCCGCCAGAATGCAGACAGGGGGGCGAGTGCATCATAAACCCTTGCGGGCTCGTAAGGAACCGTAGGTTCTATTCCCACTCTATGGGTGTCGTGGACACCCACAAGTGGGAATCGTCTTGGGCCCCCTGTCGGCATTCTCGCGGGCGGGATCCCGGCATCAGTATGCTGACTGCCAGGACCCCGACCACCGGGCTTATAACTACATCCCGTTGCAGGACCACATGTAAAAACAAACACCACTCATCCAGGATGCAGCCCTACTGGACAGTCGGCCCACCGAGGATCATCCTGCACTGGAGTCCCGCATCCGTATGCATGGAAGTTGGGAGGTATGTAATTGGCATCTCAACGTTTAGAATGCCAGCAGTCAAAAGACTGGCGTCAAAATCCCAGCACCAGTAAGAATCCCAACAGTCAAAATCCCGGACATAAGTATGCTGGGGAGAGTTAGGGTTAGTCTGCAGGGGGGAGGTTAGGGTGAGTGTGGTATACAAGTTACACATTTAAATGGATGTAGGCGTAGGTATTGTAACCGACGGTCACGTAACTACATCCCGTGAACACATGCAGACATGGAAGAATACACACATGTGCCCAGGAAAGCCATATTATTTGTGTACAATAAGGTGGGTGATGCAAATAGAGTTAATGCTGAGAGTCAACAGCACAATATGGGTGCAAGTGAAACGTAAGTGTGTGGGTTGCAAGGTTCATGTAAACAAGTCACATGTTCCTATTGCTGACTGAAATGCATCATGAGTTTTGTATTTGGACAGAAATATGCAATTTATGCATACACTTATTCGCTGGAATGTGCGTCTTAGTCACACAAATGAAACAATCAGCTGTGAAAAAATCGCTTTACGGCACTCATTTATTTGATATGCAACACTGATGCATCTGTATATGCAATTGATGTATCCACTTGTGTCATTTTTATATGTAGTAATTATGTAAATCAGGTCTGTAGAACGTTCAGTAGAAATTGACTTGTTATTAGTGGTCAGAAGTCAGTAATGTACTTTTTTTGTGTTACTGTCTACTCTATATAAATGTAATTGTATTCCTTGTCTTTTACAGGAAAAAAACGATGCATGAGCAAGTAATAAGTTTTTATTTGTAAGCATTTTAAAATCCTCACATGTCCGGACAAAACATATAAACATTGTGACATTGTATCTGGGCAAGTCTCAGCATGCAGCACTCATTGCTATGCAAGCTATCTGAGCCTGCAAGTTCAGACATGTCATCCGAAAAACTATGCTCATTCTCCGGACAGAGCCTAGGAACTTCTAATCCCAATTAAAGCTACAGTATCATTTGAAGTGACTCACACTTGTAACTCTTATGTATCGATGTAAATTGTATTGGACTCTTTTTATTTATTTATTAATTTTTTCATTTTTACCACAATTATTAGGAATGTGTATAAATGTTAAACTCAATCAACCTAAAACAGTTTCCAATGTCTGAAATTATATGATATTCCCTGTACTGTTATTTTGGCTAATATAACGGGTGGGGTTCATAGGGTTGACCACACTTAGGTCGACAGTGTATAGGTCGACCACTACTGGTCGACAGTGACTAAGTCGACACGTAAAATAAATCGACACAAACATTAGGTCGACATGTGCAAGGTCGACATGACAAAAGGTCGACATGATAATTTTTAGTTTTTTGTGTGTCATTTTCTTTCTAGAGTGGCCGGGAACCCCAACTAGTGCACCGCGTCCCCTCGCATGGTTCGCTTCGCTCGCCATGCTTCGGGTAATCGTAGTCCACGTGGAACGTAAAGTATGAAAAAGTTCAAACAAGTTAAAAAAATAATTAAAAACTCACGTCGACCTTTTGTCATGTCGACCTAGAAACCATGTTGACCTAGCGCATGTCAACCAATAGTGGTCAACCTAATGACTGTCGACCTAAGTGTGGTCAACCTAGAGACTGGATACCAATATAACAGATCGGCTCAACAATGTGGCACAATAAAAAAAAAATTCAAAACAATAGTTTACAAGCAATTAAAAAAAAATAAACGACTAATTAATTAAATGACATATTTTATTAATCCCATCCTACCTGTCATAATTTATCTACATTTGCCATTATGTGAAGTCTTGCTGGGGTAACATAATTACTCCCTAACAATAGTAGGGATGCAGCTAAAATACAGACTGTCGGGATCCTGGCATTCAGGAGACCTACACCAGAATCCCGACAGCTGGTAAAATACCGACGCCCAAAATCCTGACCACCTCCTGGTATTCCTGCTCGGTTGGTGGGTTCCCGAAGGGTGGTGAGCGCGCGATCCCACATGGGGACTCGCTGCTGGGATTCCAGCAGACGAGATGCCGCTGCCGGTGTACAGATGGAGCCACACTAATCATGGCTACGTCTGTGCCTGGGTGCGCTCGCTACGGCGCGCCTATCGCCGAGAGTGTCTCCGTCTGGGACGCGTCCCATTCACTAGAATGGTAGAGCGTCTCTGTGCACTCACGGCAGGGCTAGGCGGACGGATCGCCTAGTCACGCTGGGAGTTCACGTATGCGACGGAGCCGCCTCAGATGAACGCGGCTCCATCTGTACTTACAGACGGCATCCCATCTGCCGGGATATCATATATATTCCCAATAGCGGTCCATGTTGAGATGGAGAGCTGAATATTTAAGTGGGGAAGCAAAGTGAGCAACTGCAGTGCTGCAGAACTTCTCTGATAAAGCTCTGCAGGAATATTCTTAACGTAGTTATTCATATGATGTTATTTATATATAATGACAGCTGCAGAGGCGGAACTACCGCCAGTGCAACCAGTGCGTTGCACTGGGGCCCGCCTCTGTCCAGGGGCCCAAAGCATGTAATGAGTCAAACTGACTCATTACATGCCGCTGTGTGCTGCGGGCAACCGCTGCCCACAGCACATAGCCGCCCGGACAGAGAGGAGAGGAGCGCAGCGGTACGGGGAAGAAGGAGGAGGAGGGAGGTGGAGGAGGGAGCCGCAGCAGCGCTTTGCTACTGGTTGAGGCGCTGCTGCTGCTGCCCCTCTGCTTCACTATAGGCTGTCTTCCGAGAACTTTCTTTCTTTATTTCCATGTGCAAAAAGGGCGACTGTCTGCCGCAATGTGTAAAAAGGGGGAATCTGCCTGCCGCAATTTGTAAAAAGGGGGAATCTGCCTGATGTAATGTGTAAAAAGGGGGAATCTACCTGCCGTAATGTGTAAAAAGGGGGAATCTTTGCCGCAATGTGTAAAAAAGGGGAATCTGCGTGCCGCAATGTGTAAAAAGGTGGAATCTGCCTACCGTAATGTGTAAAAAGGGGGAATCTTTGCCGTAATGTGTAAAAAGGGGGAATCTTTGCCGCAATGTGTAAAAAGGGGGACTCTGCCTGATGTGATGTGTAAAAAGGGGGAATCTGCCTGCCGCAATATGTAAAAAGGGGGAATCTGCCTGCTGTAATGTGTAAAAAGGGGGAATCTGCCTGACGTGATGTGTAAAAAGGGGGAATCTGCCTGCCGCAATGTGTAAAAAGGGGGAATCTGCCTGACGTGATGTGTAAAAAGGAGGAATCTGCCTGCCGCAATGTGTAAAAAGGGGGAATCTGCCTACCGTAATGTGTAAAAAGGGGGAATCTTTGCCGTAATGTGCCGAATCTTTGCCGCAATGTGTAAAAAGGGGGAATCTGCCTGACGTGATGTGTAAAAAGGGGGAATCTGCCTGCCGCAATGTGTAAAAAGGGGGAATCTGCCTGCTGTAATGTGTAAAAAGGGGGAATCTGCCTGACGTGATGTGTAAAAAGGGGGAATCTGCCTGATGTGATGTGTAAAAAGGGGGAATCTGCCTGACGCAATGTGTAAAAAGGGGGAATCTGCCTGCCGTAATGTGTAAAAAGGGGGACGCTGTCTGCCGTAATGTGTAACAAGGGCACGCTGTCTGCCGTAATGTGTAAAAAGGGGACGCTGTCTGCCGTTATGTGTAAAAAGGGCACGCTGTCTGCCGTTATGTGTAAAAAGTGTACGCTGTCTGTCGCTATGTTTAACAAAGGCACGCTGTCTGCTGTTATGTGTAAAAAGTGTACGCTGTCTGCCGCTATGTGTAAAAAGGGGATGCTGTCTGCCGTTATGTGTAAAAAGTGCACGCCGCTATGTGTAAAAAGGGCACGCTGTCTGCCGTTATGTGTAAAAAGGGGGACGCTGTCTGCCGTAATGTGTAAAAAGGGGACGCTGTCTGCCGTTATGTGTAAAAAGGGGGACGCTGTCTGCCGTAATGTGTAAAAAGAGGAATCTGTCCGCCGTAAGGTGTAAAAGGGCCTCTAGTTGGTGTAGTGGTGCTACTGTGCAGCGTAATTTGAATAATGGAGGCTACTGTGCACCGTTTTATGAATTTGTATTATTTTGTGGCCACAACCCTTCCCCACGAAGCCATGCCACTATGTATTTTTGTATGCAGGGGTGGGGCTCCGATGCCGTTTCTTGCACACAATGCTAAAATGTCTAGTTACGACACTGTTGCTAGGTATCCATTTCTCTGGCCCTGAGCAGGTCCCCCTCACCAGATCCTCTCCAGGGGTAAGGGGGTGGACTTGGATGGGATGGGGGGGGGGGGAACCAAAGCATTTTGTCGCACCTGGACCCACCGCTCGCTAGTTCCGCCACTGGACAGCTGCATACCAAACTTTGCAGTCTATTGTGGTTTGCAAGAGCAGCTGGTAGTAGGAAAGCCATTCCAGCCCCATTTTTGGAATCCTGGTATTCCCGATATTGAGTTGTGCAAATAATCTACACTGCTCAAAAAAATAAAGGGAACACTTAAACAACACAATGTAACTCCAAGTCAACCACACTTCTGTGAAATCAAACTGTCCACTTAGGAAGCAACACTGATTGACAATCAATTCACATGCTGTTGTGCAAATGGAATAGACAACAGGTGGGAATTATAGGCAATTAGCAAGACACCCCCAATAAAGGAGTTGTTCTGCAGGTGGTGACCACAGACCACTTCTCAGCTCCTATGCTTTCTGGCTGATGTTTTGGTCACTTCTGAAAGCTGGCGGTGCTTTCACTCTAGTGGTAGCATGAGACGGAGTCTACAACCCACACAAGTGGCTCAGGTAGTGCAGCTCATCATCAATGCGAGCTGTGACAAGAAGGTTTGCTGTGTCTGTCAGCGTAGTGTCCAGAGCATGGAGGCGCTACCAGGAGACAGGCCAGTACATCAGGAGACGTGGAGGAGGCCGTAGGAGGGCAACAACCCAGCAGCAGGACCGCTACCTCTGCCTTTGTGCAAGGAGGAACAGGAGGCCTGTTGCCAGAGCCCTGCAAAATGACCTCCAGCAAGCCACAAATGTGCATGTGTCTACTCAAACGATCAGAAACAGACTCCATGGGGTAAATTTACTAAGCTCCCGATTTTGACCGAGATGCCGTTTTTTCATCAAAGTGTCATCTCGGTAATTTACTAAGCAATAATCACGGCAGTGATGAGGGCATTCGTAATTTTTTGCAAGTCCAAGAAAAAAATTACGAATGAATACACCATCGGTCAAAACGCGGCTGTTTAAGTATGAATCTCGGTAATTTACTAAGAAGTGCAAAGCAAAAAAAAAACAAACACTGCCGTGAAAAATTACAACTCGTAAAAAAGTGCTTAAAAAAAACAGACCTGCTTTTTTTTTACGTGATTGGATAGGCATGCAGGGATCCATGAGATCCGTGCATGTATATCAGTGGGAAGGGGTGGCAAAGTTGTTATTTTATTAAAAAAAATTGCGTGGGGTCCCCCCTCCTAAGCATAACCAGCCTTGGGCTCTTTGAGCCGATCCTGGTTGCAGAAATATGGGGAAAAAATTGACAGGGGTTCCCCCATATTTAAGCAACCAGCATCGGGCTCTGCGCCTGGTCCTGGTTCCAAAAATACGGGGGACAAAAAGAGTAGGGGTCCCCCGTATTTTTAAAATCAGCACCGGGCTCCACTAGCTGGACAGATAATGCCACAGCCGGGGGTCACTTTTATATAGTGCCCTGCGGCAGTGGCATCAAATATCCAACTAGTCACCCCTGGCCGGGGTACCCTGGGGGAGTGGGGACCCCTTCAATCAAGGGGTCCCCCCCAGCCACCCAAGGGCCAGGGGTGAAGCCCGAGGCTGTCCCCCCCCCATCCAATGGGCTGCGGATGGGGAGGCTGATAGCCTTTTGTGATAATGAAAAGATATTGTTTTTAGTAGCAGTACTACAAGGCCCAGCAAGCCTCCCCCGCATGCTGGTACTTGGAGAACCACAAGTACCAGCATGCGACGGAAAAACGGGCCCGCTGGTACCTGTAGTACTACTACTAAAAAAATACCCAAAAAAAGACAAGACACACACACACCGTGAAAGTAAAGATTTATTACATACATGCACACAAACATACATACATACTTACCTTATGTTCACACGCAGGTCGGTCCTCTTCTCCAGTAGAATCCAAGGGGTACCTGTTGAATAAATTCTACTCACCAGATCGCGGGTCCCAGGGTCCTCGGGGCATCCATTTGTAATCCACGTACTTGCATAAAATAAGAAAACGGAAAGCCGAGCCACGAACTGAAAGGGGCCCCATGTTTTCACATGGGACTCCTTTCCCCGAATGCCAGAAACCCACTCTGACTGATGTCTAAGTGGGTTTCTTCAGCCAATCAGGGAGTGCTACGTTGTAGCACTCTCCTGATCGGCTGTGTGCTCCTGTACTGAGTGACAGGCGGCACATGGCAGTGTTACAATGTAGCGCCTATGCGCTCCATTGTAACCAATGGTGGGAACTTTCTGCTCAGCGGTGACGTCACTTTAGGTCAACCGCAGGGCAGAAAGTTCCCACCATTGGTTACAATGGAGCGCATAGGCGCTACATTGTAACACTGCCGTGTGCCGCCTGTCACTCAGTACAGGAGCACACAGCCGATCAGGAGAGTGCTACAACGTAGCACTCCCTGATTGGCTGAAGAAACCCACTTAGACATCAGTCAGAGTGGGTTTCTGGCATTCGGGGAAAGGAGTCCCATGTGAAAACATGGGGCCCCTTTCAGTTCGTGGCTCGGCTTTCCGTTTTCTTATTTTATGCAAGTACGTGGATTACAAATGGATGCCCCGAGGACCCTGGGACCCGCGATCTGGTGAGTAGAATTTATTCAACAGGTACCCCTTGGATTCTACTGGAGAAGAGGACCGACCTGCGTGTGAACATAAGGTAAGTATGTATGTATGTTTGTGTGCATGTATGTAATAAATCTTTACTTTCACGGTGTGTGTGTGTCTTGTCTTTTTTTTGGGTATTTTTTTAGTAGTAGTACTACAGGTACCAGCGGGCCCGTTTTTCCGTCGCATGCTGGTACTTGTGGTTCTCCAAGTACCAGCATGCGGGGGAGGCTTGCTGGGCCTTGTAGTACTGCTACTAAAAACAATATCTTTTCATTATCACAAAAGGCTATCAGCCTCCCCATCCGCAGCCCATTGGATGGGGGGGGGACAGCCTTGGGCTTCACCCCTGGCCCTTGGGTGGCTGGGGGGGGGGACCCCTTGATTGAAGGGGTCCCCACTCCCCCAGGGTACCCCGGCCAGGGGTGACTAGTTGGAATTTTGATGCCACGGCCGCAGGGCACTATATCAAAGTGACCCCCGGCTGTGGCATTATCTGTCCAGCTAGTGGAGCCCGGTGCTGGTTTTAAAAATACGGGGGACCCCTACTCTTTTTGTCCCCCGTATTTTTGGAACCAGGACCAGGCGCAGAGCCCGATGCTGGTTGCTTAAATATGGGGGAACCCCTGTCAATTTTTTCCCCATATTTCTGCAACCAGGATCGGCTCAAAGAGCCCGAGGCTGGTTATGCTTAGGAGGGGGGACCCCACGCAATTTTTTTTAAGGATTTTACAGTGTTTAATTTAAAAAAAAAAAAAAAAAATGAACCCCAGCACGGATCACACAGATCCGGCCGAGATTCATTGTAAAAAAGTCGGCAGTGTTTTGCTAATCACTGCCGTAAAAATTAAAAAAAAAACACGAATGACATCGACATCGGAACAAAAGAAAAACCCGAATACGGCAGCTTAGTAAATCCGTCGTAACAAATTCAAAAAGTTGCAGTTTTACACTTTCGATGTCATTCGTGATTGAACTTTGACCTGAAACGGGAAAATACGAATGTTAGTAAATTTACCCCCATGAGGGTGGTATGAGGGCCCGACATCCACAGGTGGGGGTTGTGCTTACAGCCCAACACCGTGCAGGACGTTTGGCATTTGCCAGAGAACACCAAGATTGGCAAATTCGCCACTGGCGCCCTGTGCTCTTCACAAATGAAAGCAGGTTCTCACTGAGCACATGTGACAGACGTGACAGAATCTGGAGACGCCAAGGTGAACGTTCTGCTGCCTGCAACATCCTCCAGCATGACCGGTTTGGCAGTGGGTCAGTAATGGTGTGGGGTGGCATTTCTTTGGCGGGCCGCACAGCCCTACATGTGCTCGCCAGAGGTAGTCTGACTGCCATTAGGTACCGAGATGAGATCCTCAGACCCCTTGTGAGACCATATGCTGGTGCGGTTGGCCCTGGGTTCCTCCTAATGCAAGACAATGCTAGACCTCATGTGGCTGGAGTGTGTCAGCAGTTCCTGCAAGACGAAGGCATTGATGCTATGGACTGGCCCGCCCGTTCCCCAGACCTGAATCCAATTAAGCACATCTGGGACATCATGTCTCGCTCCATCCAATAACGCCACGTTGCACCACAGACTGTCAAGGAGTTGGTGGATGCATTAGTCCAGGTCTGGGAGGAGATCCCTCAGGAGACCATCCGCCACCTCATCAGGAGCATGCCCAGGCATTGTAGGGAGGCCATACAGGCACGTGGAGGCCACACACACTACTGAGCCTCATTTTGACTTATTTTAAGGACATTACATCAAGTTGGATCAGCCTGCAGTGTGTTTTTCCACTTTAATTTTGAGTGTGACTCCAAATCCAGACCTTTATGGGTTATTAAATTTGATTTCCATTGATAATTTTTGTGTGATTTTGTTGTCAGCACATTCAACTATGTAAAGAACAAAGTATTTAATAAGAATATTTCATTCATTCAGATCTAGGATGTGTTATTTTAGTGTTCCCTTTATTTTTTTGAGCAGTGTATTAAGAGTCTGTACATTTTTGTCCCAACAAGAAACAAAACACACACAAACGGGCGGATTGGCCCACCAGGACACCATGACAGATTTCGATGGGCCGGTCCCATATCCCCCTCAGCCAGGCTGATTCATACTCAGGCTGGGCTGGCTCACACTGCTTCCAGTACTTGTGGTTCATTGGAACGCAACATGGAAGTTAAGCTAGAAAGGACTTTCAGGTGCCGCAAGCCGTGAAAAGTGTTCTACCAATGGGGGACCTGGAGAAAGTTAACCAGCCCAGCAGCATCCTCTCCCTGACCCCAGCCAAAGGCCTTTTCAATGAGCCCGGCCCGTGAGCAGCAGCAAAGCGATGGCCGGAGCCAGGTTCACTACACCTGCCACCACCATAGCTCCCGCACTCTCACTGAATGGGGCAGAGCGGCGACTGAGCACTGAAGGGGACCCGGCAGAGAGGTTATTTTTAATTACATTATTTGCATTATCATGTTGATGTAAGGGTTAGGGAGTCCCCAGTCACAGTGTATGGTTTGGGGACTGGACAGGAGCAGGACGTAATTTGTTCTCAGGACGCCAGCTGATCAGGCTGCACTCACAGCCAGCCTTGGGACAATCTCTTATGCAAAGTCCTTCAGCCCTATAGCTGCTATTTATATAATGCAATGGCTATGTATGTAATGTGATGGCTACGTATGTAATGTGGTGGCTGCGTATGTAATGTGGTGCTATTCGTGTTATGTGGTGCTATTTGTGTAGTGCGGTGCTATATATGTAATGCAGTGCTATACGTGTGATGTGGTGGCTATGTATATGGGGGGTAATTCCAAGTTGATCACAGCAGGATTTTTGTTAGCAATTGGGCAAAACCATGTGCACTGCAGGGGAGGCAGATATAACATGTGCAGAGAGAGATCGATTTGGGTGGGGTGTGTTCAATCTGCAATCTAATTTGCAGTGTAAAAACAAAGCAGCCAGTATTCACCCTGCACAGAAACAAAATAACCCACCCAAATCTTACTCTCTCTACACATGTTATATCTGCCTCTACTGCAGTGCATATGGGGGGTAATTCCAAGTTGATCGCAGCAGGATTTTTGATAGCAATTGGGCAAAACCATGTGCACTGCAGGGGAGGCAGATATAACATGTGCAGAAAGAGTTAGATTTGGGTGGGTTATTATATTTCTGTGCAGGGTAAATACTGGCTGCTTTATTTTTACACTGCAAATTAGATTGCAGATTGAACACACCCCACCCAAATCTAACTCTCTCTGCACATGTTATATCTGCCTCCCCTGCAGTGCACATGGTTTTGCCCAATTGCTAACAAAAATCCTGCTGCGATCAACTTGGAATTACCCCCATGGTTTTTCCCAATTGCTATCAAAAATCCTGCTGCGATCAACTTGGAATTACCCCCATAATGTGGTGGCTATGCATGTAATCAGTGGTGGATTGGCCACTTGGACAGATTCTGATGCGCTAGTCCTCTGTGTCTGTTTTTCACTACTTGTGTGTGCTCCCTCCCTGTACTGTTCTGTATGTAGTGTGTGCTCCCTCCCTGTACTGTGCTGTATGTAGTGTGTGCTCCCTCCAGAGCCGGATTAAGACCATGGGGGGCCCGGGGCACTTAAGAGAGTGGGGGCCCTAATAGAGAAGGCAGAAAATATATATATATATATATATATATATATATATATATATATACACACACACATATACATATACAGGTTGAGTATCCCATATCCAAATATTCCGAAATACGGAATATTCCGAAATACGGACTTTTTTGACTGAGAGTGAGATAGTGAAAACTTTGTTTTTTGATGGCTTAATGTACACAAACTTTGTTTAATACACAAAGTTATTAAAGTTATTGTATTAAATGACCTTCAGGCTGTGTGTATAAGGTGTATATGAAACATAAATGAATTGTGTGAATGTACATACACTTTGATTAATGCACAAAGTTACAAAAAATATTGTCTAAAATGACCTTCAGGCTGTGTGTATAAGGTGTATATGAAACATAAATGCATTCTGTGCTTAAATTTAGGTCCCATCACCATGATATCTCATTATGGAATGGAATTATTCCAAAATACGGAAAAATCCCATATCCAAAATACCTCTGGTCCCATGCATTTTGGATAAGGGATACTCAACCTGTATATATATATATATATATATATATATATATATATATATATACACACACATATATTTGCCTCCCCAAGCAGCACACCCCCTGCCACACCGCAGATCGGATCTCTCTTCCGATCCAATCTGCGGTGCTGTGCTCCCCGGATCCCGTCCTCACTGCAGCAGCGGGCGCACAGACAGGACAGCTGAGCTGAGCGACGGCTCAGCTGTCCAATAAAGTATGAATGAAGCAGCCTGCCGCTCAGTCATTGGCTGGGCACGCAGGCTGTTTCATTGATACATTATTGGACAGCTGAGCCCAGTGGCGTAACTAGAAATTTTTCTCCCCCAAGCCAAAAAATCCTTCGGCAGGAATCGCAATGCCCGTTATACATTATGCTACACACTGCAATGCCCCTGATACATTATAGCACATACAATGTCTGTGACACAGTATGACACACACCACAATGATCCTGAGACATTATACCACATACCACAATGCCCGTGATATAGTATACAACACACCGTAATGCCTGACACATTATGACACACACCGCAATGTCCGTGATACATTATGCCACACACCGTAATGCCCATTACACATTAAGTTCTACAGTAAGGCTTCTAATTACTTTTAAATTACCTGCTCGTTGCCAGGGGTTTCATGCTCTTGGTTCCATGCACGGTGCCAGGGGTTTTCATGATCAGGGTGTCATGCTCGTTGCAAGGGGTTTCATGCACTGGGTGTCATGCTCGTTGCTAGGGGGTAGTGCTTGTTGCTAGGGCCATGCTCCCAGTGCCACATATGCCCCCAGTGCCAGATATTCCCCTACAGTGCCAGGTATATGCCCCTAGTGCCAGATATTCCCCCACAGTGCCAGGTACATGCCCCCAGTGCCACATATACCCCCCCCCCCCAGTGCCACATATGCCCCCTCAGTGCCTGCTCCCCCCAGTGCCAAATATTCCCCCACAGTGCCAGGTATATGCCCCCAGTGCCAGATATTCCCCCACAGTGCCAGGTATATGCCCCCAGTGCCAGATATTCCCCCACAGTGCCAGGTATATGCATCCAGTGCCAGATCTTCCCCCCACAGTGCCAGGTATATGCCCCCAGTGCCAGATCTGCCCCCACAGTGCCAGGTATATGCCCCCAGTGCCAGATCTGCCCCCCACAGTGCCAGGTATATGCCCCCAGTGCCAGATCTTCCCCCCAGTGCCAGGTATATGCCCCCAGTGCCAGATCTGCCCCCCACAGTGCCAGGTATATGCCCCCAGTGCCAGGTATATGCCCCCACAGTGCCAGGTATATGCCCCCAGTGCCAGGTATATGCCCCCAGTGCCAGATCTGCCCCCCACAGTGCCAGGTTTATGCCCCCAGTGCCAGATCTTCCCCCAGTGCCAGGTATATGCCCCCCAGTGCCAGATCTGCCCCCCACAGTGCCAGGTATATGCCCCCAGTGCCAGGTATATGCCCCCAGTGCCAGATCTGCCCCCACAGTGCCAGGTATATGCCCCCAGTGCCAGATCTGCCCCCCACAGTGCCAGGTATATGCCCCCAGTGCCAGATCTTCCCCCCAGTGCCAGGTATATGCCCCTAGTGCCAGATCTGCCCCCCACAGTGCCAGGTATATGCCCCCAGTGCCAGGTATATGCCCCCCACAGTGCCAGGTATATGCCCCAAGTGCCTGCTTCCCCCCGCCCAATGTGTTGGAGGGACACGGCACGCATCGCGCGTCTCTCCTGTGTCCCTCCTTGCTCTCCCCCGCTGGTCTAATACAGGAAGTGCCGGTTCGTGAGCCAATCAGAGCTCACAAACGGCACTTCCTTAGACCGGACGGGGGAGAGCCAGGGAGGGACACAGGAGAGACGCGCGATGCGCTCAGTGTCCCTCCAACACAGCAGGGAGGGAGAGGAGACCGCAGATTGACATGCGGACGCTCGTCCGCATGTCAATCTGTTCTGGAGCCGGGGAGCGGAGCACAGCACCGCATATCGGATCGGAAGAGAGATCCGATCTGCGGTGTAGCAGGGGGCCCTTTTGGAAAGGGGGGCCCGGGGTACGTATCCCCCGGGCCCCCCCCTTAATCCGGCTCTGGCTCCCTCCCTGTACTGTGCTGTATGTAGTGTGTGCTCCCTCCCTGTACTGTGCTGTATGTAGTGTGTGCTCCCTCCCTGTACTGTGCTGTATGTAGTGTGTGCTCCCTCCCTGTACTGTGCTGTATGTAGTGTGTGCTCCCTCCCTGTACTGTGCTGTATGTAGTGTGTGCTCCCTCCCTGTAATATCCTGTATGTAGTGTGTGCTCCCTCCCTGTACTGTGCTGTATGTAGTGTGTGCTCCTCCTCCCTGTACTGTGCTGTATGTAGTGTGTGCTCCCTCCCTGTACTGTGCTGTATGTAGTGTGTGCTCCCTCCCTGTACTGTGCTGTATGTAGTGTGTGCTCCCTCCCTGTACTGTGCTGTATGTAGTGTGTGCTCCCCCTCCCTGTACTGTGCTGTATGTAGTGTGTGCTCCCTCCCTGTACTGTGCTGTATGTAGTGTGTGCTCCCTCCTTGTACTGTGCTGTATGTAGTGTGTGCTCCTTCCCTGTATTGTGCTGTATGTAGTGTGTGCTCCTCCTCCCTGTACTGTGCTGTATGTAGTGTGTGCTCCCTCCCTGTACTGTGCTGTATGTAGTGTGTGCTCCCTCCCTGTACTGTGCTGTATGTAGTGTGTGCTCCCTCCCTGTACTGTGCTGTATGTAGTGTGTGCTCCCCCTCCCTGTACTGTGCTGTATGTAGTGTGTGCTCCCTCCCTGTACTGTGCTGTATGTAGTGTGTGCTCCCTCCTTGTACTGTGCTGTATGTAGTGTGTGCTCCTTCCCTGTACTGTGCTGTATGTAGTGTGTGCTCCCTCCTTGTACTGTGCTGTATGTAGTGTGTGCTCCCCCTCCCTGTACTGTGTGTGCTGTATGTAGTGTGTGCTCCCCCTCCCTGTACTGTGCTGTATGTAGTGTGTGCTCCTTCCCTGTACTGTACTGTATGTAGTGTGTGCTCCTTCCCTGTACTGTGCTGTATGTAGTGTGTGCTCCTTCCCTGTACTGTGCTGTATGTAGTGTGTGCTCCTTCCCTGTACTGTGCTGTATGTAGTGTGTGCTCCCCCTCCCTGTACTGTGCTGTATGTAGTGTGTGCTCCCTCCCTGTACTGTGCTGTATGTAGTGTGTGCTCCTTCCCTGTACTGTGCTGTATGTAGTGTGTGCTCCCTCCCTGTACTGTGCTGTATGTAGTGTGTGCTCCCTCCCTGTACTGTGCTGTATGTAGTGTGTGCTCCCTCCCTGTACTGTGCTGTATGTAGTGTGTGCTCCCTCCCTGTACTGTGCTGTATGTAGTGTGTGCTCCCCCTCCCTGTACTGTGCTGTATGTAGTGTGTGCTCCCTCCCTGTACTGTGCTGTATGTAGTGTGTGCTCCCTCCTTGTACTGTGCTGTATGTAGTGTGTGCTCCCCCTCCCTGTACTGTGTGTGCTGTATGTAGTGTGTGCTCCCCCTCCCTGTACTGTGCTGTATGTAGTGTGTGCTCCTTCCCTGTACTGTACTGTACTGTACTGTATGTAGTGTGTGCTCCTTCCCTGTACTGTGCTGTATGTAGTGTGTGCTCCTTCCCTGTACTGGGCTGTATGTAGTGTGTGCTCCCCCTCCCTGTACTGTGCTGCATGTAGTGTGTGCTCCCTCCCTGTACTGTGCTGTATGTAGTGTGTGCTCCTTCCCTGTACTGTGCTGTATGTAGTGTGTGCTCCCTCCTTGTACTGTGCTGTATGTAGTGTGTGCTCCCCCTCCCTGTACTGTGTGTGCTGTATGTAGTGTGTGCTCCCCCTCCCTGTACTGTATGTAGTGTGTGCTCCCTCCCTGTACTGTGCTGTACGTAGTGTGTGCTCCCTCCCTGTACTGTGCTGTATGTAGTGTGTGCCCCCCCTCCTTGTACTGTGCTTTATGTAGATGCGCTCCCTCCCTGTACTGTGCTTTATGTAGTGTGTGCTCCCTCCCTGTACAGTGCTTTATGTAGTGTGTGCTCTTTCCCTGTACTGTTCTGTATGTAGTGTGTGCTCCTCCTCCCTGTACTGTGCTGTATGTAGTGTGTGCTCCCTCCCTGTACTGTGCTGTATGTAATGTGTGCTCCACCTCCCTGTACTGTGCTGTATGTAGTGTGTGCTCCCTCCCTGTACTGTCCTGTATGTAGTGTGTGCTCCCCCTTCCTGTACTGTGCTGTATGTAGTGTGTGCTCCCCTTCCCTGTACTGTGCTGTATGTAGTGTGTGCTCCCCTTCCCTGAACTGTGCTGTATGTAGTGTGTGCTCCTCCTCCCTGTACTGTGCTGTATGTAGTGTGTGCTCCTTCCCTGTACTGTACTGTACTGTACTGTATGTAGTGTGTGCTCCTTCCCTGTACTGTGCTGTATGTAGTGTGTGCTCCTTCCCTGTACTGGGCTGTATGTAGTGTGTGCTCCCCCTCCCTGTACTGTGCTGTATGTAGTGTGTGCTCCCCCTCCCTGTACTGTGCTGTATGTAGTGTGTGCTCCCTCCTTGTACTGTGCTGTATGTAGTGTGTGCTCCCTCCTTGTACTGTGCTGTATGTAGTGTGTGCTCCCCCTCCCTGTACTGTGTGTGCTGTATGTAGTGTGTGCTCCCCCTCCCTGTACTGTATGTAGTGTGTGCTCCCTCCCTGTACTGTGCTGTACGTAGTGTGTGCTCCCTCCCTGTACTGTGCTGTATGTAGTGTGTGCCCCCCCTCCTTGTACTGTGCTTTATGTAGATGCGCTCCCTCCCTGTACTGTGCTTTATGTAGTGTGTGCTCCCTCCCTGTACAGTGCTGTATGTAGTGTGTGCTCTTTCCCTGTACTGTTCTGTATGTAGTGTGTGCTCCTCCTCCCTGTACTGTGCTGTATGTAGTGTGTGCTCCCTCCCTGTACTGTGCTGTATGTAATGTGTGCTCCACCTCCCTGTACTGTGCTGTATGTAGTGTGTGCTCCCTCCCTGTACTGTGCTGTATGTAGTGTGTGCTCCCTCCCTGTACTGTGCTGTATGTAGTGTGTGCTCCCCCTCCCTGTACTGTGCTGTATGTAGTGTGTGCTCCCTCCTTGTACTGTGCTGTATGTAGTGTGTGCTCCCTCCTTGTACTGTGCTGTATGTAGTGTGTGCTCCCCCTCCCTGTACTGTGTGTGCTGTATGTAGTGTGTGCTCCCCCTCCCTGTACTGTATGTAGTGTGTGCTCCCTCCCTGTACTGTGCTGTACGTAGTGTGTGCTCCCTCCCTGTACTGTGCTGTATGTAGTGTGTGCCCCCCTCCTTGTACTGTGCTTTATGTAGATGCGCTCCCTCCCTGTACTGTGCTTTATGTAGTGTGTGCTCCCTCCCTGTACAGTGCTGTATGTAGTGTGTGCTCTTTCCCTGTACTGTTCTGTATGTAGTGTGTGCTCCTCCTCCCTGTACTGTGCTGTATGTAGTGTGTGCTCCCTCCCTGTACTGTGCTGTATGTAATGTGTGCTCCACCTCCCTGTACTGTGCTGTATGTAGTGTGTGCTCCCTCCCTGTACTGTCCTGTATGTAGTGTGTGCTCCCCCTTCCTGTACTGTGCTGTATGTAGTGTGTGCTCCCCTTCCCTGTACTGTGCTGTATGTAGTGTGTGCTCCCCTTCCCTGTACTGTGCTGTATGTAGTGTGTGCTCCTCCTCCCTGTACTGTGCTGTATGTAGTGTGTGCTCCCTCCCTGTACTGTGCTGTATGTAATGTGTGCTCCACCTCCCTGTACTGTGCTGTATGTAGTGTGTGCTCACTCCCTGTACTGTCCTGTATGTAGTGTGTGCTCCCTCCCTGTACTGTGCTGTATGTAGTGTGTGCTCCTCCTTCCTGTACTTTGAAACATATAAGGTTAAAAAAAAGGGGGTTTGTAGAATGAAAAATCAATAAAATCAGAAGTAGATTAAAGACATGACTGCAGTGTCAGTAGACACTGAAAGTGGGCATATCAGTCCTTGTATACTCAGACGTTTGGATGTACATCAGGGAAGGGCATTGTAGCAGCATATGCATAAGGTCGTAAAGCAAAGGAGGCCCCAACTGTGTCTATCTCAGAATCAGGACCTCTGAGGAGTGACCCCACCCTCTTGACAGACCCCTCGCCCTCAGACTCCGTCTCTATTAGGGCTGCTTTCCTTAATTTCCTGGGCTGGTGTTTGATCCCAATCCGCCCCTGCACACAAACATTGTCTCCACAGGAAAAAAAAACAGGACACACACACACACACACGAAAACCTGCTGCTCAGTTACGCTTCTGTGCAGACCTGAAAGACACTTATAGCCGGTTTCAACATTAGATATTGAACAGTACTGTAAGGACACGTTTGTGTATTTGACAACAGATGCATACACGCCTGTCCAAGCCATGTCGCGCAATGCCTCACAGTACTGTGGTAATGAGTTCAATTCCCAATCATGGCTAATCGGTGCTCTCCGTGTTTGTGTGGGTTTCCTCCAGGTGTTCAGGTTTACTCCAAAAACAAACTGGTAGGTTAATTGGATTCTGTCAAAAATGAACCCTAGTATGTATGCTTGTTTGCATATGGTAGAGAATACAGATTGTAAACTCCACTGAGGCAGCAACTAACGTGAATTACTGTTCTGTAAAGCGATACGGAATATGTTGCGCTATATAAATAACTTAATATAGACCACATCTGATCAGGGCCATATTAACAATGGGGCGGATGGAGCTGCAGCTCCAGGCCCCCCATTGAAAATAGGCCCACAGGAGACTCACTGACAGCGTTGACAGGAAAACTTTTTCTGTCACACACTGCCAGCGGAAGCGGCTGCCCTCTCTCCCCTACTTAGCCTCCTCCAGCTCCGGCACTCTCTGAGATCAGTCAGAGAGCCGAGAGCGTGCAGGCAGTGTGGTGGCCGCCCCTCCCCTCCAGTCTCTCCTTCTCCAGGGTCCAGACTGAGCCTGTTGCAAGCTCCGCCCCCAGACCACACGAGGACTGGAGCTGCAGCTGCTGCAGGAAGCCTGGTACTGAAGTGTATGCAGCAGTGGTGTGTGTGTGTGTGTGTGTGTGTGTGTGTGTGTGTGTGTGTAGTGTGTACTGTTTGTTTGTTTGTGTGTGTTGTACTGAGTGTATATTCTGCAGTAGTGTGTGTGTGTGTGTGTGTGTGTGTGTGTGTGTGTGTGTGTGTGTGTGTGTGTGTGTGCTGTATGTATGTAGTGTGTACTCTACACTCTACTGTGTGTATATATGTGGTGGTGTGTGTATATAAGCAGCAGTAGTGTGTGTGTGTGTGTGTGTGTGTGTGTGTGTGTGTGTGTGTGTGTGTGTACTGTATGTGTGTGTATATGTGGTGGTGTGTGTTGGTGTACTGTGTGTGTATATGCAGCAGTAGTGTGTTTGTGTCTGTGTACTGTATGTGTGTAGTGTGTACTATGTGTGTGTGTGTGTATATGGTGGTGTGTATGTATTGTATGTGCATGTGGTGTGTACTATGTGTGTGTATATGTGTTGTGTGTACTGTATGTGCATGTGGTGTGTACGTACGGTATGTGTGTGTAGTGTGTACTGTGTGTGTGTATGTTGAGGTGGTGTACGTGTGTGCTGTATGTATGTGTGTGTGTGTGTGTGTGTGTGTGTGTGTGTGTATTTTACGTGCTATAGGCAGTAAGGGACTCAATTTTGAAATATGAGCGGGTCCTGCAGAATGCGCTCTGACTCCCCAACCAATTAGCAGTATTCCCTGTCTCAGCCAATCACCATCGGCAGCGTCCCCCGTCTCCACATCCAATCACTGCCAGCAGCGCCTCCCATCTCCACATTTAATCGCCGCCTGAGACCCGGTCGGTCCCCCTGCAGCCGCAGATTTGCCTCCAGCGTGTCCCGATCACTGCTGGTCACAGTGATCAGGCAGCCTCCCCCCCCCCCCCCCCCCCCTTTCCTGACAACTGAGTGTTTCTCTCAGAGGTGGTGTCTTCTCTAACACTGTGTCCCGATCATTGTTGGCAGCAGTGATCGGGATACGCAGTGCAGCACAGTCTGCTCTGGAAACAGACGCTCGGCAGGTGATCCTCCCGCGGCGGAAGTGAAAGCCGGCCGTTAAGACTCTGCGTCTGGAGGAGATCTCAGTGTAGGGGAGCTGATCTGTGTGGGTGGACTAAAGAGTTTGTGTGTCTGTGGGGAGGATAGCTTGCCGTGTGTATGGTGTGTGTGTGTGTGTGTGTGTGTGTGTGTGTGTGTGTGTGGTGGGAGTAAAGAGCTGATTGGGGACTGGGGAGAGCTGTGCCTGTGTGTGGGAATCTGTATGAGGAAAGGTGACCTACGGTATAGGTGAGGGGGGGGGGGGGGGATCTAAGTGAAGGTGGTACACTGTATGTGTGTTTCAGGGGAGCTGACTGTAATTGTGTGTGTGTGTGTGTGTGTGTGTGTGTGTGTGTGTGTGTGTGTGTGTGTGTTTTGGGCGAGGTGAAGAAGGGATAGCTATAATAGGGTAGATAGCTGTGTGTGATGGGGAGGATCTGTGTGCCTGTATTAGGGGCAAAGGATGCCAAGATGGTGCTGGAGCCATCTAAGAGGGAGAGGAGCTAGGTGGCTCGAAAATTAGGGGGATCAGTGAGTGAGTCCCATCCCATTTTGTCACCTAAGAAGGTCCACTGACCAGTCAGGAGGGAGCGGGCGTAGGGTAAATAAGGAGCAGCAGGAAGGGGGGGAAGCTTTGTGATGGGGGATTGTGTGAGGGTGGTGCGCTGTATGTGTGTTTCTGGGGAGCTAATGGGGGAGAGCTGTGTGTGTGTGTGTGTGTGTGTGTGTGTGTGTGTGTGTGTGTGTGTGTGGATGGGGGGTCTGTGAGAGGAAGGGATAGCTATAATAGGGTAGATAGCTGTGTGGGAGGGGGGGTCGTGGGGGGCACCGTACGCTAACTTGCCTCCGGGCAATGGGAATAATCTTACGACACTGCAGCTGGGGTTTGCCCCCTTCTGGCTGTGGCTGAGGAGCTGTGTGCACTGTGCAGTAGCTCACTTCGGGTCACTGTGTGTGTGGATAGGAGTGCTGCTGCTCTATCTGATTCTGCAGGACATGGAGTGAGAGGACTCGGAGCAGGCAGCATGAATGCCAGCCTCAGGGAGAATTGGAGGAAGTCTCTACTGCTGCATTCACACCATCTGGTGTCAGTGGAATAGGTGAGGGTGCTGGCGACCTGGGGGTGCACTCACCAGGTGAGACATTGTAGCAGGCAGTGGTTTCATAATTATCCTGACAGTGTTCTAATTATTATTTAGAAACATTTTGCATATTAGCATATTGGGCCCATCTCCCAGTGTCTTCCCCAACTCGCTCTGTCCCGCCTTCTCCCCTACCCCTACTCTATCATGGCTCCATCCCCACGGCTCTGTCTCGTCCCCCTATCTCTGGTCCCTTACCCCATTTTCCCTTACCCCATTACCTCCCCTTTTAGGTCTGTTCCATATCCATTGCAATTGGAGCAGCTGGAGCGTACGCCCAAGCTTCATCTGTGCACGCATAGAGGAGACGTGACACTGTCACCCGCTGCCTCTTTGTCTCCCACTATCTCTCCCCGTCACCCTCTCTATCCCCATCACCCTTTCCTGTCACCCACTGCCTCTCCGTCTCCTCCTATATCTACTTGTCACCTCACTCCCCTGTCACTGATGGCCTCTCCCCGTTATCCTCTATGTCACCCACACCCTGGCGTCACCCAATGCCTCTCACTATCACAATCTCCTGTCACCCTCTGCCTCTCCCTGTCACCCACTGCCTCACCCTCTGCTTCTCCCCTGCATCACTATCTCCCCATCATCACCCTCTCTCCTGGCACTCTCTGTCTCCACAAGGCATCACCTTCTACCTCTAGTTTTCTATTGCCAGTTACTGCTGCAATAAAAAACTACCTTTCACCATGATTTACTGGTATAATTACAAAGCAGTGTACTTTTTACCCCCTCGCTACCCCCAGCATTATCTCTGTACTGTCTGCCCCTAACCCACTCCTTGCCCCCAATACTGCCCCAGCTGCAATCTACCACTATCCCCAGTACTGCCTCCAGTACCTACCTACACTTACACCCTTCCTATCACCAGCATTGGACCAGTACTGCCCCAGCTGCTGTCTTTCCTTACCCTCTCCTGCGTGCCCTTATCTCCCTCTACCCCAACTGCTACCCACTCACAGCACTTCTCAAACTGTTGCCTGGTCTTACCTCCTCACTACCCCCAGCACTGCCTGCCCTTAACCCCCTCCCTGCCCCAAGTGTTCCCTGCCTCAACCCCCAGCTCTACCCCAACTGCTGCCTTCCCCCAGCACTGCCTATAATGCATAAATTGTGATGGGACCCAGAACCCGTGTAGTAGGACCCCAATTTCTTAAAGTGAGGAGTCCCCGGGACCCACAACTTTTTTCGCTCAGCGCGATCACTGCACCCCATGCCCCCAATATCACTAGCCATATCCCTTGTTGCCGCACACAATTAGGCCCTTTGTAAATTTCAGCTCCAGGCCCATGTGGACCTTAATCTGGCACTGCATCTGATACTATAACACACTGATGCTGATACAGTAGGTTCTTTCTTCCTCTGTAAAAAAATATCAATGAAACTGCAAAAATCAGAAAATCGCACACCCAATGGCCTTCATTCCGAGCGCAGCGATCAGGCTAAAAATCGGCACTTCTGCACATGCGTACGGGCCGCAGTACGCACGCGCAAAGTACTTTCACACAAAACTATGCAGTTTTACACAAGGGCGAGCAACGCTTTTCTGTCGCTCTGCTGATTGGTGAGTGATTGACAGGAAGTGGGTGTTTCTGGGTGGTAACTGATCGTTTTTCGGGAGTGTGCTAAAAACGCAGGTGTGACAGGTGAAAACGCAGGCGTGCCTGGGGAAACGGGGGAGTGGCTGGTTGAATGCAGGGCGTGTTTGTGACATCAAAGCAGGAACTAAACTGACTGAAGTAATCGCAAGGAAGGAGTAGGTCTGGAGCTGCTCAGAAACTGCATGAAAAATTTCACAAGCAGTTCTGCTAATTTTTCGTTCGCTATTCTGCTAAACTAAGATACACTCCCAGAGGGCGGCGGTTTAGCGTTTGCACTGCTGCTAAAAGCAGCTAGCGAGCGATCAACTCGGAATGAGGCCCAATGTTTTATCGTGCCTAATTGGACACTCCCATTAATTTAAATAAAATTTTTATGAGAAGGTCTACAGTTTTCATCAGATTAAAACAATGATCCGCAGACCTATAGAAAACAACTGGGCAAGATTGGGATTATAATAAAGAGATATATAACAAAAATTTTGGAATAGTACTAGTAATGGAATCCTGTTAAAAGGAGTAATTTTTCATTATATACTGTATTCATGCTTTTCTAGAGCAAATGGGAATCTCTGCCCCCAGGGCTTTTGTTACCTGGACACGGTGCATGCTGTCGTGATCCAGTCACACAGGTAGCAAGCTCTCTGTACCAGGAAAACACTAGTTTACAGGAATCTAAGACCTGCAAACTCTCTTTGTTCTAGGGAATAGGATTGCCACCAAGCAACAGCTGGTGGATTAGGTGCAAACATCCCGACGAGATGCTGGGAAGCTATAGTGAAAGAAACACTTTCACTTACCTTCTCACAGCCTGGGGGGAGCGAGACAGAGTTGCGGGTCGCGGCAGCGCACAGGTCAGTGCACGCATGCGCACCGCCGGGCATGTGCGCGCGCACCTATAAGGCACTAGGCCCCGCCCCAGAGTTCAGATTTTATGGAAGCTTACAGATGGCAATCCCAACTAAAACAAGAGAGAAATTTAGAAGGGTAAGATCACTCTATCTCCTATAACCTAGTAACAAAGGACACAGGAGACAATATAGATGCAGAAACAAATGTGTTTCCTAGAAAATCTCAACAGTAATACAGGTGATAAGAGAAAAACTGGAAATGGCAGAAGGAAGAACTGTTATGTTGCTTTGAAACTAGCACATAATCTAAACTCCTGCAAACTTGCGGAGCCCATTAAGGGTACTTGTAGAGCTGTTTTTGATCCTTAGGTAGCGTCTGTGGCTGTTTCTTCTGACCTTTTGGAGTCTCTGAAACCAAGGAGAGAACAGACATAATTAACGACTGTTGTTAGAGATTACAACCAACAAACCTAGCAAGGTATAGGGTGGGAGCTGTTGCTAGGTGGCAATCCTATTCCCTAGAACAAAGAGAGTTTGCAGGTCATAGATTCCTGCAAACTAGTGTTTGTTTGTCGGGAGGCTTGCCACCTATCAACAGCTGGTGGGTAGACTACCACACACCTGGTGGTTGCTGTAAGAAATTCTATCCTTTGCGTATCAGAAGGTCTCCAATAATGCGAAGGTACGAGTGGACGACCAACGTGCGGCCTGCATTATGGATTGTAATGTTAAGCCTCTAGCCACTGCTGAAGTGACGGCGGCACTGCGGATAGAGTGTCCTTTGAAGATGGAGGTGTCTATCCCTGAGCTGTGCATGGCAGAAACTATCCTACCCCTGATTGTAGAGGGTCTGGCCGGATGAAAGGGCTTCCGGCATGTGATAAAAAGGCTACAAATGTCATTTCTCCATGGAGCTGTTTTTGTGAGGTAAGCAGATAAGCACTCGACTATACAAAGATCCGTGTCTAGCTGGTCTTTGACTAGATCAAACTCCACCAAAGGGGTTTGAATGGAGCTGGTCTTTGTGTGCCCTTTTAGGACTATATGTTAACCCATTGGAGTAGTCGTCATCCACGGTTCAGATGTGTCTATTAAGGAAAGCTCAGCTCCTCTAGCTGCGAAAGCCAGAGTTAGCAATGAAGCCAGTTTTCTTGAAAGATTGGAAATGATGGCATCTGAAGGGATTGTGGCTAAGTAGTTTATAAAAGGATTAATGTCCCACGTGGAAGAGTATTGTGGGCATGGTGGCCTAGATAAGAAAATACCTTTGAGTAATCTAAGGTACAGCTTGCTTTCTGTGAGGCCTGGAATTAGAAGAGCTAGGGCCAAGCCATACGACCGTATGGTGGCGGAAGCCAGTCCTGACTCAAACTTAGCAGCCAGAAAGTCTAGCACTAAGTTAGGTTCTGAAAAAGAACCTAAAGGCGGGTTCTGAGAAGCCTGCCAAGACATAAACTCATTTCTGATAGACTGGTATCTGGATTTTGTTCTGGGTCTAAGAGAAGCATTTATCAAGGCTATTGAAAAGGCCGGGAGGTTTGTGGTGGTCAGCAACCGAGTAATGTCGCTATCCACATGCAATGGGGAAGTTCCTGCAGAATGTCGGGAGTCCCTTGGAAGCAATCCTTGGACATGCCCAGGGGAAGCTTGGGTCCCTTGCAGAGGGGATTGATCAAGGGGAAACAAACTCGGGAAAGCCAGATGGGATAAACCAAGACGGGCTGAGATACTCTGTCTTGATCTTGTGGAGTACCTTCAGTAACATGGCTGCAGGAGGAAAAGCATATGGTAGAATCAGATTTGTCCATGGAAAGGACATTGCATCCATGTGGAGAGCCCCTTGAGTCCAGATCTTGGACACAAAGGTTGGGACCTGAGTGTTCGATGGAGTTGCAAACAGGTCCACCTGTGGGTGACCAAAGGTTTTGTCGAGAAAAACTTCCAGTCTCAGAGATGCCCGATCCAGCATTATTTTCTTCCTGGATAAGGAATCAGCTAACTTGTTTAGCTATCCTGGGACATATGTTGTGGACAGGAGAATGGAACATTCTACCGCCCAGTTCCAGATGTCTGTTGCCTCTTGGCAGAGAAAAAGGGATTGAGTGCCTCCCATTCTGTTGAGGTAAGATACAGCAGTTCTGTTGTCTAGGCAGAGGAGGACTGAGGTGTCCTGGGAGTTCGGGGGAACTAGAGAGGAGAGTGTTAACCTGGCAGCCTTCAACTCTAAGAGATTGATGTGCACTGTTGAGTCTTGAGCAGACCATCTTGCCCTTACTGCTTGGTCTCTTGTTAATGCTCCCCAACCCGAAAGGGACGCATCTGATGTGATGATCATGTCTGGTGGAAGAGAAAGAAGAGGCCTGGGAGATGGCAGTGGAAAGTCCATCCAGCTGCAAATTTCTTTAAGAACTATTGGGGTTAAGAGGATTTTGTCTGACCAAGTCCATCCCGGACGAAGGAGAGCTGAAAGAAGGATCTGAGAGTGTCTGCAGACAAGGAGAGCGTGAAGAAATCCTGGATCTAAGGATCTCATTTTTCCTATAACTCTGGCCAAGTCTCTCAGCGAGAAACGGTGCTCGAGAGTTCGAGATACAAAGTCTTGAATGTCCTTCCACTTGTTTGGGGGAACTGCTATCGATAAAGAAGGGGTATCTTTCAAGAAACCCAGAAAAACTATTGACTGGGAAGGTGTTAACTTGAACTTGTCAAAGTTTATAGTAAACCCTAGGTTCTGGAGGACAGAAAGAATGAACTCTTTGTGAAGCAAAAGGGTTTCTTGGTTTGAGTGGACCACTAACAGGTCGTCTAGGTAGATTATACAGCGGATCCCTTTCTGGCGGAGGTGAGAGATCACTGCCTTCCTAAGGTTTGTGAATGTACAAGGGGCGTTGGAAAGACCGAAGACCATGACAGTCCACTGATAGAGGACATCCTTCCACAGGAACCTCAGAAGTCTCCTGTGATTTGGATGTATTTGAAGTGTATTAAAGGCTTCTTTGAGGTCTATCTTGATACAAAAATCATTATTTGTTAGCAGAAAAGGTATGTCTGGTAAGCCCTCTATACGGAAAGAATGAGGTTTTATATGTTGGTTGAGAGATTTGACGTTTGAGACCTGTCTGTATGAACCGTCCTGTTTCCTTACAGGTAAAAGGTGACTGACCCAGCCCTTTATGGAAGTATCTGCCAACTCTATTCCGCCTAGCTGCAGGGCAAGGGATAGGACCCCATCTAATAACTGACTGGCGTTTTTGGAACATGGAAATATTTAGTGTGAAAAATGGAAAAGGGGTAGGGATAGACCTTTTTCCACAATTTTTAGCAACCACCTGTCTGTGGTGATCTGCCTCCAGGAGACTATTGCCTGGGAAAGACAAGGCGGAGGTTGTAGAGTTAGGTGACTTACCATATCCTCTGTCTTTCCTGGGGGCGTATGTGCTGCCGGACCCCGTCCCTCTCGCGGTCCATGCCCGGGGTGGGCCTCCTCTGAGAGCTCTGGGGGCGCCTCTGTGGTCTCGGGTCGAACTGCTGGCTCCCACAGGACGACCGTCCTCATGAAAGGACCGTCAGGAAGGCTGTGCTAGCTTTATAGCGGACTTGGACTTCATATATAAAAATCGGGGCCGAAAAGGTCAGAATCTATCAGGTTAGGAACATCTACTGGTCTGGGAGCTAGATTGGATAGCCCTGCATTAGCTAGCCAGCGAGTTCTACGTGAATTTGATTTTAAATCAAATGTCTGACCAATTATTAGGGTAGCTCTACTAATAGCTTTTAAAAGGGCTATCTTGGAAGCTACCAGGGAATCTAGGGAGCCCCCTGAAACGACTTCTTTTTCTGCCTTGTCGAGGACAAATAATAAAGGAACGGCAGCGTCTGAGACTTTAAACTGAATTTATCAATAGTGTCACTCTGGACCTTTTCCCCCCATGAGTGAAGTTAAAGCCGGATCAATGTCTGGGGCAAACAGGGCCGCCAGTGGGATGCTGGTGTAGGTACGGAGAACCATATCATCCTCCTTAATAAGTGTCATTCTAAAGGCTAACTTGGCAAAATTGTATACTTGAGAGCACTCACTCAGAGCCCAGTGAGATGAATATATGTTACATGGTGGCATTCTGCCCACTAAGGCTACACGGGCCAGCTGCAAGTCACTATATTCGCCTCTGCTAGAGGATGTGCTAGTCCTGGTTACCTCCTCTGACTCCCAATCTACTGGGGGGGGGTAACCAGTTTCCCTAGATGAGTGGGAAAGGGGGGTTGTATGGCTATGACTAGTCCCCTTATGAGCGTGGTCTTGCGCAGATTGCCGGTCAGAGACAGGGAATGTACTGTATGCCGGCTGTGGGCAGGAGAGGGGGGTCTGCTATGGACCATAGAGGTATTCCGACTGCTGGCAATACCTGGGAAAGAGATGTTTTTTCCTGAACAGGCATCTCTAGAAGAAACATGGTCAGTATGTTTCTTTTTACTTGTGCACTTTCTCACCACTCTGTGAGAATATGCAGGAGAAGGAGTTTCAGCATTCTGACTGACTTCCCCTCCTCAGAGGTGTCCCTGCTGTCTTCCGACCTGGCAGGGTTAATAATTCTTCTTCTTTTGAAAATCATGTCCTCATCTGAGGAAGTAGTGTTGACAGCTTTGTTCTGCCTAGAAGGCTGCCTGTCCCTTTTGCTGCGCTGTGGGGACACTATCAAAATGTCTGTGGCTGACACAGACACTGTGTCCTCCATGGTGCAGTGCGGAGGTAAAATCTGAACTCTGTGGGTGGGGCCTAGCACCTTATAGGTGTGCGCGCACGTGTCCGGCGGTGCACGCGTGCTCACGCCTCCATGCACGGGTCACGCAGCGCACAGACCTGTGCGCTGCGTGACCCCTGGCTCTGTCCCGTTCCCCCCAGGCTGTGAGAAGGTAAGTGAAAGTTTTTCTTTCACTATATCTTCCCAGCGTCTCATCGGGAGGCTTGCACCTAACCCACCAGCTGTTGCTAGGTGGCAAGCCTCCTGACGAACAAATGAGGGTGCAAGAAGCATAGATGGAACCAATCTATCTGCTCTATGATGACATTGGCAACAGTTGCACTATACAGTACATTCACTTACCTCCAACAATGGCTAAAAACCCATTTGTACTATATGTTATTGCTGTTATGTGTATACAGTCCTCATTTAGCCACACTTACTGTATCTTGTCCCTCCACTGATCAATGTGTCCTTTTGTCTACCCATATGTATAAGCATCTGCCAGTTCTGTAATATAGATCTGGGAAATTGAATAAACTAACCATCATTGAATGGCAACTTTTCTACAGTTTTTTTAACAATTCCACACAAAAAATAAAAATAAATACAAATAATACTTGAAATAAAAACTGAGTTGTATGTACTCTTGTGAAACTGACTTTTTAATTATTTACAAAAAACACCAATTATTTAAACTAATTTTTACCTGAAAGATGTACTTTTTTTTTTTTTATAACAGTCATTAATAAAATTGCAATCAACTGTTAGAGCAAATTTTTTATTACAGTGCTAATTTTACAATGCTATAAACTAATAGTGGCATATCTATAACAGGTGTGCCCACTCCACACACTCTGTACCCATATATTATACTCACCTCTATGGAGTCCTATGCCCACACTGCAAAAGTCATCAGGAAAATGGTGCTGTGGCCATTTTCCCAGAGATCTGAGTGTGCACATTAGACAAATCACCAGGAATATGGCACCTTCACACAATGCCAGAGTCTACTATTCACAACTGCACCATGAGAGAGGAGCGGCCCGTATGCAGACTATCTTAATCAACCCTGCTTCAAAATATTTTACTATAACTTTAGCAGGTTCCGCTTTTATAAAATCTCCCCATTATTAATTAAAAACGTGTATGACCTGTTGTTGTTAACTTGATGGTTTACAGCCATTTGGCAAGTCAAAGAGAGCCACTTGCATTCGGGAGTATTATGGCATTTTGAAAACCACAATGCTGCTAAAACAGTCCAGAATAGGAGTAGAATTGCAAGTGGGTATGGGACATACTAGCCTACATTAAAAATCTCCTATCCGGGAGAAACCCAGAGGGGAGATGCTGCCTGCTACTGTGGGGGACGAGGCCAGGCTGCACATCACGAGGCCCCAAAAATTATGTGATTTGTGGGTCTGCAGGTATGGGGTGGGGATACATTACGCAAATTCAAATAATTTAGCCCTGCCCCCTCCATACGGCACCACAATTACCTGTATGATCTCCTCATTCTGCCCTCTTCACTAGGAAGCTAAAGCAATGCAGGCATTCTGCCCACTCTTCCATGGGTGCACGGGACTGGACAAAAAATTGTGAGTCTATTTTCGACTTTCGGGAGGGTAGGCAAATATGATATGGCATCATTGGGACCAGTTGGTTCCAATTTCTTACCTTTTGATGCATTGTTCTCGAGATAAATACTCTAGTATGGCACCTTAATATGTGGCTGCATTCGATGGGGATTATGCCACAGTGATTTTGAACTAGATTTATCACAGCCTGGAGATAAATAAAGTGGAAAGAGAAAATGCCAACCAATCAGCTGATAACTGCCATTTTTTTAATTACAGCTTGATGTAAAGTGCCAGAAGCTGATTGGTTGGTACTTTATCTCTATCCATTTTACCTCTCTCCAGGTTTTGATAAATCTAGCCCTTTATTACTGTAGTCTGGATAAGTGTACAAAAGCTTATTTTATTCATCTCTCATATCATTTCACTGATTTCTTCCTGTTTCTGGAACTAGTCATAAAAATGAAAAATGAGACCAAAAAAGGTGGTGCTACTGTCTACCCCTGAGTACCACCACACAAAAGAAGCACTACAAATGAGGAATATTAGGGGCTTCTGTACCATATACACACAGAGGTCTAAGGTTTGCACTATTACTGTTTGCATCATTTTATATTTATTTATATATATATATATATATATATATATATATATATATATAAAACCCTGGAAATATTTTACGTATCATTATATTAAACTATGACCTCCCAATATTTCAACAAGGTCATTTATTGCAGCCAGTTGAAAGCAGAACAGAAGAACAGATGCAGGGAGATCTCCCGAGCACAGGGCCAGATTCAGCACGGCTCGTTTGCCGCAAGAAACGCCACTGACTTCACCATTTTGTGTAATGTCTTCTAGGCATTGCCTAGTCCACCCAGTGGGCCTAAAATGGCTGCCTCCCCTGTTACCTTTCATGGATACAATGTTTTTGATGCTTGCAAAGCAATTCTGAGTCCAACTGGAGAAAAGTGCTATGTAAGTAAAATTATTATTAATTACAGTATTATAAAGTCACTTTAAAAGTAGAGTAACTGCATGCTTTACTACAGATTTGTAAATGGAGATCCTCAAGAAAAGGACTCTGCAGTTCTGTACTCATTTTTTAGTTTGGGATGAAGCTGATTACTATGAAGACTTTTTACTACTTATGATGTAAACTGTATAGTTTTAATCATGATACATTTCTTAATCCTCTCTTAAACACACTACAAAGGTTATACATGTCATTGTTTATTGCAAGCACGTTTGTATTTCTGTATTCAGCTTACTCCAGAGTTTATGTTTCGTTTTAGCAAGGCCAAAAGTTACTTGATCCTCTTTGAGCTAAGAGCTAGGACTGTATTTTTCATATTGGCAGGCAGTACAGGCACAATCTTATTAGCTGAGCAACCTTGGTTAAGTCTCTGCCAATGAGGAAGTGTCCCTGTGGGAATAGTCCTTTGGATACAGTGACAAAACCTATTTGTATAGTGTATTTACAGACAAGGGAGTGATTTATTACATATCAGTAGGTTTGATCGAGATAGTGGCATAATGTCGCTGATGCTGGTTATGAGACATTGAATAATGTACCATAAAATAATTTCCAATACAGTACTTTTTACTTGTTAATACAGATACATTAATTTATGACAAACTATAATATAACTATTGTGTAATATAGTTATAGTGGGTTTGCTCTAAAATGATTGACTGTATAATAACAACAACAAAAACAAGATTGTATTGTTTGTTTTTATTTTTATACATGCTTAGTATAATATAGGGGACATTTACTAAGCAGTGATAAGAGTGGAGAAGTGAGCCAGTGGAGAAGTTGCCCCATCAACCAATCAGCAGCTCTGTATAATTTTATAGTATGCTAATTAAAGATGTTTCTTCAGTGCTGATTGGTTGCCATGGGCAACTTCTCCACTGGTTCACTTCTCTGCTCTTATCACTGCTTAGTAAATGTCCCCCTATATGTCCATGGAGCGCATTCTTTATTAGAGAGCAGATGTTTATAGTGGCAGCATTCTGCACTGTGCAGCCAGAGTAATACTGCAAACATCAGCCACACTCCCATTACAGCTTGCTGTCTAATTTCCCTATCAGTGCTAATTAATCTGATTGTACTCAATGATATAATTTTTAATTCTTACTACTAGTTCTGGAAACAGGAAGAAATCAGTGAAATCATTTAGGAAATTACTAAAAATAAGCCTTTGCAAAGTTGTCCATAGTATGGAAGCTATTATAAATCTTACATTTACTTGTAACTTCAGGTGATTACCAGTACCATTTTCTGGGTTCCCCATACTTTTTTTCCATAGAAAAACCACTGCCTATTGGTAACAAATAAATTAATAAATACATTCAAAATTGGCTGCGGGCTCCCACCTAAACATCAACTTGTGCTAGATAGCATTGGCTGATTTCCATTGTAACAGGGAGACCACTAGAGTAGCATCACCGTGCTACAGTGCAAACCACCTCAAGGGCGAGATGGAGCATGACTGGTGCCTCTAGGGCGGTTTGGGCACAAAAGCAGCATACCTTCCTTTCCCAGATGCTATGCGATTAGGGAAGCCAATCCCGGGCCATTTTTTCAATCCCGGATATTGGGATTAAAAAATGGCCAATCTCAAGATTCCCGGGATACCCGGATTGACTTTTAGCTAGGTGGCCGCCCCCTCGCCCAAACCCACCACACCCGCCCCGCACATATAACTCACCATATACCGGAGGCGGGCGGGAGGGGAACATCCTTTGAACGCTGCTGGCGGCTCCCAGCAGCGGCTGACAGCGCAGCGTGACCTCTCACGCTGCGCTGGGGACCCGGAAGGAGGAAGCCGGGCAGCGTCTGAGTGTCCTGTGGATGCTCAACGCTGATCCCTCGATCCCCGGGATTGGAGCTTCCAATCCCGGCCATTTTTTACCCTAAATCCCGGGATCCCGCCGATCCCGGGATTGGCCACCATATATGCGATGTAGTAAAAATGTTGACAACAACAATACTGACATTCATAATGCCACAACAATAAGATGTAGACATTGTTAAAATGTCGACAGGCAATGTATCAACAAGTTGACAGTAGGATTAGGCTGCAGAGGGGGCTGCATTTGGTTTAGACACAACAAGGTTATTAGGATTAGGAAGAGTGGTAGGGATTAGAGTTCGGTTAATAGTATGTACTGCAACGCTGGAAGATCGGGGGTCTGATCCATGCGTAATGGTCAGAGAGACTCTGGGACCTGGAGGCTTCACAGTAACCACTGTTACTACTGGGCCTCTTCTTAACCACCTTGGGGTGTCAGGGTCATGATAATTAACAAGATTTATTTCTCAGCCCAGTGGTCTCAGTATAATGAATATGGTCTCTACCCCCCCCCCCTCCCACAGGGTACAGTGATTAGCATTGATACCTTACATCACCAAGCTCATGGGTTCAATTCCAACCAGAGCTATATATGTGGGGAGTTTGTATGTTCTCCTCCTATTTGTGTGAGTTTACTCAAAACACTCTTGTTTCTTTCCACAATCCAAAAACTTACTGCTATGTTAATTGGTTTCTGACAAAAAAATAAACTCTAGTGCAGTGATCCCAAATTGGGTGGCACCCTGGGGTGCCATGAGGCACCCACAGTGGTGCCTTGGGTTGGTTATCCAGGATTAAATCAAATTATTTACGGTTAGCGTGATAGGCAAATTCAGTGATGGTGACTGCCAATCATAAAATGTGTTGGCAAACAAAAGTGCAATCCTGTCCATCACTGTATAACAACCTAAGGATGACATGCAAGCACAAATTACTTAATTTAATAAGTGTTTCTGAAGTTGTGAATAAGAAGCTTTTATCATAGGGTTGTCTGGAAAACAATGATGAAAAATCATGAAATATAGGGTGCCGTGATTCAAGAAAGTTTGGACACACTGTGCTAGTGTCTATGGGGTTGCGATGAGAATTGTTTTAAAAAGGGGAGAAAAAATCATCGGTATGATAATGCCCTGTGAAGTACAGTATGGTAGCCTACTTCTGTCTATCAAGGATTTTTCCCTTTTTGAAACAGTTATATTTTCTTATTCTTGTTTTGTTCATATATTCTAATCGGCATACTAAAAGTTATATTTTAATGTACTAACAACCATTATCTTCAATACTCATTTAAAATGTCCAAAGGGGAATTTTTTTTGATAGTGTGATGATTACAGCTCACTTTCTCCACTAACATAGTATACTAAGAGGTAACAGGATACATCATTAAAACCAAGTAGTTCCCCCAAAAAGGGTGAAAAGGTTGACAGGTTTGAAAGGTCAACATGCGTATGGTCGGCACAGAAAAGGTTGACTTTTTTTTCGTGATTTTTCATGATTTTTTGGGTTAAGGGTTAGGATTAGGGTCAGATTGAGGGTTAGGAATTTGGAGGATGGTTAGGATTAGGCTGTGTTAGACACTTGGCGGAGGGTTAGGGTAAGGCTGCAGAAGGGGATGGTTAAGGTGAGGCACCGGGTGAGGGTTAAGGTTAGACATCAAGGGGGAGGGTTAGGGTTAAAAAAACAACAACAATGTGTCAGCCTTTCCAGTGGTGATCATTTTAATATCAACCTTCTGACCCTGTCAACCTAAATTCATGTCAACCATTTAACTCAAGCTTTTGCCCCTATTGACCTTTTGACACTGTCGACCATGTGGTGTCAACCTATTGACTATATACTGTCAACCTTCTAATCCACACCCCTGCCTCATACAGTATACAGCTCAAGAGTCTGGATGTAAGAAGGTAAGTGTGGTAGATACTTTAATGTATTGTGACTGGTGTGTTGGGTGGGGGGGGGGGGGGGATATTCATTTACTGATGTGGTGAGGGCTGGTGCTAGTATTTAAATGAGGGAAAGAGCTATTAAGTTATTGTTATTTGATCCGTAACTAGGGCGGTGCGGCAGGACCACCACACAGAGCGAAGGATGCTCTGAGGATGGAACTGTCCACCACCACAATTTCTACTTGTCAGGCATCCACTGCTATCTGTATTAGTAGCAGTCCATCCGGCTTTTTCAGTGAAGTCCTGCATGAGCACAGTGAGCAGCCTTACTCACTGGCCTCTGCCACAGACTCCCCCTGGCTCTCGTCTGTACTTCTCTCCACACTCGTTCTGTGATGCACTTAGTAAGGAGCTGTGTAATCTGGCAGAGTTGAGAGTACAGAGGCTCTAACCAGGTGAGTGCTGCATGGATGGAGGTTGGGGGTGAGGGGCGAGGCACTATTAATACTACTAAGTGGCATAATGTAAAAGGGTCACTAGTACACTGGGCACAATGTGCAAGGGGAACTACTACTGTGGGCATAATGTGTAAAGGTCACTACTACTGTGTGGAATAAGGTGCAAGGAGCACTACTACTGTGTGGCATAATGTGCAAGAGTCACTACTACTATGGCCATAAAGTGCAAGGGGCACCACTACACTCATAATGTGTAAGGGGCATGAATACTGTGGGCATAACATGTAAGGGGCACTACTACTGTGTGACATAACGTGTAAGGGGTAGAGATGAGCGCCGGAAATTTTTCGGGTTTTGTGTTTTGGTTTTGGGTTCGGTTCCGCGGCCGTGTTTTGGGTTCGACCGCGTTTTGGCAAAACCTCACCGAATTTTTTTTGTCGGATTCGGGTGTGTTTTGGATTCGGGTGTTTTTTTAAAAAAAACCCTAAAAAACAGCTTAAATCATAGAATTTGGGGGTAATTTTGATCCCAAAGTATTATTAACCTCAAAAAACATAATTTACACTCATTTTCAGCCTATTCTGAACACATCACACCTCACAATATTATTTTTAGTCCTAAAATTTGCACCGAGGTCGCTGTGTGAGTAAGATAAGCGACCCTAGTGGCCGACACAAACACCGGGCCCATCTAGGAGTGGCACTGCAGTGTCACGCAGGATGTCCCTTCCAAAAAACCCTCCCCAAACAGCACATGACGCAAAGAAAAAAAGAGGCTTTTTACTGATATTTGGTGTTTTGGATTTGACATGCTCTGTACTATGACATTGGGCATCGGCCTTGGCAGACGACGTTGCTGGCATTTCATCGTCTCGGCCATGACTAGTGGCAGCAGCTTCAGCACGAGGTGGAAGTGGATCTTGATCTTTCCCTAATTTTGGAACCTCAACTTTTTTGTTCTCCATATTTTATAGGCAGAACTAAAAGGCACCTCAGGTAAACAATGGAGATGGATGGATTGGATACTAGTATACAATTATGGACGGACTGCCACGGTTAGGTGGTATAAAAAAACCACGGTTAGGTGGTATATATTATAATAATAATACAATTATGGATGGACGGACTGCCTGCCGACTGCCGACACAGAGGTAGCCACAGCCGTGAACTACCGCACTGTACACTGGTTGATAAAGAGATAGTAGTATACTCGTAACAACTAGTATGACACTATGACGACGGTATAAAGAATGAAAAAAAAACCACGGTTAGGTGGTATATATTATAATAATAATACAATTATGGATGGACGGACTGCCTGCCGACTGCCGACACAGAGGTAGCCACAGCCGTGAACTACCGCACTGTACACTGGTTGATAAAGAGATAGTAGTATACTCGTAACAACTAGTATGACACTATGACGACGGTATAAAGAATGAAAAAAAAACCACGGTTAGGTGGTATATATTATAATAATAATACAATTATGGATGGACGGACTGCCTGCCGACTGCCGACACAGAGGTAGCCACAGCCGTGAACTACCGCACTGTACACTGGTTGATAAAGAGATAGTAGTATACTCGTAACAACTAGTATGACACTATGACGACGGTATAAAGAATGAAAAAAAAACCACGGTTAGGTGGTATATATTATAATAATAATACAATTATGGATGGACGGACTGCCTGCCGACTGCCGACACAGAGGTAGCCACAGCCGTGAACTACCGCACTGTACACTGGTTGATAAAGAGATAGTAGTATACTCGTAACAACTAGTATGACACTATGACGACGGTATAAAGAATGCAAAAAAAACCACAGTTAGGTGGTATATATTATAATAATAATACAATTATGGATGGACGGACTGCCTGCCGACTGCCGACACAGAGGTAGCCACAGCCGTGAACTACCGCACTGTACACTGGTTGATAAAGAGATAGTAGTATACTCGTAACAACTAGTATGACACTATGACGGTATAAAGAATGAAAAAAAAACCACGGTTAGGTGGTATATATTATAATAATAATACAATTATGGATGGACGGACTGCCTGCCGACTGCCGACACAGAGGTAGCCACAGCCGTGAACTACCGCACTGTACACTGGTTGATAAAGAGATAGTAGTATACTCGTAACAATTAGGATGACACTATGACGGTATAAAGAATGAAAAAAAAACCACGGTTAGGTGGTAGGTATATAATAATAAATAATACAATTCTGGTCGGACGGACTGCCTGCCGTGTGCCGACACAGAGGTAGCCACAGCCGTGAACTACCGCACTGTACACTGGTTGATAAAGAGATAGTAGTATACTCGTAACAATTAGGATGACACTATGACGGTATAAAGAATGAAAAAAAAACCACGGTTAGGTGGTAGGTATATAATAATAAATAATACAATTCTGGTCGGACGGACTGCCTGCCGTGTGCCGACACAGAGGTAGCCACAGCCGTGAACTACCGCACTGTACACTGGTTGATAAAGAGATAGTAGTATACTCGTAACAATTAGGATGACACTATGACGGTATAAAGAATGAAAAAAAAACCACGGTTAGGTGGTAGGTATATAATAATAAATAATACAATTCTGGTCGGACGGACTGCCTGCCGTGTGCCGACACAGAGGTAGCCACAGCCGTGAACTACCGCACTGTACACTGGTTGATAAAGAGATAGTAGTATACTCGTAACAATTAGGATGACACTATGACGGTATAAAGAATGAAAAAAAAACCACGGTTAGGTGGTAGGTATATAATAATAAATAATACAATTCTGGTCGGACGGACTGCCTGCCGTGTGCCGACACAGAGGTAGCCACAGCCGTGAACTACCGCACTGTACACTGGTTGATAAAGAGATAGTAGTATACTCGTAACAATTAGGATGACACTATGACGGTATAAAGAATGAAAAAAAAACCACGGTTAGGTGGTAGGTATATAATAATAAATAATACAATTCTGGTCGGACGGACTGCCTGCCGTGTGCCGACACAGAGGTAGCCACAGCCGTGAACTACCGCACTGTACTGTGTCTGCTGCTAATATAGACTGGTTGATATTTAAAGAGATATTAGTAGTATACAACAATACTATACTGGTGGTCAGGCACTGGTCACCACTCCTGCAGCAAAAGTGTGCACTGTTAATTAATATAATTGTACTCCTGGCTCCTGCTAACAACCTGCAGTGCTCCCCAGTCTCCCCCACAATTAATTATAAGCTTTTAATTTATACATTGATGACTGTGCAGCACACTGGGCTGAGCTGAGTGCACACAGACTGAGTCACACTGTGTGACTGACTGTGCTGTGTATCGTTTTTTTTTTTCAGGCAGAGAACGGATATAGCAGAGAGAAGTGAACGGATATATTATATTAAATAAAAGTTAACTAGCAACTGCACTGGTCACTGACTGTGGTAAACTAACTCTGTCTGCGACTCTGCACAATCTCTCTCTATCTAATCTATCTATCTCTATTCTAATGGAGAGGACGCCAGACACGTCCTCTCCCTATCAATCTCAATGCACGAGTGAAAATGGCGGCGACGCGCGGCTCCTTATATAGAATCCGAGTCTCGCGATAGAATCCGAGCCTCGCGAGAATCCGACAGCGTCATGATGACGTTCGGGCGCGCTCGGGTTAACCGAGCAAGGCGGGAAGATCCGAGTCGCTCGGACCCGTGGAAAAAAAAGTGAAGTTCGTGCGGGTTCGGATTCAAAGAAACCGAACCCGCTCATCTCTAGTAAGGGGCACTATTACTTTGGGCTTAACACATAAGGGGCACTACTACTGTCGGCATAATGTGCAAGGGGCACTAGTGCTGTGTGGCATAATGTGTATAGGTCACTACTACTGTGTGGTTTCACATGTAAGGGGCACTACAGCTGTGTCTTGTAATGTGTAAGGGGCATTAATACTGTGTGGCATAATGTGTAAGGGGTACTACTACTACTGTGTGGCATAACATGCAAGGGGCACTACTACTTTATAGCATAATGTGCAAGTGGCACTACTACTATGTGGTATAATGTACTACTGTGGGAGTACGATGCAAGGGGCACTACTACTGTGTGGTGTAACGTAAAGGACACTACTACAGGTTGTTGTAATGTGTAAAGGAACACTACTGTGTGGTATAATGTTAATAAGGGAATTTGAATTGGACATGATTTGAATTGGGGGTACTATTGTGTGGCCATGCCACTTGCCTATAAGGTCATGATGTATATCCTTCCCACACTCCCACAGTGATGCACTTTGTGAGGAGCTGTGTATGGCTGCAGATCCAAGAGTCCAGAGACTATAACTAGCTGCATGGATGGGGTGAGGAGAGGGCATTACACTCTGCAGTGATTAGAACAAGGTTATCTGTAATGTGCAGGAACGCTTGAAGGCTCTTTGCATTACATAGGGGACACTGGAAGATTCTATGTCTTGTACCGAGGTCACAGGAAAGCTCTTTGCATTGTAAATGGGTCACATGAAGGCACTTTATGTTGTTGTTATGATTCTGTTCAGTATGTACCTGGTGTCAGCTGATCCATCTGTGTTTTCTGTTCCTTTGGCTCTGTGTACATGCAGCTCAGCAGGTGCACAGGGTTTGTAATTAGAGTTAACACTCCCAGCCTGGCCTTGTTCATTGTTTAGTGTGGCTATTAAAAACTAGCTAGCTGAGTTCTCCCATACCGGGGATATTTTACTATTTTCCTGCCTGAACTATCTGCATTGTCTGATGTCTTAGTCCTAGCTCCAGTACATGCCAAGAAACCTGGTCTGCCAGTTCATGTTATCCAACAACTCCTGTTCTTGTCAGTTTGTGTTCCAGGATGACCTCAGCTAAGTATTATGGACTTTCACTGTGCCCTGTGGATTCTCTAAGCATTCATTACCTATTTTTCTCTGACGTCCTAAGTGGATGCTGGGACTCCGTAAGGACCATGGGGAATAGCGGCTCCGCAGGAGACTGGGCACAACTAAAGAAAGCTTTAGGACTACCTGGTGTGCACTGGCTCCTCCCACTATGACCCTCCTCCAGACCTCAGTTAGAATCTTGTGCCCGGCTGAGCTGGATGCACACTAGGGGCTCTCCTGAGCTTCTAGAAAGAACGCCATTTTTCCCTCACAGCTCCGCTGGAAGGACGCTCCCTGGCTCTCCCCTGCAGTGTCAAGCTACAAAAGGGTAAAAAAGAGAGGGGGGGCCACTAAATTTAGGCGCAATATATATAATATAAGCAGCTATAAGGGGAAAAAACACTCATTTATAGTGGGATCCCTGTGTTATATAGCGCTCTGGTGTGTGCTGGCATACTCTCTCTCTGTCTCCCCAAAGGGCTTTGTGGGGTCCTGTCCTCAGTCAGAGCATTCCCTGTGTGTGTGCGGTGTGTCGGTACGGCTGTGTCGACATGTTTGATGAGGAGGCTTATGTGGAGGCGGAGCAGATGCCGATAAATGTGATGTCACCCCCTGCGGGGCAGACACCTGAGTGGATGGACTTGTGGAAGGAATTACGTGAAAGTGTCAACTCCTTACATAAAAAAATTGACGACAAATATGGGACAGCCGGCTTCTCAGCTCGTGCCTGCCCAGGCGTCTCAAAGGCCATCAGGGGCTCTAAAACGCCCGCTACCTCAGATGGCAGACACAGATGTCGACACGGATACTGATACCAGTGTCGACGATGATGAGACAAATGTAATGTCCAATAGGGCCACTCGTTACATGATTGAGGCAATGAAAAATGTGTTGCACATTTCTGATGTTACCCAGGGTACCACAAAAAAGGGTATTATGTTTGGGGAGAAAAAGCTACCAGTGGTTTTTCCCCCATCTGAGGAGTTAAATGAAGTGTGTGATGTAGCGTGGGCTTCCCCCGATAAGAAACTGGTAATCTCTAAAAGGTTACTAATGACGTACCCTTTCCCGCCAGAGGATAGGTCACGTTGGGAAACACCCCCTAGGGTGGATAAAGCGCTTACACGCTTATCAAAGAAGGTGGCACTACCGTCTCCGGATACGGCCGCCCTAAAGGAACCTGCTGATAGAAAGCAGGAGGCTATCCTGAAGTCTGTATATACACACACAGGTATTATACTGAGACCAGCTATTGCTTCAGCATGGATGTGCAGTGCTGCAGCTGCGTGGTCAGATTCCCTGTCAGAAAATATTGATACCCTAGACAGGGACACTATATTGCTAACCATAGAGCATATTAAAGACGCAGTCTTATACATGAGAGATGCACAGAGGGATATTTGCCGGCTGGCATCTAAAATAAGTGCACTGTCCATTTCTGCCAGGAGAGGGTTATGGACTCGGCAGTGGACAGGTGATGCAGATTCTAAAAGGCACATGGAAGTTTTGCCTTATGAGGGTGAGGAGTTGTTCGGGGATGGTCTCTCAGACCTAGTTTCCACAGCAACAGCTGGGAAGTCAGCATTTTTACCACATGACCCCTCACAACCAAAGAAAGCACCGTATTATCAGGTACAGTCCTTTTGTCCCCAAAAGGGCAAGCGGGGAAAAGGCGCGTCCTTTCTGCCCAGAGGCAGAGGTAGGGGGAAAAAGCTGCAGCATACAGCCAGTTCCCAGGAGCAAAAGTCCTCCCCCGCTTCCTCCAAGTCCGCCGCATGACGCTGGGGCTCAACAGGCGGAGCCAGGTACGGTGGGGGCCCGTCTCAAAAACTTCAGCAATCAGTGGGCTCGCTCACGAGTAGATCCCTGGATCCTTCAGGTGGTATCTCAGGGGTACAAGCTGGAATTCGAGACGTCCCCCCCCCCCCCGCCGTTTCCTCAAGTCTGCCTTGCCAACAACTCCCTCAGGCAGGGAGGCTGTGCTAGAGGCAATTCACAAGCTGTATTCCCAGCAGGTGATAGTCAAGGTGCCCCTCCTCCAACAAGGACGGGGTTACTATTCCACAATGTTTGTGGTACCGAAACCGGACGGTTCGGTGAGACCCATTTTAAATTTGAAATCCTTGAACACATACATAAAAAAATTCAAGTTCAAGATGGAATCGCTCAGGGCGGTTATTGCAAGCCTGGACGAGGGGGATTACATGGTATCACTGGACATCAAGGATGCTTACCTGCATGTCCCTATTTACCATCCTCACCAGGAGTACCTCAGATTTGTGGTACAGGATTGTCATTATCAATTCAAGACGTTGCCGTTCGGCCTGTCCACGGCACCGAGGGTTTTTACCAAGGTAATGGCCGAAATGATGATACTCCTTCGAAAAAAGGGAGTTTTAATTATCCCGTACTTGGACGATCTCCTGATAAAGGCGAGATCAAGGGAGCAGTTGTTGGTCGGGGTAGCACTATCTCAGGAGGTGCTACAACAGCACGGTTGGATTCTGAATATTCCAAAATCGCAGCTGATCCCTACGTGTCTACTGTTCCTAGGGATGGTTCTAGACACAGACCAGAAAAAAGTGTTTCTCCCGGAGGAGAAAGCCAAGGAGCTGTCATCTCTAGTTAGAGGCCTCCTAAAACCAAAACAGGTATCGGTGCATCATTGCACGTGAGTCCTGGGAAAAATGGTAGCTTCCTACGAAGCAATCCCATTCGGCAGGTTCCATGCAAGAACTTTTCAGTGGGACCTGTTGGACAAGTGGTCCGGATCGCATCTTCAGATGCATCGGCTGATAACCCTGTCTCCAAGGACCAGGGTGTCTCTGCTGTGGTGGCTGCAGAGTGCTCATCTTCAAGAGGGCCGCAGATTCGGCATACAGGACTGGGTCCTGGTGACCACGGATGCCAGCCTTCGAGGCTGGGGAGCAGTCACACAGGGAAGAAACTTCCAAGGACTATGGTCAAGCCAGGAAACTTCCCTGCACATAAATATTCTGGAACTGAGGGACATTTACAATGCCCTAAGTCAGGCAAGACCCCTGCTTCAAAACCAGCCGGTGCTGATCCAGTCAGACAACATCACGGCAGTCGCCCACGTGAACCGTCAGGGCGGCACAAGAAGCAGGATGGCAATGGCAGAAGCCACAAGGATTCTCCGATGGGCGGAGAATCACGTGCTAGCACTGTCAGCAGTATTCATTCCGGGAGTGGACAACTGGGAAGCAGACTTCCTCAGCAGGCACGACCTCCACCCGGGAGAGTGGGGACTTCATCCAGAAGTCTTCCAGCTGATAGTAAACCGTTGGGAACGGCCACAGGTCGACATGATGGCGTCCCACCTCAACAAGAAGCTAGAAAGATATTGCGCCAGGTCAAGAGACCCTCAAGCAATAGCTGTGGACGCTCTAGTGACACCGTGGGTGTACCAGTCGGTTTATGTGTTCCCTCCTCTTCCTCTCATACCCAAGGTACTGAGGATAATAAGAAAAAGAGGAGTAAGAACTATACTCATTGTTCCGGATTGGCCAAGAAGAGCTTGGTACCCGGAACTTCAAGAAATGATCTCAGAGGACCCATGGCCTCTGCCGCTCAGACAGGACCTGCTGATGCAGGGGTCCTGTCTGTTCCAAGACTTACCGCGGCTGCGTTTGACGGCATGGCGGTTGAACGCCGGATCCTAAAGGAAAAGGGCATTCCGGAGGAAGTCATTCCTACGCTGATTAAAGCTAGGAAAGAAGTGACCGCGAACCATTATCACCGCATATGGCGGAAATATGTTGCGTGGTGTGAGGCCAGGAAGGCCCCAACGGAGAAATTTCAGCTAGGCCGTTTTCTACACTTCCTACAGTCAGGGGTGACTATGGGCCTAAAATTGGGTTCCATTAAGGTACAGATTTCGGCTCTGTCGATTTTCTTCCAGAAAGAACTGGCTTCACTGCCTGAAGTTCAAACATTTGTTAAGGGAGGGCTGCATATTCAGCCCCCTTTTGTGCCTCCAGTGGCACCTTGGGATCTCAACGTGGTGTTGGAGTTCCTAAAGTCACATTGGTTTGAGCCACTCAAAACCGTGGATTTAAAATATCTCACGTGGAAAGTGGTTATGCTATTGGCCTTGGCTTCGGCCAGGCGGGTGTCAGAATTGGCGGCTTTGTCTTGTAAAAGCCCTTATCTGATCTTCCATATGGATAGGGCAGAATTGAGGACTCGTCCCCAGTTTCTCCCTAAGGTGGTATCAGATTTTCATGTGAACCAACCTATTGTGGTGCCTGCGGCTACTAGGGACTTGGAGGATTCCAAGTTACTGGACGTAGTCAGGGCCTTGAAAATATATGTTTCCAGGATGGCTGGAGTCAGGAAAACTGACTCGCTATTGATCCTGTATGCACCCAACAAGATGGGTGCTCCTGCTTCGAAGCAGACTATTGCTCGCTGGATCTGTAGCACAATTCAGCTTGCGCATTCTACGGCTGGACTTCCGCATCCTAAATCTGTGAAAGCCCATTCCACCAGGAAGGTGGGCTCTTCTTGGGCGGCTGCCCGAGGGGTCTCGGCTTTACAACTTTGCCGAGCTGCTACTTGGTCAGGGTCTAACACTTTTGCAAAATTCTACAAATTTGATACCCTGGCTGAGGAGGACCTGGAGTTCTCTCATTCGGTGCTGCAGAGTCATCCGCACTCTCCCGCCCGTTTGGGAGCTTTGGTATAATCCCCATGGTCCTTACGGAGTCCCAGCATCCACTTAGGACGTCAGGGAAAATAAGATTTTACTCACCGGTAAATCTATTTCTCGTAGTCCGTAGTGGATGCTGGGCGCCCATCCCAAGTGCGGATTGTCTGCAATACTTGTATATAGTTATTGTTAACTAAAGGGTTATTGTTGAGCCATCTGTTGAGAGGCTCAGTTCTGTTTCATACTGTTAACTGGGTATAGTATCACGAGTTATACGGTGTGATTGGTGTGGCTGGTATGAGTCTTACCCGGGATTCAAAATCCTCCCTTATTGTGTCAGCTCTTCCGGGCACAGTATCCTAACTGAGGTCTGGAGGAGGGTCATAGTGGGAGGAGCCAGTGCACACCAGGTAGTCCTAAAGCTTTCTTTAGTTGTGCCCAGTCTCCTGCGGAGCCGCTATTCCCCATGGTCCTTACGGAGTCCCAGCATCCACTACGGACTACGAGAAATAGATTTACCGGTGAGTAAAATCTTATTTTACATACTACTGTGGACTTCCTCTATGCTGCATCCTTTTCTGATTTATTGTGCAAATCCTGCAATCTAAATTCTGTGGATTATATTACTGTGGATTCTTGTTCAACTATTTCATTATTCTGCTGCAAGTCTCATTCTGGATAACAATTTACTCTCTGCTCATATTGTACCTTGGATTGTTACTGTGATTTCTTTGCCGTACATTATTATATCACTGCTACAATAAAGCATACCTCCCAACATGACCCTCTCCAGGAGGGACAGAATGCTTTGCTCCTGGACTTCCCTCTTAATTTATGATTGCCATCACCTGTTCTGAAACACCTTTCTTTATTCATTTACCTGTTTAAAAGAGGTGCTGCCAATTAATTTATGATTGCCATCACCTGTTCTGAAACACCTTTCTTTATTCATTTACCTGTTTAAAACAGGTGCTGCCAATCACAAATTAAGAAAAAAGTCCAGAAGCAGAGCATTGTGTCCCTCCTGGAGAGGGTCATGTTGGGAGGTATGAATAAAGTACTTGGTATTCCCTTACATCTGTGGACATTCATTACCTGCAACTGTGATTGTGATACATTCTGGTCCTGAATTCAAGCCTTGGCTCATAGCTGTGTAACTACTCATCTACGGTCCATAATCAGTGTTAAAGTATGGTGCTGCACATTCCTGTCTTAAAGTGAAAGTCCACAGTCTGCAAAACTTAAAATTCTGCTACACCTCGCTCCAAATTAATACAGTATTCCACAGTCAAGTCTGGTTAACCATTTCTGTGCCACTCTGCATCTGCCTGTATCTCCAGTGGTAAACCTCTTCTTATAATTCACCTGCCAAACATTAGAGGCAGGTGAATTGTAACATTATCACCGGCCCAAAAAAACACACTACTGGAGTAGTATGCTCAGAATGGACCCTGTCGTGTCAAGTCCAGTCCAGATCTCAGCCGGTCAGACTCATGTCGCAGATCCAGGTCGGGTCTTCTGAGCAAGCTGCAGAACTTTGAGAGTATACAGACACTGCTGTTACAGGCCTTTTTAGGAATGTCTTCTCATGTGGATTTGCTGCAGCAGAGTATTCCAACCTCTCAAAGTGTCCTGGATGCAGTTAATCCTTGCCATAATCCGCCTGGTGAGGACAATTTTTGTTAGTACATTTTCTTGCAACTGTTCCAGGTCCTCCTCAGTCCCACGGTGGAGTGAATCCTGAGCGACTGAGTATATTGTTCGTGAAAATTGAGCAGTTACAAACACTTTTTTTACTGGTATAACTCAATTGATACCAGAAATTTTGGGGAGTGTTCTGGACATTTTCAAAGCTTACACTCAAGTTTCTGAGACCAACGTGACTACAGACCATACTTGCCTACCTGACCCTCTCCATGAGGGAGAAAATGCTCTGTTCCTGGACTTTCCTGGTAATGTATGATTGCCATCACCTGTGGTGAGCTAGGTAATTGATAAGAAAGGTGTTTCACCACAGGTGATGGCAATCATACAGTACCAGGAAAGTCCAGGAACAGAGCATTTTCTCCCTCATGGAGAGGGTCAGGTAGGCAAGTATGCTACAGACTCTTGCTCCCACACTACTGAAATGTCCTCGTCAGATTGGAGTGAAGGGAGATTTCGGAGTTACCTGCGACCGAGGCTCTCTGAAGCCGAACGCCAGCGGCATATGGAGAATGGTCTCTGTCTCTATTGTGGGAGTGTTGAACACCTGATTAAAGACTGTTCATTATGCGAGTCCAGAAATAGTGATAAACTTCAGCATTCCAGGGTTCAAGCTGATAAACCACTCTATGTTCTTCCAGACCCTATTACTCCCAATAAGGTTGCCCAAAAGAAAACTGTTATTTACAATTGGAGTCTTGTGAGGAGAGGCTTAGAACTTAAATTTGGGAACCAGCAGGAGATGATTAAGTCTCATCAGCAGTGTGGTGTTCACCGCCTGTGCCCCAGGAGGGGTATCGAGTGGCTGTGCCCCAGGAAGGGACTCATGTGCCAAAGCCCGAGGAGGGGTCCCATATGCCCTTGCCTCATGGCATGAGGACCCGTCTGCCCTTGCCTCACGGCATGAGGATGCTGTTTTCCCTTCCATCGGGCAAGTGAGGACTGCCGTGTCAATGGTCAGTCCAAATGTTGTCTTGTCTTTCAGGGTCACTCAGTCATCCAAGTCGTCCTTGCCAGAGGTCCGTGAGGTGTCTGCCATGCCAGAAGTCGTGCCAAGGCCTGTCCAGCCCCAGGAGGGGGTTCTGCCTGTCCAGCCCCAGGAGGGGGTTCTGCCTGTCAAGATTCCAGAAAGGGTAGTTGATGGCCTGTCACCAAAAGGGTCATCAAACCCTAAAGTCCCAGGATGGGTTCCAGTTTTTGTGTCCAGTTATGAAGTCCCTGGTGGGGCATCTGATCCTGCAGCCCTAGAAAGGGTGTCTGATTCAAGTTCTAGTGTTAAACATTGTGCCTCAGAGTTGATTTCCAGTGGGAACACAGCTTTCTCAGACTGTATCCAAAATGCCTCCAAACACTATCATGTCGCATCTGTTAGTTCCAGTTCCAAGAAATATCTCCACTTTAATACTCCAGGGAATATTGTCTTCGAAGGAGATCTTGCTCAATTCCGTGCCCTGGCTCGTCAGTATCTCATATACATCAAATCAGATTCGTCAAGCAGCATCACTCCTGCCAATGCAGTTAACTATTTCCTCAGATCCTTCAGAGGGGAAGCTTTGGACTGGGCCGAGCCCTTCATGAAGTCCAAAGATCCATTGCTCGCTGATCTTCCTGCCTTCATTAAAGTGGTACAACAAAGATTCACCCCAAAATCAGACTGCTCAAAGCTATCTAAAGATTCAGATTCTGTTTTATCTATTTCCAGTCAATGTCAGTCTGTTCCATCTGTAAAGATAATCTAACTGTTCCAGTTAATGAGTCTTCATGTCTTGCTGATCCTAAGGAGAAATTTCCTGCCATACCAGTTCCTGGGAAGAACCTCAAGTTTCGTCAGTCCCAAGTAGGGGCTTCTTGTCCTGTAAGTCCTAAGAAAGGTCTTCCTTCTGTGAAGCCTGAAAAGAAAGTCCAATCTGTTGGTCCATCTAAAGACTCTCAAATCTGTTGATCCTAACCAAGATCTGGACCCTATTACCTTTAATGGAAGGTTGGAGCAATTTCAAGATCTGTTGCTTCAAGCTCAGGAATTGGGTCCATGCCTTTTCTCTGATGCTGAGACAATTCTGTTCTTGGGCATGGCCTTCAAAGGGGAGGCTCTGGAATGGCTTAAACCACTCATCTCTTCCAACGATCCTGTTCTTCAAGACTTGAAAGCCTTCAGTAATGCTGTTATTAAAAGATTTAGTGGTCCTGAAATAGATTTTTCTGAATTCTCTGGGACACAGGTTCTCAAACTCGGTCCTCAGGACCCCACACAGTGCATGTTTTGCAGGTAACCCAGCAGGTGCACAGGTGAATTAGTTACTCACTGACACATTTTAAAAGGTCCACAGGTGGAGCTAATTATTTCACATCCGATTCTGAGGAGACCTGCAAAACATGCACCGTGTGGGGTCCTGATGACCGAGTTTGAGAACCTGTGCTCTGGGAGTCCTGCCTGCCTTGTGTACGAAAGAACCATCTATTACTGAAGTCGGATCACCTTTGAGGAACCAGCGCATGAATGACTTTCCATCTCACAAACACTGCAGCCTTCCTAAATCTTCTCCAAAACAACAAACCAAGTACATAACTTCTGTCTGTATGTCATTCTCCTCTCCATACAATTGGTCTTCTGAAAATTCTTGTCATTAGAACACATAATCTGCTCAGTCTGTCAAATTTTTATCTCCTGCTAAGAAAGCTGTGGTTTTGCCTTGTGACGTTGACTCTAATTCAGATAATGACTCAGTAGCTGAAGAAGCTCTGTTACTGGAGTCGCCTGTAAGCTATGACAATGTCTTTATGCTTCCAGTGGTAAAACCAAAATGGTCCCGTAAGAAGAAGCATCGTCGGAGATTTTGAATTTATGATTTATCTCTAAGACTTTTTGTTTCCCTTAGTCCTGTTCAGGTGTCCGGAGTCCACCCTGAAGGGGGGGGGAGGGGGGGTACTGTTATGATTCTGTTCAGTATGTACCTGGTGTCAGCTGATCCATCTGTTTTCTGTTCCTTTGGCTCTGTGTACATGCAGCTCAGCAGGTGCACAGGATTTGTAATTAGAGTTAACACTCCCAACCTGGCCTTGTTCATTGGTTAGTGTGGCTGTTAAAAACCAGCTAGCTGAGTTCTCCCATACCGGTGATATTCTACTATTTTCCTGCCTGAACTATCTGCATTGTCTGTCTTAGTCCTAGCTCCAGTTCATGTTGAGAAACCTGGTCTGCTAGTTCATGTTATCCAGCAACTCCTGTTCTTGTCAGTTTGTGTTCCAGGACGACCTCAGCTAAGTATTATGGACTTTCACTGTGCCCTGTGGATTCTCCAAGCATTCATTACCTATCTGTGGACTTCCTCTATGCTGCATCCTTTTCTGATTTATTGTGCAAATCCTGCAATCTAAATTCTGTGGATTATATTACTGTGGATTCTTGTTCAACTATTTCGTTATTCTGCTGCAAGTCTCATTCTGGATAACCATTTACTCTCTGCTCATATTGTACCTTGGATTGTTACTGTGATTTCTTTGCCATACATTGGCCCTCATTCCGAGTTGTTCGCTCGTTTTTTTTGTCGCAACGGAGCGATTAGTTGCTAATGCGCATGCGCAATGTCTGCACTGAGACTGTGCCAAGTAAATTTGCTATGCAGTTAGGTATTTTACTCACGGCATTACGAGGTTTTTTCTTCGTTCTGGTGATCGTAATGTGATTGACAGGAAGTGGGTGTTTCTGGGCGGAAACTGGTCGTTTTATGGGAGTGTGTGAAAAAACGCTACCGTTTCTGGGAAAAACGCGGGAGTGGCCGGAGAAACAGAGGAGTGTCTGGACGAACGCTGGGTGTGTTTGTGACGTCAAACCAGGAACGACAAGCACTGAACTGATCGCACTGGCAGAGTAAGTCTCGAGCTACTCAGAAACTGCACAGAGAAGTCTTTTCGCAATATTGCGAATCTTTCGTTCGCAATTTTGAGAAGCTTAGATTCACTCCCAGTAGGCGGCGGCTTAGCGTGTGCAAAGCTGCTAAAAGCAGCTTGCGAGCGAACAACTCGGAATGAGGGCCATTATTATATCACTGCTACAATAAAGTACTTGGTATTCCCTTACATCTGTGGACGTTCATTACCTGCAACTGTGATTGTGATACATTCTGGTCCTGAATTCAAGCCTTGGCTCATAGCTGTGTAACTACTCATCTGCTGTCCATAATCAGTGTTAAAGTCTTAAAGGGAAAGTCCATAGTCTGCAAAACTTAAAATTCTGCTACACCTTGCTCAAATTAATACAGTATTCCACAGTCAAGTCTGGTTAACCATTTCTGTGCCACTCTGCATCTGCCTGTATCTCAAGTGGTAAACCTCTTCTTGTAATTCACCTGCCAAACATTAGAGGCAGGTGAATTGTAACAATTGTGCAGGTGTCACAAATGGCTCTAGGGCGGTGCGGCAGGACCACCACACAGAGCGAAGGATGCTCTGAGGATGGAACTGTCCACCACCACAATTTCTACTTGTCAAGAATCCACTGCTATCTGTATTAGTAGCAGTCCATCCCGCTTCTTCAGTGAAGTCCTGCATGAGCACAGTGAGCAGCATTACTCACTGGCCTCTGCCACAGACTCCTCCTGGCTTTTGCCTGTACTTCTCTCCACACTCGTTCTGTGATGCACTTAGTAAGCAGCGGTGTAACCTGGCAGAGTTGAGAGTCCAGAGACTCAAACCAGGTGAGTGCTGCATGGATGGAGGCTGGGGGTGAGGGGTGAGGCACTATTAATACTACTAAGTGGCATAATGTAAGAGGGTCACTACTACCCTGGGCATAATGTGCAAGGGGAACTACTACTGTGGGCATAATGTGTAAAGGTCACTACTACTGTGTGGAATAAGGTGCAAGGAGCACTACTACTGTGTTGCATAATGTGCAAGGGTCACTACTACTATGGCCACATGGTGCAAGGGGCACCACTACACTGTGTCATAATGTGTAAGGGGCACTACTACTGTGTGACATAGGGGTATATTCAATAAAAGTCGGGTCCATTCCGACATGCAGTTGTCGGAATGGACCCGACAACCCCTATTCAAAAGAGCAGCCAAATCCGACTGTCGGATTTAGCCGCTCCCGTGTCCTGCTGCTGCTGTCAGCGCGGCGGGTGCGCTGACAGCAGAGGGAGCTGTCCGCGGCGCTGGGGGTGAGGGAGGGAGCGGGCTCCGGAGCTGAGGGGGAAGCGGGATGCGACGCTGGAGGTGAGGTGATGTCTGCGGCGCCGGGGGGGAGGAGCGGAGGAGTTGGATCGGACGGCGGAGGAGACGGGGAGCAGCGGCTGCAGCAGTGGAGGCTCACGGCAGTGTCCACCTGGCTCCAGCAAGCAGGATGTCACTTGCTGGAGCCAGGTGGACACTGCCGCTGGGTCCCTGTTCTCCCCGCTGCTCCCCCGTCTCCTCTCAGATCGCATATCTCAATCCGACTTTTTTTTTTTAAAGTCTGATTGAGATTGTCGGAAACGGGGCTAAAACCTGTCGGGTTTGGCCCAGTTTCCGACAATGCAGCCACCGATCAGCGTGAATTCTGACAGCACTCCGACAAGTCGGGTCTCCCGACTTGTTGGAAAAAATAGGGCCGTAATGAATAGGTCGGAACCCCTTCCGACCTAAAACTGACGGAAGCTGCCGTCTTTCCGACAAGACGGCAGCTTCCGACAGTTATTGAATATATCCTATAATGTGTAAGGGGCACTATTACTTTGGGCTTAACACATAAGGGGCACTACTACTGTCAGCTTAATGTGCAAGGGGCACTAGTACTGTGTGAACTAATGTGTATAGGTCACTACTACTGTGTGGTTTCACATGTAAGGGGCACTACAACTGTGTATTGTAAGGGGTACTACTACTGTGTGGCATAACATGCAAGGCGCACTACTACTGTGGGAGTACGATGCAAGGGACATTACTACTGTGTGGTGTAACATTTAAGGAGCATTACTACAGGTTGTTGTAATGTGTAAAGAAACACTGCTGTGTGGTATAATGTTAATAAGGGAATTTGAATTGGACATGATTTGAATTGGGGGTACTATTGTGTGGCCATGCCACTTGCCTATAAGATCGTGACGTATCTCCTTCCCACACTCCCACAGTGATGCACTTTTGTGTAAGGCTGCAGATCCGAGAGTCCAGAGACTCTAACCAGCTGCATGGATGGGGTGAGGAGCAGGGCATTACACTCTGCAGTGATAAGAACAAGGTTATCTGTAATGTGCAGGAACGCTTGAAGGCTCTCTGCATTGCATAGGGGACACTGGAAGATTCTGTGGGCTAGATGCATCATCGCTTGGAAGGTGATAAAATGGAGAGTGAAAAAGTGGCAGCCAATCAGGTCCTAACTACCATGTCACAGGCTGTGTTTGAAAAATGGCAGTTAGGAGCTGTTTTGGTGGTACTTTTTCACTCTCCATTTTATCACTTTCCAAACGATTATGCATCTGGCCATATGTCTTGTACCAAGGTCACAGGAAAGCTCTTTGCATTGTAATTGGGTCACATGAAGGCACTTTATATTGTGCAGGTGTCACAAATGGCTCTGTGTTGTGCAGACGTCAGTAGACATATAGATGTTCATTGGATATTTATCACAATATATATTGTTATTGTGATACATGTCTTAATACTCTTATCATGGGGAATTTATGCTATTGCTGAAACCGGAATAGGAATGTAAATCCAACTTCATGCTGATCTGCCTTTGACAATGGAACTGTGTGCACTGTCTACAGCAATAACCACGCATGGTAGCAAAACAGTGCTCTGAAGGTACCAACTATGACAGAGTGCATTGCGTTTCAACTGTACATTGCTCATCCGACCTCAGATACTGGGAATCTTACCACATGCACAATATGATGCCATTTTCAGAATATTTTCCATTGCCACTTCAAATGCTCAGTCTGCCACTGGTAATACTGCAAAAGCCAAGTTTATTTTTACTGTGTGCAATAAAGATCAGTGATACCTATGACTATCTATGATTCCCAATGTCCGTTTCCCTTGCTTTTAGTACAACTGGAGAGAGGTGTGTTCTCTTCATATGTGGGGAAAACCCCTCTAAGTACATAACTTTTTTTAGCCACTGACTTATATCATTCTTAAAGGTATGACTATATTAAATGAATACACCAGCAGGAACATTTGTGCACTAGGTCATTCTGTGGTATTACTGCACCTTTATAAATATTTATTCAAAGATTACTAATACAGGACAAGTATAATACACCTTTACTTATGTCATCATATTTTTAACAAACGGACAAACACACAACAAATAGTTTCACTATTGTTTCAGAGGAATGCTTAGAGTGACATGACTATTTTCACTAGATTAGCTGGAAGTCAAAACAAACAAGCTAGTGACATACCAAGGCCCATGGTATTACATAGGATAAGAGACACGTATAGAAGACCGGAAAGCATGGGGCCAGGCAATCTATAAACAGGAACAATGAGAACACCTCAATAAAACAAGATTCATGTACCCCACCACAAAAAAAAGAAAGGAAAAAACCCTTCATAAAAAACAAATGTATGAACCATCAATGTATGGAATTTTAAATTGCACATGACTATATAAAACAGACAATTCAGAGTCACATTTTCTGAACGTTGTTTAATGCAGAGTCTACTCTGGTGACCAATGAGCCCCATTGCCACCGATACACCATGCACATCTCCGTCCTGGGGAACACTCTAAAATGTACAGCAGGATTATCTGGTAATATATATATATATATATATATATATATAGCGAGAGAGAGAGATTAAAGAGAAAACCATCATCTAATGAGAAGTGTATAATTCTAGTTTATAGCTGTATGACACGGAGTTGTGTACATTACATAGCTCCGTCATCTGATAGCCTTCATATAAGGTAGAGACCATTTCCTTATGACTGGAGTCCAGTATGCAGTGCTTTGCCTAATCATCTGGTGATCAATATACAAAAGACCAGTAAACATTTACAGTGACTGATGAATATATTCAAATAAATATGGTGTAGTTAAGTTAATATACACATAATTGTTTACATGCGTAGTCCTGAGATCTTAGGTCTTTCTACATACTAAATAGTTTGTAGAATTTATAGGGCAGCTTCATCCTGCTTTCTAAGGTGTATTAGAGTAGGGTCCAAGCACCTGATTATATCAATCTGCTGCTCACCTATTAAGCATCAGTATTGAGGTTGGCAATAGAACAATGACTGCCATGTAGATCATCTTCAAGTCACAGCAGTGCAATCAAGGTGAATATGCTGATTATGTGGGAGGCAGTGACCTCTCCCTTTGTGTGATTATGTAGTGAAAGGTGTGGCTGCATGAGACGAGGCAATGTCTTTCCAGATGAGCAAAATGTTATATGAAATATCTGCCTCATTCTATATTTGGTGATGAAAACAGGCCTTATGGGTTCTACATCCAACCGCTACCACACCAGCAGAACTAATTCTCTCAGGGACAGTTCAAGGGGCCAGTTAGCAGGGCTATAGCAGCTGTCACCCCAGCACTCCCTCTGTGTGTACTGAGTCTGACAGGCAATATCCGCCCAGCACTAGGATCCAGCGGCTCTCCACCAATGCGCGACCTCCAGGCACAGCTCACTGTTGCATCTTGCTCTATGTCACGCTGCTGAAAAGAAGTGTAAGAAGAGGAGCATCATGCTGACTAAAAAAAGGTAAATTGGGGTGGGTTGGCTGACTGCCGAGGAGCCCTGGCATTGTCCCCTCCCGCCCACAGGCAATGCATAGATTTTGATGGAGCACAGATTTTGATGTCCTGACACAGCCACTCAAAGTGTAGGGAAGGGGAGTGTTTCAGGTTACTACAGAACCGCAATACGGGGGCGGGGGGAAGGGTGATAGAAGCGTCAGGCTTCCATGGGAAAACTGGGGGGGGGGCAGGGTTGGGTTTGAAGCTGCCATGTGAGAATTATGGTGGGCTGGGATGAGAACCAATTTTCAGCTGAGATTTTTTGAGGGGGGGGGGGGCTGACTTATCAAAAAGGAGGTAATGCTATTAAAAAGTGTTAGATTACAATCATAGTAATGATAAAATTACGTAAATAGGACAGTTTTTATATACTAATACATACCCTCCAACATTTTACACTCAAAAACTGATACAAATTAGGAAAAGGGGGATGGCCATGGGAAAAGGGGGTGTGGCCATGTCCCCTTTCCTATACTTTCAATGGAGATTTAGTGAGTCAAAAATGGGTACAAAGCCCTTTTTGGCTGGTACAGACCATAAAAAACCAGTACTGTGCCGGCCAAAAAGGTACAGTTGGAGGGTATGCTAATAGAGGTCTAAATCAAGCAGATACTTTACTAGTTATGACAAATAGCCAAATGTATTTAAAAGTATAATAGAGACACAATCACATTAGCCAAAACACATTATATTTAGGAGTTTGGCTTTTGCAGTGACGCCGGAGAATTGAGTGGCAAGAGGTAGAAGTGACAGGTCAAGAGGTTGGAGGGACAGGAGACTGGAGTGACAGGGGACAGGATGCTGTAGATGGGGCAGGAGGCTAGATTGATGGGGATAGAAGGCTGGAGTGACACGGGGCATGAAGCTGTAAAGACAGGAGGCTGGAGTGATGAGACAGGAGGCTGAAAAGCTAGGGCTGGAGGCTGGAGAGACACAGGAGACACGAGTATGGTTGAACCTCTGTTGTATGATGATGACATTGGTTATATTCTTACACAAAATCGTATCTTCGAGACCATGTGATCTCCTATGTGAATATTAATTACTGACTGAAGACACCGTCTGCGCAGGGAGGATCAATTTCTGTAGGGGTTCCCCTTTGCAGAGAAACTACTATATAGGAAAGGTGTATTTTATTTAGTACATACAATAAGTGTATAGATTATTTTTTTAAGGGGGGCGCTAAAGGGACTTTTCACCCTGAAGAATCGACCCTACCTTAAATACAGTTACATTTACAAATACAGGGATTGATTTTGAGTCAGAACCCTGGAAGGCAACTCACACTTTAATCAATCGCCATCCTTACCCACACTTGTTACTTTTGGCTCCATTTTTTCAAATAGACTTAGCCCTCCCTACCATTGATTTTCATGTTTGTGTGGGTCTTCAAATCAGTAATGATGATGATAATAATAATAATAATAATTTATGTTAGTGTACTTAGGGGATAATTCAGGTTTGTTAGCAAACCAAAAAAGTAAGCAACTGGGCAAAACCATGTTGCATTGCAGGTGGGGCAGATGTAACCTGTGCAGAGACAGCTAGATTTGGGTGGGGTGTGTTCAAACTGAAATCTAAATTGCAGTGTAAAAATAAAGCAGCCAATATTTATCATGCACAGAAACAAAATAACCCACCCAAATCTAAATCTCTCTGCACATGTAATATCTGCCTCCCCTGCAGTGCACATGGTTTTGCCCATTAGTGTGCTTTTGTAGTTTGCTAACAAACCTGAAAAAAAACCTTAGTGTGTTGTTACTACTTAACATGTGCTACTTTACTCTGGCTTGTTCTTCATTTAACCACGCACAGCAGTCCAGCACCTTTCCATAGATTTCATGAATTATAGTGTTGGGAGCTATTTGTACAAAGAGAGTATCTTTCTGTATAACGGTCATCCCCTGTTGTAATCATACATTGCTCACAGAATATAAATGGAAATATATATATTACTACAGGTTGAGTCTCCCTTATCTGAAATGCTTGGGACCAGAGGTATTTTGCATATCGGATTTTTCCGTATTTTGGAATAATTGCATACCATAATGAGATATCATGGTGATGGGACCTAAATCTAAGCACAGAATGCATTTATGTTTCATATACACCTTATACACACAGCCTGAAGGTCATTTAATGCAATATTTTTAATAACTTTGTGAATTAAACAAAGTTTGTGTACATTGAGCCATCAGAAAACAAAGTTTTCATGATCTCAGTCTCACTCAAAAAATTCTGTATTTCGGAATATTTGGATATGGGATACTCAACCTGTAATACAATACTTTCATTTTCTTCTGCTGGCAGTGTCTGAAACCCTGTCCAGGAAAGGTGTTACACTCTGTAGTGGTTCCTTTTTAATACAGAACAATCATCTTTTGAACTTTTTTCATCAGTGACGGTATCACATTTTCAGCAGTATAAATCACTAACGCCCTCATCACCACTTTCCAGGAATGTAAAGCAGACATACAAAATACCATTGTCCACATTCCAATATTAGCAGACACCAGCAAACAACTCACTTTATCTCCCATTTAAAAAACATGACTGATATATATATATATATACATATGTAGTAGAGAAGTTTCTATGTCATAGTACATGATGCAAGATAATTGATCTCTAAAGTGATCGTTATGAATACTAGTACTATGGGCAAGCATATGCTGGGTCACTACTGTCCTATCCACATCACGCTGTACCAACCCTCTGGCAGGTCTTCTCTACTTCTGGTCTGTTGAATCTCTTGCTGTGGAGGGAGCCACTGTGCAACACGTTTCACAAGTGTGTCCACTTCCGCACACAGCCTTTGGAATCGGACATACTCACCTCACATACAAGCCTGAGGAAGAAAACATACCCACGAAATGCACTGCAAGGTGGCGTACTGTAATACTTTTCTGCTTTATAAGCACATGTATGACACACAGCAATTTGCCACCTACAGTACACTCACAATGAGGTTTTAGATGTAGTCTAAGGAGTATATTTACTAAAGTGTGAGGTTTTTTTTTAGAAGTGGAGATGTTGCTCATAGCAACTAATCAGATTCTAGCTATTATCTTCTAGAAGGTGGCAGATGAATGATAAGTAAAATCTGATGGGTTGCTATGGACAACATCTCCACTTCAAAAAAACCTTATACTTTAGTAAATTTACTTCAAATAGCACTAAACGAATTTCTGTTTATCAGATTTAGTGCCTAATTCAGATCTGATCGCAGCAGCAAATTTATTAGCTAATGGGCAAAACCATGTGCACTGCAGGTGTGGCAGATATAACATGTGCAGAGAAAGCTAGATTTGGGTGGGTTATTTTGTTTCTGGGCAGGGTAAATACTGCCTGATTTATTTTTACACTGCAATTTAGATTTAAGTTTGTACACACCACACCCAAATCTAACTCCCTCTGCACATTTAATATCTGCCCCCCCCCCCCCCCCCCCCCTGCAGTGCACATGGTTTTGCCCATTCGATAACAAATTTGCTGCTGCAAAAAGATCTGAATTAGTCCCTTAATTAGTAAAAATATGATTGGGGCAGTTACCAATGGATGTAGTTACCTTATATTTATTTTTAGAATTAAAATAACCTCAACACTCAGAAGTTAATTTATATATTAATATTAATCTGTGTCTAACAAAATTCATATGAGCCAGCACACCATTAAATGCAGTAAAAAAAATTGTCTCCAGACAAAAAGTAGCATATGTAAACCATCATCTGTCACAAAAATGTGCCCAAATAAAAGTTTGATCCTTATCTACCATAAAGTCATGGATAAGGAGGCTTTTTTTTCATGCTACCAATAATATGTAGTAGGCAGCCCAGTGGTTATTTTGGTGCTTACAAGCACCTTCATTGTGGAGCTCCTGGCAACAAGGTGACAATGCCTATTCTATACCTTGTATAAAACACTCTAAAAGGTTAAAGAACACAGTACGCAATTGGCGTATGGAATACCGTAAGAGTACGCACGTAGCGTAACGAACGCTTAGCCGTGGACGAGACGCACGAGCGGCACGTTCGCTCACGGCTTAGAGCGTAAAGGCAAGCACGCTATAGGCTGCCGACTAACGCAATGATACGCTATCAGCGTAGCGGACGCTCGAGACCACGAGGAGATCACAAGCGGCGCTGACGCTCACAGAGTTAAACCTTTATAACTATACCATAAACAATGTACTTATACTGTAAACCCTTGTGCAGTGATAAGGTGTAAATGCAACACAGTGTAACCTTGTTAGTTTAAAAGCTGTATGAGCGATTCTTACGCTCTGAGAACCCCTTAGCAATATAATAAACACTCAAATACCGGTCTAAGGGTCTAACGCCTTTTAAGGAAATGAATGAACGTTCAATTGCAAAAGAATAATACAATACAAGTTGTACACTACCAAGATAACATAAAATACCTAACCGAATCACTACACATAAAATACAATAAAGATACAATTACATTTAAGGGGGAAGGAGAGAGAGAATGGCTTATAACATAAAAATAAGAGACAATATGGTTGCAGAGAACTTACGCACCAGGGGAAACAATCGCAAGCGCCTTTCTGGATATCCAGCTCCCGATTATCAGCAATGAGAACCGTTGAAGAGAGTAGTGAGCTGGCCCAGATCGGCTTGTCCTTTTATACACTACACACAATACAGTACAATGGTCCCTACATTCTTATTGTCCATTGGACACAGGAATTCGTCTTCGCATTATAACAAAAGGTCATAGGTTGGTTCATACAGGTGGGCTGTGACTATTCCTAACTGCTCAGGTGGGTGGGAAACTGGGTTTCCCGCCGCATGGGTAATAAAGTGCAAATATAGTAAATGTCCATAAACTTCTTATGTCCATAACTATACGCACGAGCGATTAATCCGCTTCAAACCAACACCGGAATATTGCTAATTATATTCTCTTCCGATGGATACTAAACACCACTGTGTAACCCCTGTCTGACCCTTCGTATCAAACAAAGAGGGATCTCTTTGTCCCCGAACATACTACATTAACTAAACTTTCAGATTCTATCACAGGGACCATAATCTACAAAATACATTATATGAATAAAATATGTTACGATTGAGTCGCCCGCTAGATGAACACAAACTCTACCGTAAATGCGCATACCGCGCGTCCGCGAGTGCACGCGACCACGAGTATACGCACGCACGGGAGGGCTCATGCACGTGCAGCGGGCACACGCATGAGGTGCATATATGGCAGTGTGCAGCGTGATATTTTTCTGACTTTGACAGTCCACCCTTTGGCAGTCACCAATAACTGCCACTTCCTAAAACAGTTCAAAAAGAGAAAAATATATGTCATGTATAATACATTTCTATGATTGGGTAGGGGAGGAGAGGAGAAGGAAGGAAAAGGGTATGACCTAGTGAGATAGCAGAAGCATGTGTGTATGAATCCATGTTTGGGGGGTCATGTATCATCGTGCCGTACGTGTTTTAAATCAAGCTTCGAGGTATTGCGAAGTATACATTTGAATTCCTTCTTATCCCGTGGTACGGGTCTGTGGATGGGCTGTCAAACTTTACCGAGCTCTTTTCGGCTTTTGGTTGCGACAAAATGGGGGAGCACATTTTAGTTGATGATACATGAATGGGGGAATATGTGAGTGCTGATATCTGTGCCTATATTCCCTATCGACTATGTGTGTTATTACCTGGAGGTTGTAGAGATGAAGATAAAGAACAATTATGGTAAATGCAGTGATAAACTATGTGAGTTTAATATACATTTGCCGATTGAGGTCTTGTCTTGTGTCTTGTCTTGTCTTGTCTCGATGTACATGTTGACTGTAGTCTCCCGATGCTTTTGCTATAAACGGTGTGCAAAAAGCTTTTTCAATGTCCATAGACTTACAAAAAAAGTGTTGGGCTAGCGTAAAATTTAAAGCACTAGGGATATGGGGGGTCTATGGCATAGTCCATCAGTAGTCTGTATAAAAGAGGTTGTCAAATTCTTCTTCCAAGCGGATGTCTTTGTACCTTGGAGAAAAACAAAGGAGAAACGGGTGAAAGAAACGGACCGTGGAATCACATTTTCATCACAACATTGTCTCTATCGTTGGGTCATAAACCAAATCAGTCGTTGTTATTACAGTATCTTCACTTCTTAAACTCATCACTCGGGTGCTACGTTTACACTTTGTTAAAACCCGAACGCATCTAAATATCAGACCGACCAATATGATGACACCCAGAATACACAAAAGAAATTTCCCTACATCCATGATAATTCCTTGAGTCCATTCTCCTAAACCAGAGAACCAATTTCGTGGGTTCAACCATGACACCCAACTGGTCAGCTCATTACCCACAGCGGCAAGGGTGAGATTGTGTTTCCTTCGGAACTCCCATTTTGATTGCAAAATGTCATCCATCTTTTTGTCTATGACCTCGACCGGGTCCTCGGTGCTGTTTGTAATATATGTGCAGCACTTTATTCCATACTGAGTCGCTAGGGTAACACAATACCCGCCTGTCACAGCTGTGAGATAATTGAGAATCATCCTATGCTGAACCAGTTCTGTTTTATAAGCTTGGAGCTCCCTTCCAGTATACCTGAATGTGTCATCATACATTTCAGTGATATTGTCTAATAAATTTGCAAGCGCAGATATATATTTATAATTTATCACTCCTCTGGCGGTACGAGTGATATCTAACGCGATTAGGAATTGAATCCCGGTGGATTCATTGATCAGGTCAGAGGCCGGATGCTCTGTTCTTTCTATTAGGTGCCGTTTAACGATGTGTTCGTAATGAGTGTGAGTATAAGGAGCTTGGGCACTGCGGTGAATATCCTTCATTTTAGTGTGGGATACGGTCATTACCTCAGGCAGTACTTTTCCAATATAACATAACCCTTCTGAGTTTGGGGCAAGCCACTTATACGCCTTCCTCCCGCATATGAAGTATGCATCATCGGGGAGAACATATGGGACGGAGTAGGACATTACCATATTACACAGTTTCCATATGAAATCTCCTAACCCTAATTCTCCCATCTGTTTAGTACACGTATCAGTTTGTACGATATGTGCACAGTATCCTGGTGATACCTCTCCAACTCTCATGATCCTACTTCCTAGGGTATACCTATATCGGAAATATTTTCCACTACCGGCTATGTGGCGTATAAGTTCTGTATCTGTAGGCATTCTATCGGCTCTGTATGAAAAGGTCATGGTTTGGTTATTCCATGACACTTCCCAATTTCCCGGCTTTCGGGGATTGGAAATGTTAAAACATACTAGGGATCTATCCACATGATATTGGTGGAGCTTCAAACTAGGAGGACTGGAGATATTAAACCTCCTGTCCACCGGCCTCCCACCACTTAGCTCAAGTACCTCCCCTATAGTTAAAGGGAATGGTACTAATCCTGATTTGCTATGGCCTTGAGGTACTTGAGAGCATACCCAACAATCTGTCTGATTTAACACTTTACCCACTAAGGAATGATAGTCACTCAATGGATGCCGGTCCATGTTAATGTTAAAACTGGACTGACATTTCTTGATACACCCATCCTCAACTAAGTTATCACAGAGTCTACAGATACATTTCTCTTCAGCTAACAATCCTTCACAATGTCTATAAATAACATGGCTGCTGGATCGTTTCCGGTACTCGCCTTTGCTCGGTGATTGTGTTGCTATTGGAAATTTACACCTCCGTCTTAGTCATCAGAAACCCTTCTGGATCCTTTCTCGACCTCACTGGTACTCTCACCGAAACAGACTGTTCTGGTCAACATCATGGTCAACAGGAAAATCCATATCACAGTCTCTTGGGGCAAGTCCATCTTACAGGAGGAGAAAAGGAGAAATTTGTAATGGGGGTACAGGAAAACAGTTTGAGGGGGAGAGAAACTTGTTACGATAATTAGTTCTCTAGTCTTGTTGTTCTTCTTGTTCTGCTGTCATCTCAAAGGTGCTGTCTCTCAGTCTTCCAACCGAACACTCCGGTGATACAATATTTCTTCCAAACCAGCGATCTTTCTTTAAGGAGAATAAATCTTGCATCACCATTTGTCTAACTGATGTGTGACATACCATCTTTAAAACATGAAAACATGAGTGAGAAGAGAGGAAAAAAAAAAAAAAAAAAGAGAGAGAGAGAACAATTCATATACATATATATTACATAAACCAACAATAAACAACAACAGGAAAAAAAAAAATTTTCAAACATTTTCAGATCTGCCGTTCATCATCAGGCTGTCATATCTACATGTCCAATGGTATCCTTGCTCAGTCCCTCCCACCAGCACCTCCATACTCCACCCTTTGTATCTGGCCAGGATACATTGATGCGGGTAGGTCATGCTGGGGTTTGGTAGACTTCTGCGAAGACCAAGTAGCTATGTAATGTTTGAGTCCTACCGATAACCGTCAGAGATGGGGAAAAAGAAAACATTTCACAGATACATTACAAATTTTACCCGGTCATTCCTGTGTCCTCAAGGAATGACCTCCCAATTTGTTAACAATAACCTCAGGCTTACCATCAGTCCTAATGATCACCTTTCCTGACTGCATGTTACAGGTGCGGCCCAAAATTCTCCCTATATGATCCCTGAGTATAATTTGGTGTGTCATAACTTTGCTCATATTCATGTCTAGGGGGTCTGACTTTATGTGGGCTGTTGCAGTTGCTGGCATAATGCCCTTCTCTTTTACAACGATGACAAATCCTTGATTTCCTCCATGTGCCAATGGCCTGGGGTTTTGGTTGATTTGATGCCTCCTCAAACGCTTGGATGCTCATCACCATCAACCGCTTTCCCTGTACTTCCCTGACTCCTTGGATACCATGGTTATGTTGTTGTCTAGGGGGTTTATATACCTTCTGTAAATTTCTTGATCTACAATCTCTTGCATAATGGCCTTCCTTCTGGCAATTATAGCACCTTATCACCTTGGACTTACCCACAGGGATCTGAGGCTCCTTACGTCTCTGTGTTTCCCTGTGCTTGCTGATGTTTTGCTCATGCCCAACAGCGGACTTTCTTAGTGCAGCCACCGAGATATTTCTCCAGTTTGGGTTGGTGGTCTGTACCCTTGTTCTCAACACCTCCTTTAAACCATTCATTAATACTTTAACCGCTACTTCTCTATGCTTCACATTTGTTTTAATGTTTGCTATACCGGTATACCTAGTCATGTCCTGCAATGCCCGATGGAAATAATTAGAAGTACTTTCCCCTTCGTTTTGTCTTATGGAGAAAATTTCATTCCACTTGACAACGGCAGGGAAATATACTCCTAACTGTCGGTTGATCTGCTTAATACATTCCTGATTGTGTTCCTCCGTACGAGGTACCTCTGTGTTTAATTTACAATCAGCAATAAATTTCGTAGGGTCAACACTGGAGGGCAAACATGCCCTCAGCACTGTCCGCCAATCTTTGTTGGTGGGTTCTGTGGAGTTTCCTAGTTCTTTAATAAATCTCTGACATGTAACTAAATCTTCCCTGGGATCAGGGAATTCAGACATGATTGATCTCAATTCTGTCCGGGACCAGGGACGGCGCATTGCACTGTCCTTGACGGGAATGGTTCCCTGATCGTCAGTCTTCCCATTGGGGACTGTGATCACCCTGACAGGACTAAATTCAATTACATCACCTTGTGTTGGTTCTACAATATGAGGTACATTTGTTTGTGCGTGATATATAACACCGTACGTACCTGTGGACACGACCTCACCTGACCCTCCGTTAGGGGGTTTGATTACTGCCTTTACCGAATTGGTCACGTCCACCTGGATGTCTTGTGTGATGGCTTCTGGAAGAGGTACCGACACCCTGCTGGGCTCACTTTCTTGCTTGTAGTCCTGAGGGAAGTTTGACATGGGGTGTGACTTGCATGGGTTAATAGTTGTACATTTAACAGTATTACAATTATCATCGTTACGTTTATTACAATTAGTCTTATCATCTATAATACAGTTGCTAAGTGCATTTTTATCGTACACCATTGCGCCATTCTCTGCAACCATAATCCTCTCCATTGCCATGTCTCTCTTCCCAAGATGAAAGTCAGATATGTAAGTTAAATTTCTTTGCATTTCACTTTCCTGTTGCCACAATTTTAAATCATCATAATGTCTAATACGCCTTTTTGCAGATTTAATCAGGCACACTCTTCTCCTTAAATTCTGTAATACTTCTGGATTAAAACTACCTATTCGGGGAAACTTTTCCCCGTCATGCACAGTCATCCTTTCCCATTCATTGCATAATATTTCTGTGTGATGACCATCTTGGTCTGATTTCTCACACATGACCTTGCCGACCTGATTGATTGGTTTCAAATCAACCTGAACCAGGGTTGATCGCCCCTTACCTGAACAAGCGGCCCCCATCTCTGCAGGCGTTGCTTTCACTACCTCTGACTTCCAATCAGGGTCTCCGGCAACCCTCACAGAAAACCGAAATGTCCGGGGTAAGGCTGCGGTGGGGGTTTGCAATGAGGTCCGCCCACTTAACTCCGCCCACGCTGGCCAATACGGCGACCAAAGTTCCCAGAGGTTCCGTACCCAACCTAGGGCCCCTATGAACCTTTATTTACTGGGGCGTGTTGGACCTTCCAGTCCCCAGCAAGTATCGGTTGTTGGAATGTCCCCGAGTGATCAGGCTACTTCCCTTAAAATAAAAAAAATTACACAAATCACGTTAACAATGTGCAAGTAGCGTTCTTATGAATTCAAGACACGCTAATGCACACAATCACATGCGGTACAATCGTATCTGCACACAAGCAACTAATCTTATGTGCGGAACGATCAGTGGAATCGAAAATTTCTGCTGCGAATTCCTTCAGCGATGAGCTTCTTTGGCCTATATGGGTCTTGCACCAACCCCTCTTCGGTTGTGCTTCTCTACTTCTAGTCTGCTGTACCTGAACCTCTTGTTCTGTGACCTCCTGGTCCGTGACCTCCTGGTCTGTGACCTCCTGGTCTGTTATGTACAGCAGACTCTACTGCTCATTAATGTGTCGAGTCTAACAAGGGACGCCTTCCAAGCCACCCCACGATATCACTCTCGCTGGTGTATCTCTTTCTACTGGCCTATGGTTCCCACTTCCGTAATAAAAGATAAATCTTATATATACACACACTCTTACCACATGTACACTTTAATTTTTATTTCTGCGCAGAAATCCTTTCATTCGGTATTAGCCTAACACAGAAGAACTGCAACAGAGAAAGTCTTTTTCTTTTACCTTTTAAACTTTTGGATTTGAAATAGATTTGTGTTATTTTCGCGTTATTTCCTTATCGCTTACTAAACAATACTATCGTGCGGTTTGTATCATGTGGGCGTATCCGTATGCTCCGTTGCGTAATACACGCTCCGTGCGTCGACCCTTGCTGCGTACGCCCTGCCCTTGTAAGGACACGTGTACACAGACCAAGTACGTCCACAGTTACACACTACACGTTTATCAATGTGAATGATCTTTAACAGTAATCCTTCACTGACCACCACTCAAATCTCCCTTGTATTCTAGGCGAGATTGTGTGCGTGCCTTTTACAATTATTCCCTTAAATATTACTTTTAACTATTAATAACAACAAATGTCTCAACACGTTTATCACTAGTATGTGGCAATCAGGAGAATGAGGCACGAAAACAATACTAAACAAGAAATACAGATGTGTATGCTTATTGCTTACGTTCGCAAAACAGAAACTAAACAGGTTTTAAAAGACAATAACGTACTGTTCCTACCTTTTGGTTCCGGATTCCTTCAGCACTCCTTACTAAGCGAAGCAGACGCTTATCTGGTCAGCACTACGAGGAATATTACCTCCCGCCTTTTGCTGACCGATAATGTCTGCTGGAATTACCTAGTGCAGATATGTGAAGAGCGGGCGAGTCCCCAATTGACAATGCCTATTCTATACCTTGTATAAAACACTCTAAAAGGTTAAAGAACACAGTACGCAATTGGCGTATGGAATACCATAAGAGTACGCACGTAGCGTAACGAACGCTTAGCCGTGGACGAGATGCACGAGCGGCACGTTCGCTCACGGCTTAGAGCGTAAAGGCAAGCACGCTATAGGCTGCCGACTAACGTAATGAAACGCTATCAGCGTAGCGGACGCTCGAGACCACGAGGAGATCACAAGCGGCGCTGATGCTCACAGAGTTAAACCTTTATAACTATACCATAAACAATGTACTTATACTGTAAACCCTTGTGCAGTGATAAGGTGTAAATGCAACACAGTGTAACCTTGTTAGTTTAAAAGCTGTATGAGCGATTCTTACGCTCTGAGAACCCCTTAGCAATATAATAAACACTCAAATACCGGTCTAAGGATCTAACGCCTTTTATGGAAATGAATGAACGTTCAATTGCAAAAGAATAATACAATACAAGTTATACACTACCAAGATAACATAAAATACCTAACCGAATCACTACACATAAAATACAATAAAGATACAATTACATTTAAGGGGGAAGGAGAGAGAGAATGGCTTATAACATAAAAATAAGAGACAATATGGTTGCAGAGAACTTACGCACCAGGGGAAACAATCGCAAGCGCCTTTCTGGATATCCAGCTCCCGATTATCAGCAATGAGAACCGTTGAAGAGAGTAGTGAGCTGGCCCAGATCGGCTTGTCCTTTTATACACTACACACAATACAGTACAATGGTCCCTACATTCTTATTGTTCATTGGACACAGGAATTCGTCTTCGCATTATAACAAAAGGTCATAGGTTGGTTCATACAGGTGGGCTGTGACTATTCCTAACTGCTCAGGTGGGTGGGAAACTGGGTTTCCCGCCGCATGGGTAATAAAGTGCAAATATAGTAAATGTCCATAAACTTCTTATGTCCATAACTATACGCACGAGCGATTAATCCGCTTCAAACCAACACCGGAATATTGCTAATTATATTCTCTTCCGATGGATACTAAACACCACTGTGTAACCCCTGTCTGACCCTTCGTATCAAACAAAGAGGGATCTCTTTGTCCCCGAACATACTACATTAACTAAACTTTCAGATTCTATCAAAGGGACCATAATCTACAAAATACATTATATGAATAAAATATGTTACGATTGAGTCGCCCGCTAGACAAACACAAACTCTACCGTAAATGCGCATACCGCGCGTCCGCGAGTGCACGCGACCGCGAGTATACGCACGCACGGGAGGGCTCATGCACGTGCAGCGGGCACACGCATGAGGTGCATATATGGCAGTGTGCAGCGTGATATTTTTCTGACTTTGACAAAGGTATTAAAAGTCATAAGCTTTAACAGGGACATAAGTACAAACAATTTTCACAGGCACCAATGAAAACCACATACACTAACCATAAACTCTTATGAGAAATTATTTATTTAAGTTGCGAGCTGGAACCTCCATGACTCTGACTTGTTTTTCCAGCACAACCCACAAATGCTCTATCGGATTGAGATCTGGGAAGTTTGGAGGCTAAGTCAATATCTAGAACTCTTTGTCATGTTCCTCAAACCATTCCTATATAACTTTAGAAGTGTGGCATGAAGGGGTGTACTATTGAGATATTGCAACAGACTGAGACTTAATAATGTTAGAATCATTACACTGGAGGCACAGCAGGTGGTGCTGTTATGAAGTGTTGTTGGTGTGTCGACACTCTGATTCAGAAATATACATTGTTGTTTGAGTACTCTTCTAGAAGAAGATGCAGATGTAGTAATGCTGTTCCTGTAAACATGTCATGTCTGTATGTTTATAATAAATAGTTAAACAAAGAGCTCCCCATTGTGTGCCTACTGACAAAGTATGTAAGAGAAGATATGATCTGCTAAGAACACCTCTGATAACATGTACTTGGTCTGAAGTACTGTTTATGTAGTTTGGACATGTCAAATTAACATCCACATAAATGCCAGGAACCAATGCTTCCCAGCAGGACATTGCTCAGTGCATCATAATACCTCTGCTGGATTATCTATGTCCTATAGTGCATCTTGGTGCCATTTTTTCCCCAGGTAAACAACGCACATGACCCGTCCGACCACATGATGTAAAAGACAATGCGATTCATCAGACCAGGCCGCCTTCTTCCATTGCTTCATGGTCCAGTTCTGATGCTCACGTGCTCATTGTAAGCGCAGACCAGGCCGCCTTCTTCCATTGCTTCATGGTTCAGTTCTGATGCTCACGTGCTCATTGTAAGCGCTTTTAGCTGTGGACAGGGGTCAGCATGGGCACTTCACCTGTCACTGGTTATTATGTTATGGCTGATGGGCAAATTTGTGGTTGTTTTTTGGGGGAGCACCTTGGTATTTATATGAGACACCTCTCTCCAGTAAATGGAATTGTAATACAAATGTACCATAAAACATGATGTGAGTGTATTTATTATTCCTTAAACCAGTGGTCCCTAACCTTAATTGGGGTGTGAGCAACTTTCGGAAAATAAAACCTCTGAAGGAGCTCCCCCCTCCCCCCCAATGCGCGTGCGTTCTTGTGAAAGTGGGTGTGGCCTCACAAAAGTGGGTGTGACCTCACAACTACAAGTAATGCCCCCCCGTGTAGTGCCAGATACACAAATAATGCCCCTCAGCAGTGCCAGATGCACAAAAAATGCCCCTCAGCAGTGCTAGATATTCAAATAATGCCTCCCAGCAGTGCCAGATACACAAATAAAGCCCCCCCGCAGTGTCCGATATAGTTCCCCACACAGTGCTAACCCTTGCTGGCTTCTTCTACTGCTGCCGGTGCTGCTCATCCTGTATGAGGGACGGAAGGGGAGGAGAGCGCAGCGCGCGCCTCTCCTGTGAAGTCCGGAGAGCGGCTACGGTGAGGGTGACAGTCTCCTGCGGCGGCGGGTATTTAAAATATGGTGCTGGTAAGTGAGCCAATCAAAACTCACGGTCCGGCAGCTAATCAGGTGCTGCCACTGCCGGTCCACGAGCTCTGATTGGCTGATGACCAGCACCATATTAAAAAACGAAGAGAGGAGGAGTGCCAGTGACTGCCCAAGCCTGTGCGCTCTGTGAGCTACCGAAAATACTACGGCGAGCTACGGGTTGGAGATCACTGCCTTAAACTATATCTCTGAGGGCAACAAACCAAATAATCCAAAGTATAGATGAAAATTTATGAAACAATTTAATTTCAATAAAACATAATTAAAACAATTCACACATAATATATAATTCATCAATAGATGTTTTTTTATGTACAATGATGTCATCGAGCGACCAGCTTTGACATTGGTCAGTAAAATTCATTTTAAGGCAACAATAATATTTTCATTGTTTCATCAGTAATGACTTCTTCAGGGGTGTCGAGTTTTTAATGAATGGTCTCTCCTATTTATATAGCAAAGTAGTTCAAATACAAAATACAGTATCCTAGTAACAAATTGAATTTTCTTAATTAGTTCTTCAAGTGAGACAACTCTAATGAACCTTTATGTAAATCTCTAGACACCTATTTTAATGAAGGTTATCTATAAAGTTCCTCATGTTGGAAACCTCTATAGCACAGGTTCTCAAACTCGGTCCTCAGGACCCCACACGGTGCATGTTTTGCAGGTCTCCTCACAGAATCACAAGTGACATAATTAGCTCCACCTGTAGACCTTTTAAAATGTGTAGGTGAGTAATTAATACACCTGTGCACCTAATGGGTTACCTGCAAAACATGCACTGTGTGGAGTCCTGAGGACCGAGTTTGAGAACCACTGCTCTATAGGAATTTAGAAATGTTTCTAGCAGATATGTATCATCTCCCCTCCCTATGCAGCCTAGAGTTCAAGTGTAAATAATGTGTGTGTGCGTTTTTTCTTCCAAAATATGTTGTCGTTTTTTTAAATATAGGTTCTCAAACTTGGCCCTTAAGACCCCACACAGTGCATGTTTTCCAGGTCTCCTCACAGAACCACAAGTGAAATAATTAGCTCAACCTGTGGATCTTTTAAAATGTGTCAGTGAGCAATGGATACATCTGTGCACCTGCTGCGTGACCTGGAAAACTTGAGCTTTTTGAGAACCACTATTTTAAAACATTAGCAGATAAAACAAGATGGATAAAACATGGTAATGGAAAGTGACATTGCAGAACAATACATAATGATAATTAAAGAACAGATGATTTAAATCTTCCAAGCTTATTAACAATGTGCAAACTAGTTATACCAGTTTGAGAGAAATTGGAATAGGTAGCATCCTGAACTGACATATAAATCTATAATATGAGGGGAGATGAATTTGAACAGAATTACACAAGATTTCTAGTATGATAGGATCATGGTAATGATATAACAACTTTTTAAATAAATATTACAATGTACAGTAATTGTTACTTAATTTCTTTACAGTAAAAGTAGTGGGATGCAGTAGTAATTAATGCTACTCATAAAATGCACATACTGTATTTATAATGAACAACTGTTTGCTTATGTCTTAGTTGCATAATTTTTATATTGCATCACATATGGGTGTAAACTTTATGCTAAAGTAAAGCTTCATTTGAAACTTTCTATTGTATTTTATGTCAATCCTTAAGTACAATCCTTCTATTGTATTTTATTTGAATCTTTAAGAAGAGATCCAGTCATTTTTTTAATTCACATCTCCATATATAGATATATAGATATAATTATCTAAACTATTTTTGTGAGAGTGATAGGCCCTACACACTGGGCGATTTGACTGCAAGATATGAACGATCTCGTTCATTAATGAACGAGATAACGTTCATATCGTGCAGTGTGGATGCACCAGTGATGAACGATGCGCGGCCCTGCGCTCATTCATCGCTGGTCCCCCCGTCGGCTGTGCATGCAGGCCAATATGAACGATCTCGTCCATATTTGCCTGCAGTTCTATGGAGCCATGTGACAAGGGGAGTGAAGTAACTTCACTCCCCCCGTCACTGCCAACCCCCCCCCCCCGCCGCCGGGTCGCCCGTCGTCCATATCCTCCGTTGGGCAGCTCGGCGGCGGATCTTTATATGTGTAGGGCCCTTAACTACTCCGCAATGACAAAACCGATTTTGATGGTTCAGGTGTCATTCTTTAGAATGTGTGATGGAGATGTGCAATAAGGTCGCAGAATTTTGATAAGTGGTTAGGTTGCTGAGGAATAACTTGCCAAAGTCATGATTCCTTTTCCCATTGAAAAAACATTGAGTGGGGGGCGCATGCTTTTTCCTTTGGATTGTAAATTGCAGCAGAGCCCTTGTCCTAAAGTTAGTTGAAATAATGAGTTAGTTCTAAGCACTATATACGAAAGTTTAGTGTATCCCGAAAGTTTACACTTTCAGTATACAGTAAACTTTCAGGACACAATAAATTTCGGGATGCAGTTAAATTTCGGGATACATTAAACTGTCGGGATACAGTCAACGTTAGATGAACACACTGTATAACGCACAACAAATATGTATTTGCTCGATTTGCTCAGATTTCTCTAATCAGATTATCAATAGTGATCATTGGGATTTTAATTAGTAGAATGCCTTATAATTTATAATTTTTTTTATCATATATTTTATTGAATAAACGTGGATATAAAATTGACAGAAATACGGTAAGCATCAAACTCCAATATAGTAGGTCCACATGCAAATAAAAATAAAATCAACAGAGGCTGAATCAGAATGAAACAAATAAAATTATACAACTTTAGAAATAACAGATTCCTTGTTCTCATAAACAATTCAACATGTAGAAATAGAAGAGTGAGTCAGGAAGATAAGAGTTCAAGTATGAGAAGTAATGGATGGCAAGGGGGAAAAGCACGGAGAAAGGGGGGGGGGAGCGAAAAGGGAAGCCCAGCAGCGAGTCGTGAATAACAAATGTCAAAATTGGACACTAAATAGGTGAAGATTAGAGGAGACCCGGAAGGGGGGTATTATAGTGGGAATACCAGGGGAGCCAAACGGAATGGATTTTTTTTACTGTGTTGTTTTAAAGGCTTGTGATATATAATCCATTTTAGCTATAAACCGAATTCTATTCAGCAGTTCTGTATGGCTGGAAGCCATGGGGTTTTTCCAATTGTGGGCTATTTGGTAGTGAGCTGCACCGGAAATGTGGAGGGTCAGCTTATTAAAATCTTTGGAGATATGTGCTATGAGGGTACAGAGAAGCAAATTGACGGGGGCAATGGGAGTAGTGAAAGCCATAAGCCGTGAAAGAAGGGAGCCAACTAACTTCCAGAAATGGGTGATTACAGGGCAGGTCCACCAAATATGGTAAAACATTCCCTGTAGTCCAGCATAAAATAGTAGAGGTAGGGTATACGATGGAAAAGTTCCGGCACCGGATACCATCTTGTATAAACTTTATAAGAGTTTTCTCGGATGGCCACGCTAATTGAGCATTTTGAAATCGCCATACAAATCGAGTCCCACATTTCTCCATCATAATATTGGCCAAAATCTGATTCCCTTTTTATAGGTATTTTTGCGCCTGATTATATAATTTGTGATAATAAAATTATCTGAATTCAATTGTATTCATTGTTCTGCTACCCGGTGTTCACAGATGGTACATTATTTACACCAATGGAAACAAAACCATTGTTTGCTTGAACATGAATAAAATACTCCAAATTATATCTCACACTAACTAATAACCACAACTTTCTCTCACCATTAAGAAATTCCAGAGCTCACACTGTAAGGAAGTCTTTAGTTATTCCATTACTGATCCCAGACTGAAATCACAGGCTCCTCTATCAGAGTTACTGTAATCCAATGCAGGAATGCCGTGTTATTAGACAAAAAGCTTTCTGGCACATGAATTCTTTAAGAATACAAAGAGACAATTATTAATGTAGTTTGATAGGACAAAATATTATAATGCTCATTGAATAAATATAATTATACAGAAAATTGCAAGCAAAACAGATTTCCTAAAATAATACAGCAATAGAGACAGAAACGCTCATAGGGCTGATTCAGAAATGTACGCAGATGCCGCCGCTGCAGCTGCAATTCAGTACGCAGCAGCTGTGCAAAAATATGCAAATGTCGCAGCCGGGTGGTATTTGTATTGATGCGCCCACTCTCTGATCCGCTGCCTATGTACCAAGGCACAGAAATCAGATGCACATTGGTCCATAACCTTCGAAGTAACCTTATGGTAGCGCATGATGGCTGCAGGAAGTAAGACGCTGGAGCCATGGTTGCTGCATATGGGATTGCAGTCACAAGCTGTGACACGCCCCTGAAATTGTCACGACACATCTGCATTTAAGTCACCACTCTCCTGTACCACACACAAATGCTCACTGACTGTCACTCACTTGTAGGAGTGTCACTGGAGTGTCATGGGCATGTAGACTGACTATCATGCTAAATTGGAGCACGTAGATAGGGATGGGAGACCTGGTTCAGATGGATATTTGTACCCACATCATGCTGGGTGCAAGTCAATATAATACTGATGACAGCAGGAAATGGAAAAACAGTGGGTGGGGCAGGCTTCCACATGAAGTCACACAGGTTTTCTACGTACACGGGCGGACTAGCGCAAACTAGTAAGCAGGCTGCCTGGGCACATTGGTATTGTGATCCCGCTGGTTGGGATGCCAGCCGTCAAAATACCGACAGCGGCATCCCGATGCTTAAAATACTGACACTGGCTAATTTAGATGGCTAACCCTGAACCCTAACCCCCCATCCCCGCAGCCTAAACCTAACCGGCCCCCACTCCACAGCCTAACCCAAACCACCCCGGTGGTGTCAAACCCTAACCCTCCACCCTCCCCACAGCCTAAACCTAACCCTACCTTTCCTGCAGACTAACCCTAACCATTCCCAGGAGTGCCTAACCCTAACCCCCACACAGCTTGCCTATCCGGTGGCCAGTGCAAGCATTGTTTGGGATCCCGACACCGTGATCCTGACCGGATCCCATTTGGGCACATCTCATGTGGCAGTTCCATTGGTTGCATATTTGTACAGCACTTTTCCCATATTTCCCATATGTCCCAACTGTCCTGCATTCAGCAGGAAAAGTTTTATTTTGATGCATAAAATTTTGGACAGACAGCTGCCTATAAAAAAATATGTCTGTTCTAGGAGGGACTCTAAGTATTGTGCTTTGTAGTCAAAGTATCTGTGAGCTGTGCAATAAACCTTAGCTTATGTTATTCAAAGTAGCATACAGTTTTAATGCCAATACAGAAAAGTGCTGTACCATGACAATTCATCAGCCCAACAGCACCTGGCCCCCATGCATGTATGTCATTACATCACATGCACTGTAAAGAATAGGAAGCTAGGCATCAGACACATCCAAAGGGTTCTCCAGGTAGGCACATGGTTATCCATCCCACAGGTTGTATATAGATACTGCCATAATGCATCCTGGGTCTTGTACCTTCTGTAGGTGTGGCCATGGGTACACCAGCAAAATGTATAGTAGAGAAAGTAGAGGATCAGGGGGGGGTGATTTGTTGTGAGTTTTAGTTTACATTTATTCTGCACATTACTCCTTGGGGGTGATTCAATATTTTTTTTTATGGCAATGAATTTCTCCGTCAGGCACCCATTAATAGTTGCCACCTAAGAAAACTATTGAATCACGATCATCATTGAGTAAATAACAATGCCTAGAAGACCATGTGAGAGCCTTATCTGAGATACAATTTTACCGGAGGCAGAGATAAAGTTCTCCTGCTGCCGCCCTTCCTGTAGACTCCGCCCTCTCCATATGCATGTCATTATGGTCCTGACTGACTTAATGCAGGCGGAAGCACAGTGTGACACCACTGACCTGCACTTCCTAATAACTGTGTCAGCAGCTCACTGACCAGAAGTGTGAATAGAAGAGATACTGTGGAGGGAGGACACTTGATGTCATTTTTACAAATATATAAGAAATATACAGATGTATAAAAATAATAGTAGTACTGTACCAACATACATTTGTATGTTCAAAATGAAAAAAAGATATTGAAAATGAAACAATATGTTGGCACTTCCATAAAATATGACTTTTTATTTGTTTAGCGGTGCGACCGGGAAAAGATGCAGACACAGACTCAGCTGCATGTGACTCAGAATCAGGTCCTATGGGTGGGATGTAATGAAGTCAGAGATCGCCGAAGGTGCGGGATGCCGACCAATCTATGACGTTTTTTTAAAGAGGCAATCACTTACATCAGGCATGTCCAAACTGCAGCCCTCCAGCTGTTGAGAAACTACACATGCGCAAATTTGCGCAAATATGTGTAACGAAGGTCTCTGAATTCTATTATCATGTGGAATTTATATCTGGTTACGGTTATCATTCAGGGTGCTGGGGGAAACCAATTGCCTTTTTTTCTTGCTTAAAAATACCCCTCCCTTTCGAGCACCTGTATGATATCACTAAGCTAATTGAGCATCTACCAATATATATGTTTGTTGTGAGAGGCAGAGAGGTTCCTGCATTAGGAGGAGGTGCAGGCCCTGACATGCCACATGGAGCATTATGGGGCTGCTCCAAGGTAGGTAGCTCTTAGCTTAGACATATTGTAGTAAGGAGCCATTATCATGTGGCTCCTTGCTGGTTAATCTTAGACCCAGATTGGGGTAATGGAGGTGTGAGGTGTGGTGCCTCTGGACTGGCTGAGCTGGATGGCCTTAGTGTGGCATACTCTTACATTCTATTACCAGTTTTCACTTATTAATTTTTTAACACTATTTCTCTATTTTAATTGCATTTCAATTTTGTATCACTTTCTCTATAGCTTCGGCTTCCTAAATACTAATTTATTAACACTATAGTTTTTTCGCTGGTATGCTACGCTGGGCTTTCTGGCTTATGCTGGTGTTTTGGGGTGCCACACCCTGCACCTAGATAAAGCGCTAGGGACCCCAAATATACAGAGACGCCTTGATGCAGCTTTGGGGCTTATTCACACATTTGCGCAAATATGTGTAACGAAGATCTCTGAATTCTATTATCATGTGGAATTTATATCTGGTTACGGTTATCATTCAGGGTGCTGGGGGAAACAAATGCCCTTTTGTTCTTGCTTAGAAATACCCCTCCCTTTCGAGCACCTGAATGATATCACTAAGCTAATTGAGCATCTACCAATATATATGAGAAACTACACATCCCAGCATGCCCTGACACAGTTTTAGCATTCTCTGACAGCAAAACTGTGTCAGGGCATGCTGGGATGTGTAGTTTCTCAACAGCTGGAGGGCCGCAGTTTGGACATGCCTGACTTACAAGGTATGGTCTTGCCTTGTAAGTAATTGCCGCTTTAAAAAAACGTCCGAGATCGACACATTTACATCCCCCCGCATGTGTCAGTTTATACTATGTTATAATATAAAATATAATGTAGTTTATATATTCAAAGAAAAATGTAAAGTATATGATATAATGATAATAAAAATGATTGCTTACAGATTTAGCGCTTTTTTATATAACTACAGTATTCATCCTCCTCACAGAGACCTGTAAAGCTGCTTATCTTCCTGTAATGTAATAACAGAACTAGCTGACTACATTAGAAATAAAACAGAATCTTTCATCTAAATGACTCGCTCAGTGAGAGGAATGTCCTTCCTGATTTTTCTGAAATATTATCGCTAAGACATTAATCATAAAGTATTCCAAAGCCCTGTCCTCAAACAGCCCCTCGTAGTAGTCCTATTTTTAAGAACATTGTAGTAATTATCTGATGACAGTATAGACAGGAATATCAGCATTGTCAAGGGCAGCTAAGGTCAAAGGCAATGGTGTTTTCTGTCAGACACCAGAATACCCCTGGGATTCTTCTGAAGGGGGAAAAAGGCTGCAGGCAAAAAGTAAAGATAACTCAGTGCATGTTGTACACATACACCTTGCCGAAATGAATAACTACTTATAAAAGTTCATCTAGTAACACTTCTATTTGGTGTAAAATCTGTATTAAATTATACCATGCAGTAATGGAGCCATAGAGAGTGTTTTTTTTTTTTGTTTTTTTTACTAATAAGGGTACAACATGTGAACAATGGTTTAGCACACAGTTTATAATAGTCATCATTGTAAGTCACCCTTGCACTAAAACAAATTATTGGTTCTTATAAGGTCAGCAGTGTGCCGGTAAGCACATAATGGGGCTGAGTCATGCTGCTGTGGCTTTAGTGTCTTTTGCTGTAGTTGCTTCTGTGACTATACGCTAATGCTCGTATCAGCCCTTCCCCTGGTGCACAGCTGTATATCTGTAACTGTACGCTAATGCTCGTATCAGCCCTTCCCCTGGTGTACAGCTGTATATCTGTAACTGTACGCTAATGCTCGTATCAGCCCTTCCCCTGGTGTACAGCTGTATATCTGTAACAGTACGCTAATGCTCGTATCAGCCCTTCCCCTGGTGTACAGCTGTATATCTGTAACTGTACGCTAATGCTCGTATCAGCCCTTCCCCTGGTGTACAGCTGTATATCTGTAACTGTACGCTAATGCTCGTATCAGCCCTTCCCCTGGTGCACAGCTGTATAGCTGTAACTGTACGCTAATGCTCGTATCAGCCCTTCCCCTGGTGTACACCTGTATATCTGTAACTGTACGCTAATGCTCGTATCAGCCCTTCCCCTGGTGTACAGCTGTATATCTGTAACTGTATGCTAATGCTCGTATCAGCCCTTCCCCTGGTGTACAGCTGTATATCTGTAACTGTACGCTAATGCTCGTATCAGCCCTTTCCCTGGTGTACAGCTGTATATCTGTAACTGTACGCTAATGCTCGTATCAGCCCTTCCCCTGGTGTACAGCTGTATATCTGTAACTGTACGCTAATGCTCGTATCAGCCCTTCCCCTGGTGCACAGCTGTATATCTGTAACTGTACGCTAATGCTCGTATCAGCCCTTCCCCTGGTGCACAGCTGTGTGTCTGTAACTGTACGCTAATGCTCGTATCAGCCCTTCCCCTGGTGCACAGCTGTATATCTGTAACTGTACGCTAATGCTCGTACGCTAATGCTCGTATCAGCCCTTCCCCTGGTGCACAGCTGTATATCTGTAACTGTACGCTAATGCTCGTATCAGCCCTTCCCCTTGTGCACAGCTGTATATCTGTAACTGTACGCTAATGCTCGTATCAGCCCTTCCCTTGGTGCTCAGCTGTATATCTGTAACTGTACGCTAATGCTCATATCAGCCCTTCGCCTGGTGTACAGCTGTATATCTGTAACTGTACTCTAATGCTCGTATCAGCCCTTCCCCTGGTGCACAGCTGTATATCTGTACGCAAATGCTCGTATCAGCCCTTTCCCTGGTGTACAGCTGTATATCTGTAACTGTACGCTAATGCTCGTATCAGCCCTTCCCCTGGTGTACAGCTGTATATCTGTAACTGTACGCTAATGCTCGTATCAGCCCTTCCCCTGGTGCACAGCTGTATATCTGTAACTGTACGCTAATGCTCGTATCAGCCCTTCCCCTGGTGCACAGCTGTGTGTCTGTAACTGTACGCTAATGCTCGTATCAGCCCTTCCCCTGGTGCACAGCTGTATATCTGTAACTGTACGCTAATGCTCGTACGCTAATGCTTGTATCAGCCCTTCCCCTGGTGCACAGCTGTATATCTGTAACTGTACGCTAATGCTCGTATCAGCCCTTCCCCTTGTGCACAGCTGTATATCTGTAACTGTACGCTAATGCTCGTATCAGCCCTTCCCTTGGTGCTCAGCTGTATATCTGTAACTGTACGCTAATGCTCATATCAGCCCTTCGCCTGGTGTACAGCTGTATATCTGTAACTGTATGCTAATGCTCGTATCAGCCCTTCCCCTGGTGCACAGCTGTATATCTGTACGCTAATGCTCGTATCAGCCCTTCCCCTGGTGTACAGCTGTATATCTGTAACTGTACGCTAATGCTCGTATCAGCCCTTCCCCTGGTGCACAGCTGTATATCTGTAACTGTACGCTAATGCTTGTATCAGCCCTTCCCCTGGTGTACAGCTGTATATCTGTAACTGTACGCTAATGCTCGTATCAGCCCTTCCCCTGGTGCACAGCTGTATATCTGTAACTGTACGCTAATGCTCGTATCAGCCCTTCCCCTCGTGCACAGCTGTATATCTGTAACTGTACGCTAATGCTCGTATCAGCCCTTCCCCTGGTGTACAGCTGTATATCTGTAACTGTACGCTAATGCTCGTATCAGCCCTTCCCCTGGTGTACAGCTGTATGTCTGTAACTATACGCTAATGCTCGTATCAGCCCTTCCCCTGGTGCACAGCTGTATATCTGTACGCTAATGCTCGTATCAGCCCTTCCCCTGGTGTACAGCTGTATATCTGTAACTGTACGCTAATGCTCGTATCAGCCCTTCCCCTGGTGTACAGCTGTATATCTGTAACTGTACTCTAATGCTCGTATCAGCGCTTCCCCTGGTGTACAGCTGTATATCTGTAACTGTACGCTAATGCTCGTATCAGCCCTTCCCCTGGTGCACAGCTGCGTGTCTGTGACTATATGCAAATGATTGTATCAGCCCTTCCCCTGCACAGCTGTGTGTCTGTGACTATATGCTAATGCTCGTATCAGCCCTTTCCTTGGTGCACAGCTGTGTGCCTGTGACTATATGCTAATGCTTGTTTCAGCCCTTCCCCTGGTGCACAGCTGTGTGCCTGTGACTATATGCTAATGCTTGTATCAGCCCTTCCCCTGGTGCACAGCTGAATGTCTGTAACTATATGCTAATGCTCGTATCAGCCCTTCCCCTGGTGTACAGCTGTGTGTCTGTAACTATACGCTAATGCTCGTATCAGCCCTTCCCCTGGTGTACAGCTGTATGTCTGTAACCATATGCTAATGCTTGTATCAGCCCTTCCCCTGGTGTACAGCTGAATGTCAGTAACTATACGCTAATGCTCGTATCAGCCCTTCCCCTGGTGCACAGCTGTGTGCCTGTGACTATATGCTAATGCTTGTATCAGCCCTTCCCCTGGTGCACAGCTGTGTGCCTGTGACTATATGCTAATGCTCGTATCAGCCCTTCCCCTGGTGTACAGCTGTATATCTGTAACTGTACTCTAATGCTCGTATCAGCCCTTCCCCTGGTGTACAGCTGTATATCTGTAACTGTACACTAATGCTCGTATCAGCCCTTCCCCTGGTGCACAGCTGCGTGTCTGTGACTATATGCAAATGCTTGTATCAGCCCTTCCCCTGCACAGCTGTGTGTCTGTGACTATATGCTAATGATCTTATCAGCCCTTCACCTGGTGCACAGCTGTGTGTCTGTGACTATATGCTAATGCTCGTATCAGCCCTTCACCTGGTGCACAGCTGTGTGTCTGTGACTATACGCTAATGCTCGTATCAACCCTTCCCCTGCTGTACAGCTATGTGTCTGTGACTATACGCTAATGCTCGTATCAGCCCTTCCCCTGGTGTACAGCTGTGTGTCTGTAACTATACGCTAATGCTCGTATCAGCCCTTCCCCTGGTGTACAGCTGTATGTCTGTAACTATACGCTAATGCTCGTATCAGCCCTCCCCCTGGTGTACAGCTGTATGTCTGTAACTATATGCTAATGCTCGTATCAGCCCTCCCCCTGGTGTACAGCTGTATGTCTGTAACTATACGCTAATGCTTGTATCAGCCCTTCCCCTGGTGCACAGCTGTGTGCCTATGACTATATGCTAATGCTCGTATCAACCCTTCCCCTGGTGTACAGCTGTGTGTCTGTAACTATACGCTAATGCTCGTATCAGCCCTTCCCCTGGTGTACAGCTGTGTGTCTGTAACTATACGCTAATGCTCGTATCGGCCCTTCCCCTGGTGTACAGCTGTATGTCTGTAACTATGCGCTAATGCTCGTATCAGCCCTTCCCCTGGTGTACAGCTGTATGTCTGTAACTATACGCTAATGCTCGTATCAGCCCTTCCCCTGGTGTACAGCTATATGTCTGTAACTATACGCTAATGCTCATATCAGCCCTTCCCCTGGTGTACAGCTGTATGTCTGTAACTATACGCTAATGCTCGTATCAGCCCTTCCCCTGGTGTACAGCTATATGTCTGTAACTATACGCTAATGCTCGTATCAGCCCTTCCCCGGATGTTACAGTATGCGTACACACCGCACACCCTGTACCCATACACCACACACTCTACACCAGGGGAGTCAGAACATTTATAGGTTGGGGGGGGGGAGGGGGGAAGATAGATCCTCATTTTGGCGCCCCTGGGGGCGGAGCCAACAGGGAGGAAGAGGCGTATCGCCATCCCCATAAATATTCACTCAGAAATTGCTCCATCGCAATAAGCCCTGCATCGTGAGGTATGGATGTATAAAGACTGCATACATCCAAACAGCATAGCAGTGTATTCGGCGGCAACTCCTTAAAATGAGATAATAGATTCAGGAAACTCGTAGTGTCCTAAAGGAATTTTAAGGAGTTGCCGCCGAATACACTGCTATGCACCTCACGATGCAGGGCTTATTGCGATGGAGCAATTTCTGAGTGACTATTTATCATCTACAGTGTTTGATCAAGACCTGTTTCTTCAATTATTATCCCTGACTCTACATCAAAACTTCTTTCTATATGATGGGAAATTCTATCGCCAAGAACAGGGCTGCGCCATGGGGTCTTCAGTCGCTCCGTCATACGCGAATATATATATAGGTTTGCACAGGAAGAGAAGCTGTTCTTTGCAGATGAGAATATTTCACAACATATATTATTATATACACGTTACATAGATGACGTGTTTGTACTATGGTCTGGAGGCGCATGTCAATTTGAGGAACTGATGACTTCTATCAATGTACTCAATAACTCCATCAAATTTACATATACATACAGTGAGGAATTTTCCCAGTTCCTAGACATGATGGTTCGAGTTAAGGATGGTGTTCTGTCTACAGAAATTTACTATAAGCCTACTGACAGAAACACCATTTTGGCAGCGTCTAGTCATCATCCAGCAGCCCTGAAAAAGGGACTGCCATTCTCCCAGATGGTGAGGGTGGCAAGAATAACCAGCGACCCGAACATGGTGCCTCAGTGTCTGGATGCCCTGATTAATAAATTCCAACAAAGGGGTTATGATAGGAATGAGTTGCTTCGATCTAAACACAAAGTGCTACAATTATGACGTGAGCAATTACTCTGCCCTAAAGCTAAGGACAGTAAAAAAATTCTACCATGGTCAAGTCACTTTACCACAGCTAGCCCTATTATTCGACGTGCTTCCCAAGCTTTGTGGCCCATTGTCAAGTCGGATAAGGACTTGCCGTCCCTGAGAGACATCAGGCCGGTGGCGGCTTTTCGACGTGGACGCAATTTACGAGACTTTTTGGTCCACACTGATATCACAGGGATGAACACCCCTAAGATTCCTAATGTGTATTCAAAGGCACCAGGTTGCGTACAATGCGAAACTTGTAAATTCATGATTAGTACTAAGACTTTTAAACATCCCCACAATGAGCGATTATACAGTATCAGACATGTGTTGACCTGTACCACTACACATGTCGTGTATATCATAGTATGCCCATGTGGCTTATATTATATGGGTCAGACCATCAGGAAGTTTCGCGAGCGGATGGCACTTCATCGATCCGCCATTAAATCGGCCCTTTCGGGCAAGGAAGTTGAACAACCGGTGGCGAGACATTTTAAACTACATGGCCACAGCTTATCATCTTAAAGATACTTTATCATTGATCATGTGAAGGAATCAATCAGAGGTGGCGATAGATCCAGGAAATTGTTGAATTTGGAAACTAGCTGGATTTTCAGGATGAACACGGTGCAACCGTATGGTCTGAATGAGAAAATCAATTGGAACTCTCTAATCTAACTACTATTTCCTAACTATTAATTGCAGGCATTGTGTAGTATTATGCTATCAATATAGTAAGATCTTTTCATTGATAGAATTTTTATAATACAGCCCTGGTATATTGTGAACCGTATATGCTCTCTGCTATTTAGAGGTCAGGTGGATGAGTATGTTTATAGATCAAGTTTATATTTAAACACTTCGTTCATTTTTAAATTGTTTTTAATTTTATCACGTAGATTTGGTTATGGAGCTTCCACCGTCACTAACGCGATCCCTGAGCATGCTGTCAGAAGCTTGGAACCACTCTGATTCGCCACCATATGGGCAATGGAAGCACTGCGCTGCCCGTAGACAGTAGTGTTACTATGGAAACGGGTGAAACGCAGGGCTGACTTCCGGCATCGGGTGGAACGCCTGGACCGGAAGTGTGTCTGAGAACGGCGGACGTGCACGAGGACGCGGGTGCCGGCGGGAGCCTCTCAAGCGCACAGCGGTGGGGTATTTAGTGGGTAAGTTTTTCTGTATCATTGTTATGTATGCTTATGCTGTGATGTGATCCTGAGAAAGGGGGTTGCACCCCTAAACGTCGATCTCAATACATCCTTTTGCATTTAAAAATTTAAGTCTCTAAGTGCCATCTGTCTTCTTGGACATTATATTTATATAGATATATATATATATATATATATATATATATATACACTGCTCAAAAAAATAAAGGGAACACTAAACTAACACTTCCTAGATCTGAATGAATGAAATATTCCTATTAAATACATTGTTCTTTACATAGTTGAATGTGCTGACAACAAAATCACACAAAAATTATCAATGGAAATCAAATTTATTAACCCATGGAGGTCTGGATTTGGAGTCACCCTCAAAATTAAAGTGGAAAAACACACTACAGGCTGATCCAACTTTGATGTAATTTCCTTAAAACAAGTCAAAATGAGGCTCAGTAGTGTGTGTGGCCTCCACATGCCTGCATGACCTCCCTACAACCCACACAAGTGGCTCAGGTAGTGCAGCTCATCCAGGATGGCACATCAATGCGAGCTGTGGCAAGAAGGTTTGCTGTGTCTGTCAGCGTAGTGTCCAGAGCATGGAGGCGCTACCAGGAGACAGGCCAGTACATCAGGAGATGTGGATGAGGCCGTAGGAGGGCAACAATCCAGCAGCAGGACCGCTACCTGCGCCTTTGTGCAAGGAGGAACAGGAGGAGCACTGCCAGAGCCCTGCAAAATGACCTCCAGCAAGCCACAAATGTGCATGTGTCTACTCAAACGATCAGAAACAGACTCTATGAGGATGGTATGAGGGCCCGTCGTCCACAGGTGGGGGTTATGCTTACAGCCCAACACCGTGCAGGACGTTTGGCATTTGCCAGAGAACACCAAGATTGGCAAATTCGCCACTGGCGCCCTGTGCTCTTCACAGATGAAAGCAGGTTCTCACTGAACACGTGACAGACGTGACAGAGTCTGGAGACGCCAAGGAGAACGTTCTGCTGCCTGCAACATCCTCCAGCATGACCGGTTTGGCAGTGGGTCAGTAATGGTGTGGGGTGGCATTTCTTTGGGGGGCCGCACAGCCCTCCATGTGCTCGCCAGAGGTAGCCTGACTGCCATTAGGTACCGAGATGAGATCCTCAGATCCCTTGTGAGACCATATGCTGGTGCGGTTGGCCCTGGGTTCCTCCTAATGCAAGACAATGCTAGACCTCATGTGGCTGGAGTGTGTCAGCAGTTCCTGCAAGACGAAGGCATTGATGCTATGGACTGGCCCGCCCGTTCCCCAGATCTGAATTCAATTGAGCACATCTGGGACATCATGTCTCGCTCCATCCACCACTGCCACGTTGCACCACAGACTGTCCAGGAGTTGGCGGATGCTTTAGTCCAGGTCTGGGAGGAGATCCCTCAGGAGACCATCCGCCACCTCATCAGGAGCATGCCCAGGTGTTGTAGGGAGGTCATACAGGCACGTGGAGGCCACACACACTACTGAGCCTCATTTTGACTTGTTTTAAGGACATTACATCAAAGTTGGGTCAGCCTGTAGTGTGTTTTTCCACTTTAATTTTTAGGGTGACTCCAAATCCAGACCTCCATGGGTTAATAAATTTGATTTCCATTGATAAATTTTGTGTGATTTTGTTGTCAGCACATTCAACTATGTAAAGAACAAAGTATTTAATAGGAATATTTCAATCATTCAGATCTAGGATGTGTTATTTTAGTGTTCCCTTTATTTATTTGAGCAGTGTATATATAATATGAGGCATTAGTATGAGCCGAAATTCACATTATACCACGCAGAATGAGTGGAAATTCACATTATAGCACATGGTATGAGCCGAAATTCACATTGTAGCACACAGTATGAGCTGAAATTCACATTATAGCACACAGTATGAGCCGAAATTCACATTATACTGTAGCACACGGTATGAGCCGAAATTCACATTACAGCACACAGTATGAGCGGAAATTCACATTATAGCACACAGAATGAGCGGAAATTCACATTATAGCACACGGTATGAGCCGAAATTCACATTATAGCACACAGTATGTTCCGAAATTCACATTATAGCACATGGTATGAGCCGAAATTCGCATTACACCACGTGGTATGAACCGAAATTCACATTATAGCACATGGTATGAGCCGAAATTCACATTATAGCACACAGTATGAGCCGAAATTCACATTACACTACACAGAATGAGCCGAAATTTACATTATAGCACACAGAATGAGCCGAAATTCACATTATACCACACAGAAATAGCAGAACTTCACATTATAGTACACAGTGTGAGCCGAAATTCACATTATACCACACAGAATGAGCCGAAATTTACATTATAGCATACAGAATGAGCCAAAATTCACATTATGCCCCACAGAATGAGACACAATTCAGGGAGATTGGCAGCAGGGACGTAGGTACAGGGCGAGGGGGGTGTAGTATTGTATGCCGGTGGCCGGGCTCCTGGTGGCCAGCATACCAGCGCCGGAATGCCGACCGCCGGCATACCGACAGCTGGGCGAGTGCAAATGAGCCCCTTGCGGGCACGGTGACGCGCTACGCTATCTATTCTCCCTCCAGGGGGGTCATGGACCCCCAAGAGGGAGAAAAGGTTTTGGGATTCCAGTGCTGGTATACTGTGCGCTGGGATTCCAACAGCCGGGAACCTACATACCATCCGGGAGAGGGACAGGGAGAGTGACAGAGGGTCAGGGAGAGTGACAGAGGGAGCGGGACATAGGGACAGGGAGAGTGACAGAGGGACAAGGAGAGTGACAGAGGGACAGGGAGAGATGGTTTGGGAGAGTGACCACAGGGACAAAGGAAGAGAGGAACGCAGCAGAGTAAAATTACCTATTGAGCAGCGGCGATGCGGAGGAGGCTGTGGTCTGCGGTGCGGTGGATGAGGAGGCTGTGGTCGGCGTGTGGCGGTGGAGGCTGTGGGCGTTGGAGATGATGCGAAGGAGGCTATGGGAGTTGGCGGAGGTGCAGAGGAGACGGAGGGCGGCGGTGATGCAGCGGAGGAGGCAGAGGGCGGCGACGGTGCAAGAGAGGAGGCGGCTGTGGTCAGCGACCTTTGGTGCTTTTCCTATGACCGCCACTACTATTTAAAATCTGCCACGGACTGTCAGCCAGTCAGGAGCGGCTGCACGGCTGATCTTGATTGGCTGCCAGTTCAAGAGAGGTCTGTGACATGTGGATGCGGTGGCTTGGATCTACTTCAGTCAGTTCTGCCCACTTTGAGCACTGTAAAAAAAAAAAAAAATATATATATATATATATATTTTTTTTTTTTTTTTATATGATGTACATATATGGAATCCTGCACTTGCCAGCGGGGGAGAGAGAGGGAGTGGGAGCGGGCGGGAGAGACTCTTACCTGACAGACACAACCAAGTCCCCAGCCACAGGTCTGAAATCAAAGGCGGACACTTCTCGGCATTAGGCCATGCCCCCTTATCACCCGCGAATCCCGGCACTTCTCTAGGGCCGTGAACCAGCCCTGGTAAGGGGGGGAGTGGGCGGCGGCCAGCCCCATTGAACTGGGTCGAGGAGGGTCTGCACACAGGCGCATCCTGCCGCTGCTGCTCTGTCCCTGCACGGAGGTTGTGATGTGCGGTCTTTCAGTTGACCGCACATCGCTCCTCCTGTAGATCGGCAGCGGCGCCTCTCATATTTTGGGAGGGGAGGGGCGAGCTGCCCCCTTGCCCCCCCAGTTCCAACGCCTCTGCTCTACACCCATTTAACTATACTCACTTCTCTGTCAGCACGACGCTTGCTGCAGAGCGGCAAGAATCACTCATGGCTATTTTCCGTTGATTTGCCAAGAAGAGATGTCCCCCAGGAATGCAGCCCAGGTACCATGTTCCCGGAGACCTGCGCATGCACTAGGTTCGGGCACAATGTCAGAGTCTACTGCACCACCGGAGGGAAGGGGGCCCGATCGGAGAATGCACACTGGCCCCTCCTCTCTCAAAGTGCCTGTGGTTGGATTGTCCTACTTATTTGAAGATTTCTTAAAATATAAGTTGGAGCCAGTTGGGCTGATACAGTTCCAGAGGTGTCGGAACAAGGGGGGGGCAAGGAGGCAGCTTGACCCCCCAAATATGATGGAGGCGCTGGTGTGGGGGAGCATCCCCGTGAGCGGTTTCTACTTTAAAAGTAGTGTGCTGCCGCAGGCAGGGTGCGGTGTCCCTTCTGTACTAGCTGGCTACCTCTTCACTGATGATGCATTACTGGGAGGCGTGGCTGAGGCCCTGGAATGCCACACCTGCTCCCAGTAATGCATCACAAGTGAAGAGACAGCTGGCTAGTACAGAAGAGGGGATACCGCACCCTGCGAAAGTTGAAGCCGTCCACGGGGATGTAGAAGTCAGCGCTCCCCCGCACTGACAGGGGGCGGAGGGGAGGGTAGAAGGAGAGGAGACCGGCACCGCAGCAAGGGCGCCAAAATGAAATTCTAACTTGCCCCCCCGTGTGAAATCATTCTGGCGCCCCTGTACAGTACAGTATGTCACGTGCCTCATTACAGCACATGACATACTGTACTATGGGGGTCATTCCGAGTTGTTCGCTCTGTAATTTTTTTCGCATCGCAGCGATTTTCCGCTTAATGCGCATGCGCAATGTCCGCACTGCGACTGCGCCAAGTAAATTTGCTATGCAGTTAGGATTTTTACTCACGGCTTTTTCATCGTTCTGGCGATCGTAATGTGATTGACAGGAAATGGGTGTTACTGGGCGGAAACAGGCCGTTTTATGGGCGTGTGGGAAAAAACGCTACCGTTTCCGGAAAAAACGCAGGAGTGGCCGGAGAAACGGAGGAGTGTCTGGGCGAACGCTGGGTGTGTTTGTGACGTCAAACCAGGAACGACAAGCAGTGAAATGATCGCAGATGCCGAGTAAGTCTGGAGCTACTCAGAAACTGCTACGAGGTGTGTAATCGCAATATTGCGAATACATCGTTCGCAATTTTAAGATGCTAAGATTCACTCCCAGTAGGCGGCGGCTTAGCATGAGCAAATCTGCTAAAATCCGCTTGCGAGCGAACAACTCGGAATGACCCCCTGTATCAGCCAGGTGACTGTCAGTGCTGTGATCAGTCTGCCCCAGACCAGGAAGCAGGAGCAGAGTGCGAGCCTCTCAGCAGCTGTAGCTGGTAAGATCCACAGCTGCAGCCAATTTAATGTAAATGAAGGATGTCTTTTTCAGAGACATCCTTCATTTAGGTTGTAGGGAAAACCAATGGCGTCCCCACAGGGGCTGCACTCCTAGGCAGTTGCCTAAAGCTGCCTAATGGCAGCGCCGACTTTGCTTACATATTATCTGTTGTAGAGACTGTTGTATTCTGCGTGATAAAAAAAGTTTATGTCATTACAATATAATGTGCCAGATAATGCACATAAGTGAAGTATAAATGATGAAAGTTGTATTATGAAAAAGTAGGACTATAGTAAAAATAATGGTAAGATTTCCCTATAGATATCCTGTAACAGAAAGTTTAGCAGCCACTTAATTGCAGAGTTCAAAAAGATAGAAAGAGACCTGCTTACTGGATAGAACAAGATAACAGTAAAATAACAAGAGTTCAGGAAGTTAAATAGAGACATATAAATACATAATGTATCATTTGCAGACAATGCACAAGTGAGGGATACAGTTGTTTGTAATGAAATGTGATATCAAAAAATTGCAAAAGAAACATTTTTTTATTACAGTGAGTTACTCTACAACTGTGTTATCATAAACTACACAGGATTACAATGGAGTCTTTAATCGTTAGGTCTTCTATGATAATCTTTCAGAATAATTACTTTTTTTCAGCAAATAATACTGAATTGCAGCCTAACAATTACCTCATACAGCAAAAGTGTTATCTGGACCATAGTTAAATTCAAAGTAAGGGTATGAATAATTATGTCTCAAAGTTCACAAGATGCTGTTACTGTAAGCTCTCACGAGCAGGGCCCTTTGTCCTGATGTGCTTTTTCTTCCCCCACTTATACCATCATCTCCTCCCCACTGCCTACAATGACACCTACAATGACACCTACCTCTGTGTTCTGCTTCCCTGTTGCTTATTTGGGTATTATGGCCACTAATGGGTCAGAATACCGATGACAGCATCCCAATGATCAGCATCCTAACAGAGAAAGGCAAGTATATTTAGCTTCCCCCACTGGCCCCCCAACCCCCAACTGTAGCCCTCCCTTCTAGCAGCTTAAACTTAACACCCCCCCCCCCCTTCCCCCACAGACCAACCCTAACACTCCCCAGTGGTGCCTAAGCCAAAAAAAGCCTCTACGTAGCCTAAACCTAACCCCCTCAGGCCGCAGCCTTACTAAGCCTGGGGGTGCCTAAACCTATCCTCCCTCCCCGCAGCCTAAACCTAACCTCCTCAGGCTGCAGCCTAACCCTAACCCCCTCAGGCTGCAGCCTAACCCTAACCCTGCCCCCGCAGCCTAAACCTCCAGCAGCTTGTTTGGGATCCCGACGGTTGGGACTCCGGCACCGGACTGGTGACCCTTATTTGGATGTTAGTGTCGACATTCCAAGTAGTGTTGTGATTCCAGCATCAGTATTCTGATTGCTGGGACCCTGACCGGATCTCCCACTGATGCAGCAATGTTTTCAAACCATACAGTTTCCATGTTTTGCAATGTTTTGTACTATACGTCACTTATTTCTTGTTTTGTTCATGGTGTTGGTATTTATGTACTTTGTTATGTACTTTGTAAGGCACTGCAGACTCCTTGTGGCAACATATTAACAAAGGAGGATATTAATAATAAATGTCCACTCTGTTTTTTACTTTTCAGCGGAAAGCTGCTGCCCATTACCCATAGAGGTGAAACCAACATGGGTCCTAAAATAAAGTGAATACACCACAAGGGATCCGCAGCGCCCAAGTATACAAAGTACATAAATAAACGAAACAAGAAAACAATGACTTATAGGTCAAGAAAATATAGGACAAGTACATGGTTAATTAACATATCTGCATCAGCAGACGACACTGAAATAAATATCAGGGTGGCAGAAAATCAAGGGATTTGGTGCCGTCGACGGGAGTATGAAGCACAAGGTAGTTTAAGTAAGAGAAGGAAAAACACATGAGGGAAGAGGGCCCTGCTCATGAGAGCTTACAGTCTATAGATGAGGGGCAGACAGACAGTGTGTCACAACTGAGGGCCTGAGCTGACGGGAGGCAGCCTCAGTTGTAGGGGCTGAGATGTACCAGAACCTGGGAGGTTGTATCAGACCCCTGGATATGTAAGTAACATGAATAATAACTGCCCGAAGGCGTGACCACGACAACTTGGATAAAAGTCAATGATGTTTATTATGACAACTCCGCATCACAGCAGCAATAAAAGAAAACGTAAAAGTCAGCAAAGAATAAATACAGTTCCTGAGTACTACAGCATGGCAGGAGCCACAGGGCACTGGTAGTGTGAGATAGTTCTTATGATCTTCTAGATGGAAAGTCCTTACCAGGCCCGGCTGTAGTAATGGAGATAACCCAGGATTGTACCAGCTGGTGTTCCAGGAAGAGCTGGGTTGCTGAAGGTAAAACAGCTGCTGTGGATACTGGCTGGAACCAGACTGTTGTTAGCACGGAGTGGATACTGGCTGGAACCAGTTAAATAATGAACTTTGGGAGCGATGAAATGTGAACTGAAATGTAGAACTTGAGAGCGGAGAAATAATAATTCCGGTGGAGAGTGGTAAAGTGTAGAAAGGACACCGGCCCTTTAAGGGAAGCTGTACTCTGCTGGAAGCTGAGGCTGGAAGCAGGTAGTGTTGTAGCTGGAAACAGATGAATCCACAATGGATTGGAGAGTCAGGCTACACCGCAGGTGGAATGCTGGTGCGGGTCTCTATGGTGGAAGTCTTGAGACAGGAGCTGGAACCTGGAAGACAATCATAGAAGAGAGACAAACAGGAACTAGGTTTGACAACCAAAGCACTGACGTCTTCCTTGCTCAGGTACAGCTTACTTATACCTGCAGCAAGGAAGGGGTTGGCTAGGCAATTATGCAAATCAACAACACAGACAGCAGATTGGTGGAAATGATCAGATGACAGAATCCAAGATGGCTGCGCCCATGCAGACACTTGGAGGGAAGTTTGGTTTGTAATCCATGTGGTCTGGGAAACAGTAATGGCGGCGCCGGCCACCGGAGACAGGAGACGCCAGGCTGATAGATGCACATTTAACCACGCGGGCACAGCGGAGGCCGCGGCTGATGAAAGGACCACTCTGCATGTGGAAACTCAGGAACAGCGGAATCCGGTCCTGGAACGCTGAGCCCGCCTTAGGAGGCATCTGAAGGGTAAGTAATGGCGTCCAGATACCCGGATCGTGACAGCACCCCCCCCTTTAGGAGTGGCCCCAGGACACTTCTTAGGCTTTAAAGGAAACTTTGCGTGGAAATTTCGGACCAAGGCAGGAGCATGGACATCAGAGGCATTGGTCCAAGAGCGTTCTTCAGGACCATAGCCCTTCCAGTCAATGAGATACTGAAGTTGACCGTAACGGTGACGTGAGTCCAGGATCTTGGCCACTTCATACTCAACGCCTCGTTGAGTTTGGACTTTCGGAGTTGGTGGAAGTGAGGAATGAAACCGATTCAAGATTAGCGGTTTCAACAGGGAAACATGGAATGTCCTGGGTATTTTTAAGAAGGGAGGTAACTGGAGTCTGTAAGCAACAGGATTGATGACTTGATCAATTTTAAAAGGACCGATGTAGCGAGGTGCAAACTTCATACTGGGAACTCTTAACCTCAAATTCTTCGTGGATAACCATACCCGATCACCCACCTTGAGAGCGGGAACTGCTCGACGCTTCTTATCCGCAAACTTCTTGTACCTGAACGATGCCTTGAGCAGAGCTGATCGTACGCTCTTCCAGATATTGGCAAACTGATGCAAGGTGATATCCACTGCGGGAACAGAAGTTGCTGGAAGCGGTTGGAACTCAGGGACTTTAGGGTGGAATCCAAAGTTGGTGAAGAATGGTGTTGAGGAAGATGAAGAATGATACTGGTTGTTATGACAGAACTCGGCCCAGGGAAGTAATTGAACCCAGTCATCTTGAGAGGAGGACACATAGATGCGGAGGAAGGCCTCCAAGTCCTGATTCACCCTCTCAGTTTGACCATTGGTCTGAGGATGGTAAGCCGTGGAAAACTTTAACTTGACTTGGAGGACTTGACATAAACTTCGCCAGAATTTGGCTGTGAATTGAACTCCTCGATCTGAGATAATTTCTTCTGGAAGACCGTGGAGTCGGAAGATCTCTTGTATGAATACTTGAGCCAACTTGGAAGCTGACGGAAGACCGGTGAGAGGAATGAAGTGTGCCATCTTGGTGAACCGGTCAACTACCACCCAGATGGTATTGAACTTGTTGCACATGGGCAAATCTGTAATAAAATCCATCGACAAATGGGTCCATGGTCGACGGGGAACAGATAGTGGAACCAGTTGCCCCGCAGGCGACTGGCGGGATACTTTATGTTGAGCACACTTTGGGCAAGATGCAATAAACTCCAAAACGTCCTTTTTCAGAGTTGGCCACCAATAGGACCTAGAGATAAACTCCAGGGTTTTTTGGATACCTGTATGTCCGGCAAAACGGGAAGCATGGGCCCAATGCATGAGCTTCTTCCTTAGTGTCGGCTTCACAAAACTTTTCCCTGATGGGGGCGTAGAGTCCATCCCTACCGTGGAGAATGCCAACGGATTTATAATAGGATGCTTGTCTGAAGACTCTGACTCATTTTCTTGCTCCCATGAGCGGGAAAGGGCATCGGCCTTGCGATTCTGAGAGCCCGGACAGAACTGGAGTTTAAAGTCGAACCTGGAAAAGAAAAGTGCCCATCTGGCCTGACGAGGGTTGAGACATTGTGCGCCTTTTAGATATAGAAGGTTCTTGTGGTCTGTAAGGATGGTGATTGAATGAGAAGCTCCCTCCAACAGATATCTCCACTCCTCTAGAGCGAGCTTGATGGCTAGCAACTCCTGGTCGCCAATGGCATAGTTGCGCTCCGCTGGGGAGAACTTCCGTGAGAAGAAACTGCAAGGATGTAAATGACCATCTTTAGCCCTCTGAGATAACACCGCTCCTACTCCAACGGAGGAGGCATCCACCTCTAAGATGAAAGGAGAGTCGATGTCAGGCTGTTTCAGGACAGGTGCAGAGATGAACCTCTGTTTTAAAAGATGAAAAGCTTGCATGGCTTCTTCAGACCACTTGGACGGGTTAGCACCCTTCTTGGTGAAAGCAGTAATAGGCGCCACAATGGTGGAAAAGTCTCGTATAAACTTTCGGTAATAATTGGCGAACCCTAAGAACCTCTGGACCCCTTTGAGGGTTAAGGGTACCGGCCAATTCTGGATTGCTTGTAGTTTCTCAGGATCCATCTCTAGTCCGGAACCGGACACAATGTACCCTAGAAACGGAATGGACTTGACTTCAAAGACGCATTTCTCTAATTTGCAGTAGAGATGATTGACACGGAGACGGGACAGAACCTCCTTTACCCAGAAACGATGTTCCTCTAAATCGTTGGCAAAAATGAGGATATCATCTAGATAGACCACGACATGACGGTATAGAATGTCTCTGAAGATCTCATTGACGAAATGCTGGAAGACAGCTGGAGCATTGCTCAATCCGAAGGGCATGACGAGGTACTCATAATGTCCGTCACGGGTGTTAAATGCGGTCTTCCACTCGTCACCCTCACGGATCCGGATGAGATTGTATGCACCTCTCAGGTCCAGCTTTGTAAAGATGGTAGCTCCGCTAACTCTGTCAAAGAGCTCAGTAATCAGGGGTAAAGGATAGCGGTTCTTGATGGTAATGTCGTTCAAACCTCTGTAGTCGATGCACGGCCGCAGACCACCATCTTTCTTCTTTACAAAAAAGAAGCCTGCGCCGGCTGGAGAAGAAGAAGGTCGAATGAACCCCTTTGCTAGGTTCTCTTTAATGTATTCCTCCATAGAATGTGTCTCGGGGAGAGACAACGGATAAGTTCGGCCTCGAGGTGGAACCTTCCCTGGAACGAGATCAATCGGGCAGTCCCATTCTCTATGAGGAGGAAGGATATCAGCAGAAGCTTTACTGAACACATCCGTGAAATCTTGATATGGAGGAGGTGGAACATCAGACGACCTGGGGGAGGAAGAACAGACAGGCAACACTTTAAACAAACATGTCTTAGTACAGGAGGAACCCCATGCCAGGATTTGCGTAGTCGTCCAATCAATTGTAGGATTGTGAAGACGGAGCCATGGAAGGCCCAGGACCACAGGATGTGTGGCTCTTGGAATCACTAAAAATGAAATAAGTTCGGAATGAAGAACTCCCACTCTCAGACGAACTGGTAGAGTCCTTAGAGAAATAACTGTATCAAAAATTTTACTGCCATCCACAGCAGTTAAGGGAAAGGACGAAGGAAGTCTCTCGGTGGGTAGGGACCACCGTTTAACATAGGCTTCAGTAATAAAGTTCCCAGCTGCTCCGGAATCCAGGAGGGCAATGACGTTCTGATAACGTTGAGCAACTTGAAGCGAGACTGGGAGGTTACAATCTTGAGGAGATGGAGAGGAGATCATTACTCCTAGCCGGCCCTCTCCTTGGCGAGCTAGGATTTGGAGTTTCCCGGACGTTTGGGACAGGCATTAATGGTGTGAGACGGAGCTGCACAATACAGACAGAGAAACTCGGAGAGACGTCTTCGGCGCTCAGCAGGAGTTAAACGGGAATGGCCAATTTGCATGGGTTCATCTGTAGTTGGTGACAGTTGGCGAGGAGGAGGAGTAGAAGATTTTGGAGCAGATGATCTTCCACGCTCAGTTGCTCTCTCTCTGAAACGTAAGTCAACTTTCGTACAAAGTGAGATTAGCTCATCTAACTTGGAGGGTAAGTCTCTGGTAGCTAACTCATCTTTAATACGCTCGGATAAACCATGCCAGAATGCAGCATACAGGGCCTCGTCGTTCCATGCCAGTTCGGATGCCAGGATCTGGAACTGTATAAGATATTGTCCTACAGTACGTGATTCCTGGCGTAAACGGAGAATCTCAGACGAAGCTGAAGTTACCCGGCCTGGCTCGTCGAAGATGCGCCTGAATGTTGACACAAATGCAGTGTAAGAAGATAGCAGGGTGTCGGACCTCTCCCATAACGGTGATGCCCAATCAAGGGCTGAGCCACTGAGAAGAGAAATAATGTAGGCAATTTTTGTACGGTCACTGGGAAAATTGCCAGGTTGTAGCTCAAACTGAATCTCACACTGGTTGAGAAATCCCCTGCAGAATCTTGGAGATCCGTCAAATTTTGCTGGCGTTGGAAGATGAAGACGTGGAGCAGAAATGGGTAAGGTGGGTGGGGTTATAGCTGGAGTCACTGTGGTTGACGCACCAGACGCGCCTGATCCACGGAGAGTTGTCTGAATCCCATCCAGCCGAGTAGAGAGATCCTGGAGACAGCGGATGATGTGGCCCTGTGCAGCCTCCTGATGTTCTAGTCGGGCTGCCAGTTCTTGCATCGGCCTGGCCGCTTGATCCTGGTCTCCGGCTGGATTCATTAGGTCAGTGCTTACTGTCACAACTGAGGGCCTGAGCTGACGGGAGGCAGCCTCAGTTGTAGGGGCTGAGATGTACCAGAACCTGGGAGGTTGTATCAGACCCCTGGATATGTAAGTAACATGAATAATAACTGCCCGAAGGCGTGACCACGACAACTTGGATAAAAGTCAATGATGTTTATTATGACAACTCCGCATCACAGCAGCAATAAAAGAAAACGTAAAAGTCAGCAAAGAATAAATACAGTTCCTGAGTACTACAGCATGGCAGGAGCCACAGGGCACTGGTAGTGTGAGATAGTTCTTATGATCTTCTAGATGGAAAGTCCTTACCAGGCCCGGCTGTAGTAATGGAGATAACCCAGGATTGTACCAGCTGGTGTTCCAGGAAGAGCTGGGTTGCTGAAGGTAAAACAGCTGCTGTGGATACTGGCTGGAACCAGACTGTTGTTAGCACGGAGTGGATACTGGCTGGAACCAGTTAAATAATGAACTTTGGGAGCGATGAAATGTGAACTGAAATGTAGAACTTGAGAGCGGAGAAATAATAATTCCGGTGGAGAGTGGTAAAGTGTAGAAAGGACACCGGCCCTTTAAGGGAAGCTGTACTCTGCTGGAAGCTGAGGCTGGAAGCAGGTAGTGTTGTAGCTGGAAACAGATGAATCCACAATGGATTGGAGAGTCAGGCTACACCGCAGGTGGAATGCTGGTGCGGGTCTCTATGGTGGAAGTCTTGAGACAGGAGCTGGAACCTGGAAGACAATCATAGAAGAGAGACAAACAGGAACTAGGTTTGACAACCAAAGCACTGACTTCTTCCTTGCTCAGGTACAGCTTACTTATACCTGCAGCAAGGAAGGGGTTGGCTAGGCAATTATGCAAATCAACAACACAGACAGCAGATTGGTGGAAATGATCAGATGACAGAATCCAAGATGGCTGCGCCCATGCAGACACTTGGAGGGAAGTTTGGTTTGTAATCCATGTGGTCTGGGAAACAGTAATGGCGGCGCCGGCCACCGGAGACAGGAGACGCCAGGCTGATAGATGCACATTTAACCACGCGGGCACAGCGGAGGCCGCGGCTGATGAAAGGACCACTCTGCATGTGGAAACTCAGGAACAGCGGAATCCGGTCCTGGAACGCTGAGCCCGCCTTAGGAGGCATCTGAAGGGTAAGTAATGGCGTCCAGATACCCGGATCGTGACACAGTGGTGACACAGATGAGAGTAGACTGTGATCGTGGGACAGAGGGCTTAGGCTCAGAGTTTGCTGGGTTTGGTCAAAAAGTGGGTCTTGAGAGCCTGTTCTGGAGAGAGGTTCAGAGTCTGAGGGGGAGAGGTAGAGAATTCCAAACGAAGAGAGCAACATGTGCAAAATCGTGGAGGTTGGAGTGGGAGGAGGTAATCCGTAAACAAGGAGAGGCAACGTGCATTAGCGGAGCATAGATAACGGTCAGGAGTGTAAAGGGAAATCAGGATTTTGGTACTTACCGATAAATCCCTTTCTCCGATTCCACAGGGGCCACTGGAGCGTAGTTACAATGGGGAAATAGTAGGCAGTAAATGGGAGCTGGCACTTTAAAATTTTCACACTGTGGCTAGCTCCTCCCCTACTATCTCCCCTCCAAGCCAGTCTACGTAAAACTGTGCCCGATGAGAGATGGAATAAACAAACCTTAAGGTAGAGGAGGTTAATGACGCCCTGTAAACCAGGATAATCCAAACTAAACCTGGAACAGAACCTGACAAAAACCAGGCTAGCCTGAACTCAACAAGCAGTCATATGGTGATCTGCAAACCTTTAAGCAAAAAACAAGGAGAAACAGCGCTGGGCGGGCGTCCAGTGGCCCCTGTGGAATCGGAGAAAGGGATTTATCGGTAAGTACCAAAATCCTGATTTCTCCTTCATCCACTAGGGGCCACTGGAGCGTAGTTACAATGGGGACGTCCCAGAGCTCCCAAAAACGGGTGGGAGAGCGCTGAGAGTCCTGTAAAAACTGCTCGGCCAAACTGTGATGCAGAGGCCGCAAAAGTGTCAAACTTGTAGAATTTGACAAAACGAATGTCGGTCTGACCAAGTAGCCGCCCGACAAAGTATTCATGGAGACCTCACGGGCAGCCGCCCACGAAGGTCTTACAACGCGCGTAAAGTGCGCTGAAAAGGAAAACGGAGGCTCCCTAGCAACTGGCAAGAAGACTGTCTGATGGTCAGATGTATCCAACGGCCCAGCGTACGCTGGGACCCCGGCTATTTAGCACGGGAGCATCATACAGAGACAAAGAAGAAAAACACTTTGTCGAATAGCCGAAGACCTCTGTAGAGAGAGTCGGCGAGCCCTGACAAGCCTTCAAAGAGGACCGAAAAAAACACTAGTGTCAGATTTATCTGAAAAATGGATATCCCCTCTGGAAGAAACGACTGCTGAGGCCGAAGCTCAGCCGGGGGAGTTGCCAATAGAGTACTCCCTGAAAAAGAGGCCGAACCTACGGTCGCTAGACTAATCTCTTTTGGAAGAAAACCGAAAAAGGCAGAGAGCTAAAATTCCGGTCATTGTGGTCTGAAGCGCAGCGGAGTCAAATCTCCCAGAGAAACCACAGATGAATGGTAACTGAAAGAAGGGGAAAAACCCCTTTTATCCTTATTATGTCCCATAAAGTTTTCCAAAAGTGGCAAAAGCGAGAAGAGGTAACAGACTTCTGAAATCGGTGCCCAGTAGGCCTAACCGAACTAGGGAACTCGTCCCTTCTGAGGTCTCGTGAACAGTCACCCGTTTAAACGAAACAAGTGTAAGATTGAACAAAGAAAAAGGACCCTGTTGAAGTAGACAGTCCAGTCGAGGTAGGAGCCCAGGCTCCTCTACTGACAACAGGTGTATCTGTATCTTCAAGTCATGCGTGGCCCAACCAGCGCCACCGAGAGGACTAGCACACAATTCCCTCATGTGTTACCGAACATGAGGTAGAAATAGAAAAGGAGGCAGGATAGAGTAACCAGAAAACTCCCCGGAGCCCTGAGAGCCTCCTCGGCTACTGCCGCCAGAGCTCACGTCCGAGAGTAGTAAAGGGTTAAAGAGTCAGTCAGAACGCCCTGAGGTCGATCCGAAATCTCCGCCCACAGCGGACCGGCTGACAAAACTCCGGGGAATGTTCCCTCACCCGGGAGTCTGACCGGGAAAGAAGATTGTTGTCCTCCGCTCAGAGAGAAATGTAGGCGACCACTCATTGCGTTGCAACTTGATTGAAGGAATAGAGTACCTGGTGCCGAGGAAGGAAAAATCCTCTGACGAACCGTGTTGAGAAACGTCTACGAGGAGCATAGATAGGATCTGTGTCGAACCAGAAGCTCCTGGAACCTCCGGATATTCCGAAGCCACCTAATGTACAGAGTGGGATAGTAGCAGTAGATTGTCCCATTAGGGAACCAACGTCACCTACTGTCCTTGAAAAAGAGTTATTGTGTGATCTTCCTGAACCCTGTGGGAGCGGAAGAGAGACCGAAAGGAAAGGACTGACAGCGAAAATGAGAATCCTGTAATGCGACTCTGAGAAAAGCCCGTCCAACGGAAATCAGTAAACAGGCATCCCTGAAGACAAGGGACACGTAAAACCCCCTTTCTTGTTCAAAACTAGCAATCACAGACTGAAAGGATTGTAAGGCCAGAATAGGCCTGGCCTAGTCAACTGGCTTCGGAACGTGAACAGAAAACAAAGGCCTGAGTACTGTTCCGATTCAAAGGATATCTGAGAAACAGGGATCAACATCCTTTTCGGTTAAAAACATATGGAGTGCCACCTGCAGTATGACTCTCTTGATTCCTGAAAAGGTTGTACAGCAAAATCTAGTCTGTAACTGCCCAATCCTTCTCAGTACTCCCCGTAGGACCACCGACATGTGCCTACCCTGGGACCCTCCAGCTGGTAGGAAGGTTTGACCTGTAGTGAGTGTATAGGATGACCTAAACTCGGACTGGACCGAGGATGTTGAACCGCTGCTTCAGCCTGTCACCCTGGTGACATAGATATCGTGTGTGGAGTCGAAAGCTTGAAAGGCACGGAAAGATCTAGATGAAAAACCGGTAAAGGTCTGTCCTGAAGCTGGGGCAGCAGTAGGAGAAAGAAAAGTGGACTTACCTCCAATGGTTCAAGAAATCCTGCAGATAGTTCCTTCCCCTGAACCATCTGCCCCGTAGGATTTCATGTTCACCTGTCACTGTTGCAGCCCCAGAGGTCGTCTGGTTAAGACAGCCCAAGCGAAAATGCAGGTTCCGAGTCTGCAGACGTGGAGACCTCCAAAGAAGATAAAGCAGAATCGTGATTCTGACCTGTACCAAAATATCAGTTTCCTCTGTAACCTAGAGGACAATTGGTCCACAACCTACCTGCTCCGGACAAGGTAGAACCCTGCTGCCGTATATGTGTGGATACCTGAGCAATGTTGCCTCAGGAAAACGGCAGCTTGTTGGACCGGTGATACATCGAGGGTAAACCTTGGAGAGGTTCTGATACCATTTTCCTCCTTCTGCGGGGAAAAGATAGGAAAACAAACATTGTTTTATACCTGAAATTGTGTATGCGGGTGTCTGCAAGCCGCCTACCGGAGCCTGTCCAGCTCATCCGAAACTGGACCATTTCGTCATCTGCGCCGAACCCTGATGTATCTGACGTGTCCGCCTTCTTTACCTGCAGTATCAGACAAACTGCTGTATAATGCACCTGGATATTCTGAGACACTGGTTGAGATTGCACCGAAAACAGACATCCACTGTATCCTGGGCATCTCTCGCCTCCTCCCCGAGGGGCCTTTCCACTGGTAATCTGTGAGGCTAGCAAGGTTCTTTTAGAAACCTGGAGAGGTGAAATGACGTACAAGGTCTCTGGTTAACAGTGACATTACCTGCGTAATCTGAGCTGTTCCAACAGGAGTGTCCTGCAGGTGCGTGGAGGGCTAAGCAGATGGCTCCACCGCATACTTCACACCTAAGAGGGAATTCTTTGACTATCCCAGGTGAGACAAACGAAAGGAGAAAAGGTGGGTTAAATAAACACAGCACTATGTAAGGTCTGCACTATAATGTGTAGAGACCTACACAATTCCATATAAACCTTCTAGTGAACCCGTAGCGCTGCGCTGTTCTACTGACTGAGCTATCTGTGCTCTGTTGGGATTCAAAACCCCTGTCCCCCTGTTGAGATACCCGCTACTAGCGTACTGAGCCGCAACGCTAAAAGTATCTGTTGTGGTACTTGAACCCAGGCCTCTGTGATTGGGTGTTTAGGGGATTAGTGTGCTGAGTCACACTGTTTTATATATATATATATATATATACACACAGTCCCCAAATTGCCAATAGCATTAGTACCCAGTGACACCAAGGAATAACAAAGGGTAGGCAACACCCCGCCCTGTATGTAGCGTATCGCTAATTAAGGTGCACCAGATGTTTTCGGAGGTTCCGCTGGCTTTTGAAAATGGTGGCCAGCCTGCGAGAGGAGATGGGGGAAAGTGTTATGTGGCAAGGCGGGGCATTTTGTCGTTATAAAACATTGCGGAAGTGGTTTGTTTTACCCCCTATATCTGGCATTGTATGCATATATATCTAAATATATATATATACACATATATACATACACCCGCACACATACAAATATCTATATACACAAACAAACACCCAACAGGGTAGATAAATACTGTGTGAAAAACTGTTATTGCACACTAGATTTAAATCCTTAATGAGCTGATCCCCAGCTCCTGTTATATAGCAGGCTCCCTGATCTACAGCCTTTTGTATGGAATGCCGGGCAGAGGGCTCTCATGCAGGAAGGAATGGCTGCCAAAGTGAGATATACACAATATCTTATCTCCCTGCACAGAAAGCTAAAATCCCCCTCTGTGACCATGAGCGCTGGGAGCCGCCGCCGGGAGCCCGCTGAGCAAGCGGGAATGTCAGCCTCACCTTTTAAATGTGCTGGAGCGACCGGGGAGCGGAGGTACTGGAGCGGCCGGGGAGCGGAGGTACTGGAGCGGCCGTGGAGCGGAAGTGCTGGAGAGGCCGGAGTACGCGCTGCTGTAGCGGCCGGGGACTTGTACACGCTGCTGCAGCTGCCGCGGCCGGGGGACGGAGTGAGCCTACAGCGCGGGAGTTAGCTCCGCCCCCCCCCCTCGCTCCGGCGCCAATTTCAAAAATGAAACCCGCTGCACATGAAGCGGGAAGCGACTGTATCTCCCCGGCCGCCTGTATGCTGCGGCCGGGGAGCAGAGAGTGCTTAGCGCCGAACGGAGCGGGAGTTAGCTCCGCCCCCTCCACTATTGGCGCCCAATTCAAACTTTTTTATGTGTAAAAATAAGCTCTGCATAACCTGCTTGTATACTGCGGCCGGGGAGTGGAGATCGCTGAGCCCGCTTACAGAGCGGGCTGAAGCTCCCATCTAAAACCCCAAATGCGCCCTTTATACGCTCCGGTATAGGGGGCCACATATACAAATATGAAAACAGACAGTGTAACATAATGAATCATGGAAGGAGGGGGGGGGGGGGAGAGGGGAGAGATTGTACTCACCGCTGTCCTTCCCGATACACTCCGCACTTAGCGGTGTTACACTGCTCGACAGAGCGGCCCCGACACGCGCCGCACGCAGCGGTGTCTCCTGGTGTAGCGGCCCCGACACACGCCGCACGCAGCGGTGTCCGGCCCTTTATACTCACCGCTGCCATGCTGCCGGAATCTTCTGCTGGATGGAGTGGCCGCGACACGCGCCGCACGCAGCGGTGTCCGCCAACTCAGGAGAGCTCAGTGTCTCCCTCAGCCGGGGCCCATCCCGAGCCGCACGCAGCTGCGATGGGACCCCGCCGGCAGCTCCCACGGTGCAGACTGGCAGTGGCAGAGCTGCCAGTCTGTGAGTGTAAGAAAGAAAAATAAAATAATAAAGAAAAAAAAAAAATTTCTTCAGCTAAACCCAAGTGAACCAGCTCACATCGGGCACTAACTAAGACTGGCTTGGAGGGGAGATAGTAGGGGAGGAGCTAGCCACAGTGTGAACATTTTAAAGTGCCAGCTCCCATTTACTGCCTACTATTTCCCCATTGTAACTACGCTCCAGTGGCCCCTAGTGGATGAAGGAGAAATAAGGTCAGAGATGTAAATGGGAGAGGAGTGGATGAGGGCTTTGTAAGTGATGAAGAAAAAAATCAAATATCTGTATTGCTTTTAGGCTTATAATTATAAATCTGTAAATGGCTCCCTTAAAGTACGATAATGATCAGCTTTCTTCCAGTGGAAAGTTTCTGCCAACCTTTGCCCTAGCTTGTGACTAAGAACATAAATGCGTACGTTGAATTGAATTCTGAAGGCAGAAGGGGAGCCAGTGAAGGGCTTCTAAGAGAGGGGAGGTGGACGTAGTATGTTTGGTGAAGAAGATGAGCTGGGCTGCAGGATAGATTGGAGAGAGGTATTTGTCAGGGATGCCAGATATAAAATTACAGTAGTCCAGCCTGGAGATGACCAGTGAGTGGATAAGGGTATTAATGGCATCCTGTGTGAGACAGGGTCTGATCCTGGAAATATTTTTGAGATGAAAACAGCAGGCTAGTGAGAGGTACTGAATGTGTGGTTTGAAGGAGAAGGATGAGTCAAGGATTACTCCAAGACAGTGTACAGGAGATAGTAGTGCCATCAATAGATAATGAAATTGTGGAAGGTAAGGTTGTGCAGGAGGGTGGGAAGATGATCAGCTCAATTTTAGACATGTTAAGTTTAAGAAAGCGCTGGGACATCAAGAAGTGATAGCAGAGAGACAGTTGTAGATAAAAGTGAGGAGAGTGGTGGAGAGGTCAGGGGAGGAAAGGTTAATGTAAGTATAGAGTATAGAGATGATATTGTAAGTCATATTGTTTTAATGAGGTGCCGGGACACAGAGCATAGCTCCACCCCCGACATCCGCGAGCGAATTAGCTCACCTAAAGAAGACATATTGGGCCATATTCAGACCTGATCGCTGTTGTGTGATTTTGCAAGGCGGACGTTTATCGATCGACTGCGCATGCGTTAGGATCCTAATGTGCACGCGCGAGAGCAAACTGCAAAAGAATCCAGCGACTATTTGATCGCTAAGCGTACGCAAGTGGATTGACAGGAAGCGGACATTTGGGGGTGGTAACGGGCCACTTTCTGGGAGTGTCAGGAAAAAGGCAGAGGTTTCCAAGTATTTTCAGGGAGGGTGTGTGACATCAGCTCCTGCCCCCGAATATCTTGTTGCTATCACACTGTAGGAGTAGGACCTAGGCTACGCACATGCTGCACAGACTGGAAAAATCATACGATGGTGAGTGAGTTGCAAACAGATTTGCAGCTGACCAGCGTTCACACACATTTTCTCAAGCCATACGCAGACTTGCATGGGGTGGGTATTCACTCTATCTGGATGGCGACTATCTGATCGCAAACCTCTGCAAATTTGCAGAGGAGCAAGCAGGTCTAAATTAGGCCCATAGAGAGAAAAAAGGAGATGACCAAGAACAGAACCTTGGGTGATACCTACAGTTAGTGGAAGTAGGGTGGAGGTGGAGTCATGAGAAGAGACATAGAAGTAACAGTCAGAAAGGGAAGAGGATACCCAGGGGAGGTCAGTATCATGCAGACCAAGGGAGTGAAGGATTTTCAGAAGGAGAGGGTCGTCCACAGTATCAAAGGCAGCAGAGAGGTCAAAGACAATAAACAGAGCATATTTGGCCCTTGGATATAGCAGAAAGGTGATCATTGCAGACTTTTGTGAGGGCAGTGTCATTGGAGCGGGAGGAAAGAAATGTAGTAAGGTGTTTGTAGACAATACTCTCAAGAAGTTTGGAGGCAAAAGAGAGGCGATTGGTGGATTGGTAGTTAAAGAGAGTGTGTTGATAAGGGGTAGGTTTTTTAAGATTAGGGGAGACTAGTGCATGCTTGAAGGTAGAGGAGACAGTGCCTGATGAGAGAGATTTGAGGAGGTGGGCAAGATGAGAACAGGCAGGAAAGAGGTAGTGAAGGAGTCAGGGGGATAAGGTCAAGTGGGGAGGTGGAGGAGGGGAGAAATGCATGAGGGTCATGATTCCTCACCAGATACATGGGAGAAAAATGTCAGAGCTGGTAAGAGGGATGTGGAAGGTTGGTAAGGGAAAGGAGGTGGATGGTTGCTGATAGTCTGGAGAGATGTGTTGTCTGACATATGGAGTCAATTTTGGATGTGAAGTAAGTGGCAAAGTCAAGAGCAGGGAGTGAGGATGGAAGTTGAGGCATACTTGCCTACTCTCCCGGAATGGCCGGGAGGCTCCCGAAAATCAGGTGACCCTCCCGGCCCCCTGGAAGAGCAGGCAAGTCTCCCGATTTCAGGGGTCCCCCACTGCCCGGCCACCCACTTAGCGAGTAAAGTGGGCGGTCCGGGCAGGCGATGATGCGATTCTTGTTGAATCACGTCATCATAGCCATGCCCCCTGCTGTATAATGCCAGTAATAGCGGCATTACACAGTGGGGGCGTGGCTTACATGACGCGATCCCGCATCCCCATCCCGCCTCCACCATGCCGCCGTTCCGCCTCTGGCCTACCCCCCTCTGCACGGCACGTCGCAGACCGCCCCCCTGCTGAGCCGACCTGGCTGCTCTCTCCCGGAGAGAGCAGCCAAAAAGGCGGCAAGTATGAGTTGAGGTGGGCTGATGAGGGAGTTGACAGTAGTGCCGGGGGTTCAAAAAAACACTGTGATGAGATGAAGTTCATGAAGTAGCGAGGGAAAGGGCAACACTGAACCTGGGAGCATAATTTTGAAAAGGACTAAGTCTGCTTTAGAGCGTGATTTCCTCCACTGTTGCTCAGCAGTTCATGAGCATTTTTGCAGATATCTGGTACATTTGGTGTGCCAGGGTTGATGTGTTGATCTGCGAGGGTGAAATGTGGTCGAAGAAGCGACAGAGTCTAGAGCAAAAGTAACATAGAAACATAGAAACATAGAATTTGTCGGCAGATAAGAACCACTTGGCCCATCTAGTCTGCCCCTTTTTTTTTTTTATATATTATTTTTTTTTTATCACTAACCTTATTTGTTCCTTATTTCTTTGTAAGGATATCCTTATGTCTATCCCATGCATGTTTAAATTGCTCTACTGTCTTAGCCTCTACCACCTCTGATGGGAGGCTATTCCACTTGTCCACTACCCTTTCTGTGAAATAATTTTTCCGCAAATTTCCCCTGAACCTCCCCCCCTCCAGTCTCAGTGCATGTCCTCGTGTCCTATTGCTTCTCTTCATTTGGAGAATGTTTCCCTCCTGGACTTTGTTAAAACCCTTCATATATTTGAAAGTTTCTATCATGTCCCCCCTTTCTCTTCTCTGCTCCAAACTATACATATTGAGATTTCTTAGTCTTTCTGGGTATGTTTTGTGATGTAGGCCATGCACCATTTTAGTTGCCCTCCTTTGTACAGTTTCTAATGTATTAATATCCTTTTGAAGATATGGCCTCCAGAACTGAATACAGTATTCTAGATGAGGCCGTACCAATGACCTATACAGTGGCATTATTACTTCTTTCTTTCTGCTGCTGATTCCTCTCCCAATGCAGCCAAGCATCTGACTAGCCTTCCTCATTGCCTTGTTACATTGCTTACCTGCCTTTAAGTCATCTGAAATAGTGACTCCTAGATCCCTTTCCTCCTCAGTAGTTTCCAGTATAGTGCCATTAATACTGTATTTAGCTTTAGGATTTTTGAGACCCAAGTGCATGATTTTGCATTTTTTGGCATTAAACTGTAATTGCCAGACTCTTGACCATTCCTCTAGTCTACCTAGATCCTCAATCATTTGTTTTACCCCACCTGGTGTGTCTACCCTGTTGCATACCTTTGTGTCATCTGCAAAAAGGCATACTTTCCCTTTAATCCCATTTGCAATGTCACCAATAAAGATATTGAAAAGCACTGGTCCAAGTACAGATCCCTGGGGTACTCCACTGGTAACATTTCCCTCCTGTGAATGCACTCCATTTACCACATTGTATGGGGAAGTAGCTTGTTGAGGGCATGAGAGAGAATAGAAGAGAGAAGTGAGTAGAGCAGAGAGGATAGGATAGTGTTGTTGATAGCCTCAATGTTACACTTAGTGATGGTAGCCTTAGAAGGTAGAGATGAAGAAGCAGAGAGAGATAAGTAAAAAGAGAGTAAATGGTGGTAAGAGAGGGGAAATGGGGAGTTGGAGAAATCAGAAATATCACAATGGTGAGTGAAGACCAGATCCAGTAAGCTCTCATACACATGGAAGGGCGAGGAGGTCAACTGGGAGAGACCAAGCAAATATGTGAGGTTAAGGAGTTTAAAGGGAGGGCATTTTGTGTGGATATCAATTGGAATGTTGAAATCGCTAATATAATAGAGGCAATGGGCCTAGTGGGTCATTCAGATCTGATCACTGGGCTGCTAAATTTGCTGTCCTGCGTTCAGATAGTTGCCACCTCCAGGGGGAGTGTAAATTCGCCTTGCAAGTGTGCATTTGTATGTGTACGCTGAGCTGCTAAAATTCACTTTGTGCAGTCTCTGCGCAGCCCAGGACTTACTCCGACAGTGTGATCACATCAGGCTGATGTAGGCCGGAGTTGACGTCAGACACCCTCCCTGAAAACGCTTGGAAACACCTGCGTTTTTCTGGACATTCCCAGTAAACGGTCAGTTACCATCCATAAATGGCCTCCTCGTGTCAATCACCTTGTGACCGCCCGTGCAAGTGGATTTTTCGCACCATCCCGTCACAGACCAGCTATGTCCTTCGTTGCTGTCCATGCTGTGCATGCGCATTGAGGTGCATACGCATGCACAGTTAATAATGGTTGCAAGGTGTGTAGTGCACGCAAGCCTCAGGGTTCAGGGGGGCCCTCACCGCACACACCCCACACCCATATATTATACTTACGCCTCCGGAGTCCAGCGGTGGCGGCCCTGCACTGCAGACACAGATCACCACCGCAGCAATTTCTGAGTGATTTGCACATGTGCACGGGAGATGTCCCCAGGAATAAGGCGCATAATGCCAGAGACTTCTCACTGCCGGAGAGGAGGGGGAAAGCAATGGAGGCTGCACGCGGGCCCTCTACTCTCTTAAAACGCCCCAGCCCAGTCCCTCTGTCTCCCGTGAATAGACATAGGCGCATGCACACATCGGCTATTCTCCCCAATAAAGTAGCTGGGGGTAATTCCAAGTTGATCGTAGCAGGATTTTTGATAGCAATTGGGCAAAACCATGTGCACTGCAGGGGAGGCAGATATAACATGTGCAGAAAGAGTTATATTTGGGTGGGTTATTTTATTTCTGTGCAGGGTAAATACTGGCTGCTTTATTTTTACACTGCAAATTAGATTGCAGATTGAACACACCCCACCCAAATCTAACTCTCTCTGCACATGTTTAATCTGCCTCCCCTGCAGTGCACAGGGGCCCTCATTCCGAGTTGTTCGCTCGGTAATTTTCTTCGCATCGCAGCAATTTTCCGCTAATTGCGCATGCGCAATGTTCGCACTGCGACTGCGCCAAGTAAATTTGCTAAGAAGTTTGGTATTTTACTCACGGCATTACGAGGTTTTTTCTTCGTTCTGGTGATCGTAATATGATTGACAGGAAGTGGGTGTTTCTGGGCGGAAACTGGCCGTTTTATGGGAGTGTGTGAAAAAACGCTGCCGTTTCTGGGAAAAACGCGGGAGTGGCTGGAGAAACGGGGGAGTGTCTGGGCGAACGCTGGGTGTGTTTGTGACGTCAAACCAGGAACAAAACTGACTGAACTGATCGCAGTGGCAGAGTAAGTCCCGAGCTACTCAGAAACTGCTAAGAAATTTCTATTCGCAATTTTGAGAATCTTTCGTTCGCAATTTTGCTAAGCTAAGATTCACTCCCAGAGGGCGGCGGCTTAGCGTGTGCAATGCTGCTAAAAGCAGCTTGCGAGCGAACAACTCGGAATGTGGGCCAGGGTTTTGCCCAATTGCTAACAAAAATCCTGCTGCGATCAACTTGGAATTACCCCCGCTGTCCGGTAAAAATCGGGACAGTTTGGCAGGTATGGTATCAGGGCACATCTGTAATAAGGTACAGTGTTTCAAATATAATGATATGTTGCGTGTTTTTTTTTCATACAACATATAAATTCTTAAACTGAGCTTTTTAAAACCTATAATATCCTAAAACTTATACTAACAAATTGAACTCTATTCCACTAATTAAGGGCCTAATTCAGATCTGATCGCAGCAGCAAATTTGTTAGCAAATTGGCAAAACCATGGGGGTCATTCAGACCCGATCGCACACTAGCTTTTTTTGCAGCGGTGCGATCGGGTCTGAACTGCGCACTGAAAGGGGGGGGCAGATATAGCATGTGCAGAGAGAGTTAGATTTGGGTGGGTTATATTGTTTCTGTGCAGGGTAAATACTGGCTGCTTTATTTTAACACTGCAATTAAGATTTCAGTTTGAACACACCCCACCCAAATCTAACTCTCTCTACATGTTATATCTGTCCCCCCTGCAGTGCACATGGGGGGTCATTCTGACCTGAACACATGCTAGGTTTTTTTTTGCTGCGCTACGATATGGTCAGAACTGTGCATGCGAATGCACCGCAATGCGCAGGCGTGTCGTATGGGAACAAAGCGGATTGTTGTTGTGCGATGGATTTAGCGAAGAATCCATTTGCACAGCCGATCGCAAGGAGATTGACAGGAAGAGGGCATATATGGGTGGCAACTGACCGTTTGCTGGGAGTGTTTGGAAAAACGCAGGCGTGTCCATGCGTTCGCTGGGAGGGTTCCTGACGTCAATTCCTGTCCCGGACATGCTGAAGTGATCTCAGCGGCTGAGCAAGTTTCGCCCCCTCCCGCCCATCGACCGCCTCTGCCTGTCAATCAGGCAGAGGCGATCGTCGCACAGCGACGGGTGGCCATGCGGCGCCGGTGCATGCGCGGTTCTGACCAGATCGCTACGCTGCAAAAAAACTGCAGTGTGCTATCGGGTCAGAAGGACCCCCTAAGTCTACACTTTCCTGTGCATGGACTCTTCAGGGGACATATTAAATTATATATCTGTTTTCAAGGCTGAATTATAATGTTTGGTGAAATTTATGTGCTATAATACTGGCCGGTGTTTTTAATTGTGTAATTTATATATTGTTTTTAAAATAGCTGATAAGTAGCATTTTTTTCTAGTTTTCTTTTATATGAGGCATGAGGCACGCCTACCTCTGACACATCTAGCATGGGATGGGTGCAAATGCCAGTACCAATGATGATGAATGTGACAGAAACTAGAAACAGTGGGTAGCGTGACCATATGCATGAAGCTGCGAGGTTACTCACATAGGGGTAAATTTACTAAGGTCCCGATTTTGACCGAGATGCCGTTTTTTCATCAAAGTGTCATCTCGGTAATTTACTAAGTAATAATCACGGCAGTGATGAGGGCATTCGTAATTTTTTGGAAGTCCAACAAAAAAATTACGAATGAATACACCATCGGTCAAAACGCGGCTGTTTAACTATGAATCTCGGTAATTTACTAAGAAGTGCAAAGCAAAAGAAAACCAAACACTGCCGTGAAAAATTACAACTCGTAAAAAAGTGCTTAAAAAAAACAGACCTGCTTTTTTTTACCGTGATTGTATAGGCATGCACGGATCCATGAGATCCGTGCATGTATATCAGTGGGAAGGGGTGGGAAAGTGATTATTTTCTAAAAAAAAATTGCGTGGGGTCCCCCCTCCTAAGCATAACCAGCCTCGGGCTCTTTGAGCCGATCCTGGTTGCAGAAATATGGGGAAAAAAATGACAGGGGTTCCCCCATATTTAAGCAACCAGCATCGGGCTCTGCGCCTGGTCCTGGTTCCAAAAATACGGGGGACAAAAAGAGTAGGGGTCCCCCGTATTTTTAAAACCAGCACCGGGCTCCACTAGCTGGACAGATAATGCCACAGCCGGGGGTCACTTTTATATAGTGCCCTGCGGCCGTGGCATCAAAAATCCAACTAGTCACCCCTGGCCGGGGTACCCTGGGGGAGTGGGGACCCCTTCAATCAAGGGGTCCCCCCCCCCAGCCACCCAAGGGCCAGGGGTGAAGCCCGAGGCTGCCCCCCCCCCCATCCAATGGGCTGCGGATGGGGGGGCTGATAGCCTTTGTTGTAAATGAAAAGATATTGTTTTTAGTAGCAGTACTACAAGTCCCAGCAAGCCTCCCCCGCATGCTGGTACTTGGAGAACCACAAGTACCAGCATGCGGCGGAAAAACGGGCCCGCTGGTACCTGTAGTACTATTACTAAAAAAATACCCAAATAAACACAAGACACACACACCGTGAAAGTAAAGATTTATTACATACATGCACACAAACATACATACATACTTACCTTATGTTCACACGAGGGTCTGTCCTCTTCTCCAGTAGAATCCAAGGGGTACCTGTTGAATAAATTCTACTCACCAGATCCCGGGTCCCAGGGTCCTCGGGGCAACCATTTGTAATCCAGGTACTTGAATAAAATAACAAAACGGAGAGCCGAGCCACGAACTGAAAGGGCCCCCATGTTTTCACATGGGACTCCTTTCCCCGAATGCCAGAAACCCACTCTGACTGATGTCAAAGTGGGTTTCTTCAGCCAATCAGGGAGCGCTACGTTGTAGCACCCTCCTGATCGGCTGTGTGCTCCTGTACTGTCTGACAGGCGGCACACGGCAGTGTTACAATGTAGCGCCTATGCGCTCCATTGTAACCAATGGTGGGAACTTTCTGCTCAGCGGTGACGTCACTTTAGGTCAACCGCAGGGCAGAAAGTTCCCACCATTGGTTACAATGGAGCGCATAGGCGCTACATTGTAACACTGCCGTGTGCCGCCTGTCAGACAGTACAGGAGCACACAGCCGATCAGGAGGGTGCTACAACGTAGCGCTCCCTGATTGGCTGAAGAAACCCACTTAGACATCAGTCAGAGTGGGTTTCTGGCATTCGGGGAAAGGAGTCCCATGTGAAAACATGGGGCCCCTTTCAGTTCGTGGCTCGGCTTTCCGTTTTGTTATTTTATTCAAGTACCTGGATTACAAATGGTTGCCCTGAGGACCCTGGGACCCGGGATCTGGTGAGTAGAATTTATTCAACAGGTACCCCTTGGATTCTACTGGAGAAGAGGACAGACCCTCGTGTGAACATAAGGTAAGTATGTATGTATGTTTGTGTGCATGTATGTAATAAATCTTTACTTTCACGGTGTGTGTGTCTTGTCTTTTTTTGGGTATTTTTTTAGTAGTAGTACTACAGGTACCAGCGGGCCCGTTTTTCCGCCGCATGCTGGTACTTGTGGTTCTCCAAGTACCAGCATGCGGGGGAGGCTTGCTGGGCCTTGTAGTACTGCTACTAAAAACAATATCTTTTCATTATCACAAAAGGCTATCAGCCCCCCCCATCCGCAGCCCATTGGATGGGGGGGGGGCAGCCTCGGGCTTCACCCCTGGCCCTTGGGTGGCTGGGGGGGGGACCCCCTTGATTGAAGGGGTCCCCACTCCCCCAGGGTACCCCGGCCAGGGGTGACTAGTTGGATATTTGATGCCACGGCCGCAGGGCACTATATAAAAGTGACCCCCGGCTGTGGCATTATCTGTCCAGCTAGTGGAGCCCGGTGCTGGTTTTAAAAATACGGGGGACCCCTACTCTTTTTGTCCCCCGTATTTTTGGAACCAGGACCAGGCGCAGAGCCCGATGCTGGTTGCTTAAATATGGGGGAACCCCTGTCAATTTTTACACTATATTTCTGCAACCAGGATCGGCTCAAAGAGCCCGAGGCTGGTTATGCTTAGGAGGGGGGACCCCACGCAATTTTGATTTTACAGTGTTTAATTTATAAAAAAAAAAAAAAATGAACCCCAGCACGGATCACACAGATCCGGCCGAGATTCATTGTAAAATAGTCGGCAGTGTTTTGCTAATCACTGCCGTAAAAAACAGAAAAAAAAAACGAATGACATCGACATCGGAAAACCCGAAAAGGCTAAATACGGCAGCTTAGTAAATTAGACGTAATCAATTCAAAAAGTTGCAATTTTACACTGTCGATGTCATTCGTGATTGAACTTTGACCTGAAACGGGAAAATACGAATCTTAGTAAATTTACCCCATAGATGGTTGGATATATTTTGTTGAGTCATTCTATATTCACTAATAATTATCTGTGTTCGCAATTATTCAATCCTTATTTAAGACATCTAATACAAGAACTTTCTGGGAGGCAAATGTAAAATGTGTTTTTACCAGTATTTTTTCCCTGAAGCCGTTTCCACTGAGCTGCGTCCTGGGTAGACACGAGAATTACCTGGTTTTTTTAGGCAGTGGAAAAGGGGTATAATAGATCCTTATACCTCACATATAAATAAATAATAAATAAATAAATAAATAAATAAGAGATTCTTTCTGTTGTGTTCTTTAACTTTCCTTAGATGCCAGTCTTTCCTATGTTTAACATGTCCAGGACTTGTACATTAAGATTAAATGAGTTTAAATGTGTTTGTTGGTGGCAATGATAACATTTACAGTATCTTCCCCTTCCAGCTATGTAACAGGATGGCAGTGTGCCCTGTACTGCCCCCACCCCCTAAACCTGTGGCATAATGATGTCATGTCTAGTGTGCGGGGCCTCTGCCCCTGGATAGTAGAGCTCTGCAGTTCCTTGAATACTTTGGTAAACTCTACAGTAGCACTACTGGCTGCATTGTGCCATTCCAGTCACCCTGAAAGCCACATGGAGGAGCCATGGGGCAACAATGGTGCCACCCAAGGCAGTAGCGGAACTTATGAGTGGTGGGCTCACCTGCAAATATATACTTTGGGCCCCCATCCTCAGACCCATACAATATGCTACATGCCAGTGGGTGACAGGGAGAGGCAGAGGATGACAGGGAGATCAGTGGCTGGCAGAGAGAGGCACAGAGTGACAAGGAGAGGTAACACGGAGAGGCAGTGGGTGACAGGAGTACAATCACACAGTCCTACACACAGTCCTGTGCTGTGTGGAGTACAGGAAGGATGTACCTTGGTGGAGGTGGGTGTTGAAAGAAGAGTGTGCTAGTGCACAGACTTCCTGTCCCCCAGGGAGGCCTCATGCCCCACAAGATGGCCACCAAGATCACTATTGAGAATGTGCAGAGGCCATCTTATTTCTTTATTATATAAGAAAGTGTAGTAACATGGTGGAAGACAGAAGTCTCCTACTTAGCTCCTATGAAAGACCTGGTTAACACCTGCCATAAAGCTGTTCCAGCATTTCTACACAGCTAGCAGTTTGCAGTATACACTCACCATCTGGTGAGCTATATGACACCCCAATCCTCTCCAGCTCCGCTCCATAATTAGTGTACATGTAACAGTGGGTATGCCTGTACCTGATATCTATCAATATGTTAACACCACTGGTTAAGTAACTGGGCTGTTCACCTGCACTGTGACACCTGCACACAATTCATTTCCAACAGTGGGAACACAGTGGCCACTGCCCTGTCTGTGAGAGGGGGCCCCATCCCCTGTGCTTTCCTCAGTTCAGCACTCAGTCAAGCAGGCTCTGACAGCACCAATTACACCGGCCATGAGTTGCCTCTAATTCACAGACAGCTGTGACTCAGGAAGAATTCACAGGTCTGTGAAATAGAGGCAGTACGCATCTGCGATCATCAGAACTGACAGCAGCAGGACTCCCCTATCAGTCCGTCTCACATGGCAAACTGATGTGGCTGCACATACACAAGTTCAACCTGGCCTCCCTGAGGTAAGGGGCAGGTTTCTCAGGCAGTGGGGCTCACCCTGCTCCCTTTGCTGAGCCAGACATCTGACTTTGCTCAAAATGAACGTGCCATGGCCCAGGGAAAATCTGATTGCTGGTCTGGGCCCCCCAGGGGCCCTGGTGCAATGCACCCACTGCACCAATGATAGTTCTGCCTCTGGCCCCAGGGCCCTATGTGACGACACTACTCGCACACCCCTGCTTATGGCCCTGCCACCTTCTATTGTCGTATATGATAATTGGAGAAGGTTGAAGGCATATGTGAGAAGGGGAATTTCAAGGAAGCATATGTGATACAGGAAAAAAACATGACCTTAGAGTTGTGTGCGGCAGGATAACACAGACTAAACATCCACCATGGAAGTTCTGTGCACCTGCAGTGCGTGGTACAACCTATACAAAAAGTGGTCTGAGTAACAGGAGTACACAGGAAGTACTTGGCGTTTAAGAAGAACCATT